>NC_057862.1:603256097-603566514 GCF_019393635.1 Dromiciops gliroides | reverse complement strand
CCAGGGTCACATAGCTAGTGTCTGAGGCAAGATTCAAACCCGAGTTTCCTCACTCTAAGTCCTGTGCTCTGTCCACTAGGCCATGCTACTTGTCTGACTTGCCATTCTTCTAGATCTAGCTCAAATCTTATCTCTTCCAGGAAGCCTTCTCTGACTTCCAGCCTTCACTAATCTCCCTGTAACATTTAAATCATTTAGCTGATGCTTGTCTCATACTGCCTTATATTGGTACCTTTAAGGTTTGTGTGAAATGTTTTATTATTTTGTTTGAAAAACATATTAATTATTATACTGTTTAAACCTAACCAGATATTATTTGAACCCAGAATGTCACCTTGACCTCAGTAACTCTCCAGGAATGCGAGAAATGGTTACAAGAAAGTTGGAATTCCCCCAGGACCCAGATCTAGCCAAAGCATTCTTGTTTTGGGTTTCTACACCCACGTCTTGTTTGGAGTCCACCCATGCTTGTGTTTTTGGTTCTCCTTGTATTTTGGCTTTGCCCAATTTTTATTAAATGTTTATATTTATTAATATCCATCTCTATTTACCTTTCTTTCAAGTTGTTCTTTAGTAAAATTGCTTAACTGTGTTACATGAGCATGAGGGTCATGTGTCTTATCTAAATCCTATATAATGTAAACTTTCCAGAGCCTGGATAACAGGGAGCCACACTTTCTTTTCAGCTTGCTCTCCTCTACCAAATAATGTAATAAACTCCTTTCTAAAATTATTTCAGATTTTGGGGTTTATTCTCATGAACAACAATTTGTATTTTTTATTCATTGTTCTAAGTTCCTTGAGAAAAAGAACGGTTTCTAATTTTTCTCTTATATCCTGAAGAGTTGTTAGCTCCACAGAAACACATTGTAGTTATTCTATAAAGATAGGAAAAAAGGAAGGAAAGAAGGAAGGAAGATTATTTGAGAAGGCCCTTTAGAAAGAAAGGATGGGTATATGGGAATCCTATTGAAGGTCTCTGATTTCAATGTTGGACTTATGGCTAAGCAAATAAATTATTTCTCCCCCTAAAATTCTTCCTACTCAGGCTAAGGGTTGAGCAAAGCAGGAGAGAGCAAGGGTTCAGGGAGGTCTTGTCTGTATTTCAGCATTTATCTGGGTCTCCCCCTGGCTCAAAAAGATGATGATGAGGGAGTGAGATTCCTAAGGCAATGTGTCTGAGACCTTGGCTTCCCTGCTAAGGAACTCTCTCAAAATAACACCCTGCTAATTGAATGTAGTATTTGTGGTGCTTCTCCAACTTCAGGCCAATTTCCAGACCAGAGGAAGGGAAGAGCAAAAAGACAGAGACAACTTTCTCATTACTTGATGAATCCCAGCAGGTATCTGTGGCAATTGATGTCATGGCTGAGGAAGGTTCAATCCTTGCTGGAATAAATCTTATTCACAGAGATGTTTGATGACAACTTGTGCCTCCAGCCAGTTCCCCTAATGATCCATACTCAACCACAGCTCTCAGGCCCATTTTTCTGCCTGGCTACCTTTGGAATATGTGCCTCAGAGCAGGAAAATGGTCTGGATGAGTCTCTATCTTATCCAGTCAGTTTAAAGGACTAGAGTAGGAGGTAGGTGAGAGGGTGGGGAACTCGGATGAGTTTAGGTATCAGGATCCATGTATCCCATGCGTCGGTCATGCACATTCCTGTTGTTTTACTGAATGTAGCTCCAGTCCCTCCCCCACCTCCATCAGTCACCTCCTCCCTATCCTTACAGTGTCCTCCCTATTTCTCTGTACCCATCTATTTCCTATCCATCCTCCCAGGTCTTTCTCAATAATCTTAGAGGCAAAGAATGTGAGAGCTGGAAGGGGCCTGCAATAATGTCTAATCAAATGTCCTCATTTTGCAGGTGAAGAAACAGACGCTTCCCTGAAAATCCTGGTGACACCCCAATTCACAGTGATGTTTTCCCCCATAAAATTATACATTTAACACATGTCCTGTGCTTCCTTATGACAGCTCATATCTTCTTGCCTTGAAGTTCATCAATCAACAGGAATTTATTAAGTACCTAATATATGCCAGGAAGAAAGGAAGGAAGGAAAGAAAAGCGAGAGAAAGAAAGAAAAGGAGAGAAAAAGAAACAATCTTTGCTCTCGAGAAGCTATATGTATATGTATATACAGGATGCATATACCATAATGTCTACCAAAAAAATTTTAGAGTTTTGTGTCTCATTTTTTAAAGTTTAGTTGTCAATTTTTAAAATTAAATACAGTAAAGTTTTTGTTTCTTTCATTTGATGGATAAAAATAACATCCCGGATGATTGAGCATTCAATAAATGTTCACCTTTTAAAAAATTCTCCAGGTGCACAGCCTAATGAAATGTGCCACGTACAACTGTGAGCGTGTTTTGTGGTCCTGTCCCTATCTAGACTATACATTCTGTGTATGTTACAGTGTCAAAGAAAGGCTCTTAAGAAATATTTGTCGATTGAATTAGCTGTGTTACAACAGAATTAGAATGAACTAAAGAGGCAACAGTGTAATGGAGTCAGAGGATAATAGATTTAGAGCTGGTAGAGACTGGAAATGTCATTTAATCCAACCCTTTCCTTCATATAGATGAGGAAACTGAAAAGCATTCATTTTAGTATTAGAAAAGCTGCGTTAAAATGAATACTATTGGGGCAGCTAGGTGGCGCAGTGGTTAAAGCACCGGCCCTGGAGTCAGGAGGACCTGAGTTCAAATCCAGCCTCAGACACTTAACACTTACTAGCTGTGTGACCCTGGGCAAGTCACTTAACCCCAATTGCCTCACTAAAAAAAAAAAAAAAATGAATACTATTTACTGCCTTTGAGATCTTGGCCAAGGTTCTAGGCCTCCCTAACCTACTGTTTCCTCAACTGTAAAATAAAAGTTGTGGAACAGATAAGCTCTAAGGTCCCTTCCATTTAGAAATTCTATAAGCCTATGATATTTCCCCCTGGCTTCTTAGTTAGGACTCAGAGCTGGTTAAATGTTTGTATCCAAAGGTTGATGATTAATCTATCTATTTAAAACGAGAAGTTGCTCTCTCGAAGAGTTCCGCTACTCTATCTTCGGCCCTATTCTGTTGAAAATGTTTATCAATGACGAATGAAGGCATGGAGGATATGCGTGTCATTTGAAAAGGATTTGAAACAGAGAATATAGATATGAGAGGATATAAATCATCAGATGGCAGAATTAGGGTCCCAAAAGATACTGGCAAGGTAGAATAATAGGTTGAATCTAATAAGATTATTTAGATAGTAAAAAAAAAAAGTGTGTGTATGTATATCTATATCTATATATGTATGTACATATGTGTATGTGTATGTATATATATATATATAATATTGTGTGTGTCTATATATGTATGTATGTATCCTTGTGACTTAGTTTGAGAGCTCACAGGGACTTTGGGGGTGAGAAGAGTTGATCCAATTTGGATATCCTATAGGCATCTCAATCTCATAACAAGACTCATTATCTTTTCTCAAAATTCTTCCTTCTTCCTAACTTTTCTGTGTCTGTCATCCTTCCAGTTACCTAGCTTTATAATCTCAGTCTTAAGACCTCAATTCTTCACTCTTCATCAGCTACCCCTACCCCGATTAAAGTATTTGTCAGGTCCTAACAATTCCACCTTCACAAAACATCTCTGGAATCTGGCCTCTTCTCCCAGCCTAGACAACTAGCACCTTAGTCCAGGCCCTGGTCACATTGGTCCTTTGCTATTTCAGTAAGTTAATTGATCTCCCTGTCTCAAGTCTCCACCCTCCACAGTCTGTGTTCCACATAGCTACCAAAGCCATACTCCTAAAATAGGGAGGTCACTTTGTCGCTTCTCTGCTCAAAAAGTTCCTTCTTGCTTCAAGGTTAAACAATAAACTCCCCCATTTGGGGGATAGACCAACTGGGCCTGGAGTCAGGAAGACCTCAGTTCAAATGGGGCCTCAGAAATTTATTCGTTTTGTGAACCTGGGCAAGTCGCTTGCCACTGTTTACCTCAGTTCTCTCATCAGTTAAGAGAGAGAGAGAGAGAGAGAGAGAGAGAGAAAATTAATAATAATACCTTCCTCCCAGGGTTGTTGTGAAGATCAAATGAGATAATAACTGTAAAGTGCTTAGCAAATCGCAGGAACATAGTAAAGCACTATATAAATGTGAGCTATTATTATTACCCCAAAACTTACACAATCTGGCTACAGCTACCTTCCCAGGCTTATTTCACCTCAGTCCTATTTCCATACTCGAGGGTGCAGCTGCGCTTGCTTCCTTGCTCTTCCTCATGTGTAACATTCCATCCCCCAAAAGGAGGTCTCCCTAACTAGAATATGCTTCCTGTCCCTCTTATAGTCTTTAGCTCCCTTTAAAGCTCAGTTCAAGTGCTGCCTCCCACCTGAGGCCCCCCTGACCTTCCTTGGCCTTACTCCCAGCTGCCCTGGCCTTCCCTGGCTTACTTTGTCTATATGTTATATTTACTTACATGTGTACACATTGTTCCATTGTCCTATGGACAGAAGCTGTTTCAGGGTTTTGTTTTTGTCTTTGTATTTCTCATAGTGCCTGGCCCAGAGTACACGCTTAAGGAAAGCCTGCTGGTGGGCTGACTGAGTGACAGTTTACCTTCTTCATCTTTTAGCAGCAAGGGACCTTTAAACTGGTGGTTTGTGGTAAGTCGGAAGTCACATCAAGAGAAATGAAAGACTGCTGACAAACAAAACATATGCATCCTAGCAAGATTTGGTGAAAGAGCCATGTATTTGTATGTATGTGCATATATACAAATATGTATGTACACATCTATGTATCCGTGTGTGCATACATGACACATATAGCAGGTTGTGTGCTTGTGTAATGTATGCGTGTGTGCACACTGGTATATGTATAAATACATGCATGTACACTTTTTTTTTCCTAGCCAGCCAAAGACTCAGGGGTTAGAAGCTCAAGGTGCTACCGTCCTTCAAGAAATGGTTAGAAAGTTTAAGTCTTACTCTGTGTCTATAGATCAGATCTCAGGCAACTATCGGGATATAGCAGCTCAAAGGATGGCTCCCCAATTTTCCGTATATATAATCCCTATTTATGTATACATGAATGATATATGCATGTGTATATATGTATATGTTATTGTATACATGTGTGGTTATGTGAATATGTGCATGTCTATACGTGCATGTGTTATTGTATACTTGTGTGGTTATATGTATATATACATGTGTATACATGTATATGTTATTGTATACATGTGTGGTTATGTGTATATGTGAATGTGTGTGCATGTGCTGGAGTCAGCTCGAATTGGCTTGCAATATCCAATTGTTACATTTTCACTATAAGTATTTTACAGCTCAGAAATCGACAAACAAATACTGTAAGAGGGCTTCATTTATTGTTTTATCGATTGTGTAGATTTCAAAGTGATAGAGAAAATATTAATAATGCAGATTAAATGTAAAAGCATGTCTTGCATATGTATATACACTTCTAAGGCAGCTAAATTAGCTAAATAGGGTTTTAGAGTTAGGATGACATGATCACCCCATTATCTCTGATGATCAAGGTCTTTTAGAAAAGGATATGAAAAATTGTCATCTATCTTCTCAGGAACCAAGTTACCATGATATACTCCTCCATTGGGGACCAGATGGGCTTTATCTATGGAATCATATTTTTGGAAACAAGGAGAGAGCTTCTCAGGAATATGAAGAAAAACAGTAGGAAGTAATAAAACTGCATAGGTGTACAGAAAAAGATAAATAATTTCTAAAAATTTGGATAATCCTAAATTTAGCCTGGCAGAGCTTCCTTTATCTTTAATTACTTCATGCAGGGTGACCATTGCCAGGAAATAATCTTAAGGACTATTCCTAGCAGCAGAGCAGACAAAGACAACACAACGGAGACTTTGATGAAGAGGGTTGCAACTTCCCTAGAGGTTGTGAAAATGGGTTTGAATAATAAGGAAGGGAATTCCAGCAATTGTAACTAGCAAGGAGAAAACTTTGTCTAAAAGTATACAAAAATCTTCAGACTGCTGTATACATGAGCACATACATGTATGACACGCATGTGCACATACAAATTTATATGCCTAAATACATTTGTAAAATGGGGAAAATATTATCACCTACCTCACAAGATTGTTATGAGTTAACACATATAAAAGTGCTTTGCAAATCTTTTTTTTTTTTTTGTGAGGCAATTGGGGTTAGGTGACTTGCCCAGGGTCACACAGCTAGTAAGTGTTAAGTGTCTGAGGCCGGATTTGAACTCAGGTACTCCTGACTCCAGGGCCGGTGTTCTATCCACTGTGCCACCTAGCTGCCCCGTGCTTTGCAAATCTTAAAGCACTATCTAAATGCTAGCTATTACTTTTAATATATGTATATTGTGCATGTAAGTATATATGTATACATAGATGTATGTATATACATTGTAAAGTATGTGGATGGATAGACAGACAGATAGATATAACTTTGAGAAACTATTGTTTGTTCATCACAGGAGCCACGCTCACTCCCTGTTTTGTACCTAGGTATGCTATCCAGACTAGGTTCAGTCCTGGGCAATCCTGCCTCTAATTAGAGGAGTCTGCCCCTTATATTCTCTTTGACTAGTTAAGTCTCACCGTGGTACCCCAACAATGATTTTCTTTATGGCTCATATTTAAGGCCTTCTCCAAAAAAGGAGGGAAACAAAAAAGGTACTCAATGTACAATTATGAATCAAGTATGAAATGGTTAATTTATTCCTACACACAAATGAATGCTAAACATAGGAGGCTCACAAGTACACATTTGAGAAAAATACAAAATTTAAATCAGGAATCAGTAATTTAACTTAAAACTACTGTTACAACCTTCAGGGCGGCCAATCATAAATTACATCAAAATATGAATCAGTTCTCAGGCCTGCTATTTAGACATTTTTCATTTCATCTCGGCTCTGCACTGTCCAAACAACTCCTGATACATGTTTCCCTAGTAAAAAAAAAAAAAAAAAGCCAGTCCTTTAGTGGTTTTTCTCTTAGAATCCTTCTCTGCCTCTAGCCCAAAGCCTAAGGAAGGCAGAAAGAATGAGATTCTGCCAGAACTGAAAACCTAGAGACACATCCTGGTCTTACAAGACCAAGCTCAAGCCCCACATATTCCATACAGAAAATTTAGGGACATCTCCACTCCAGATGTTCATATGGACTATTTGTGCCTATCCTATGTAGAGCCTTCCAAGCTTGTATTGGTCTGATTAGCCACAGTTGGACACACTGTACCTTAACCCCAATATAGTGATATCATTTTGATCCTCTTTGAGAATAAAGGACAACCACCAATATCATCTCTGAACTCCCACAGTACTTATTACCTTATTTGGCATGTATTCATATTTTTCCAATATTAATAGTATTTTATTTTTCCCCAGTTATATGTAAAGTTAGTTTTCAACATTTGGGGTTTTTTTGTTGTTGTTTTTGTTTTTTTTAGTGAGGCAATTGGGGTTAAGTGACTTGCCCAGGGTCACACAGCTAGTAAGTGTTAAGTGTCTGAGGCCGGATTTGAACTCAGGTACTCCTGACTCCAGGGCCGGTGCTCTATCCACTGCGCCACCTAGCTGCCCCTCAACATTTGTTTTTAAAAGATTTTGAGTTCCAAATTTTTTCTCCCTCCCTCTCTTCCCTCCCCACTCTCCAAGACAGAAAGCAATCTGATATAGGTTATATATGTATTGTATTAGTCGTGAAATGTGAAAGAAGAATCAGAACAAAAGGAAAAAACCTCAGAAAAGAAAAAAATATTTTTAAAAAGTAGAAACAGTATGGTTCACTCTGCATTCAGATTCTACAGTTCTTTTTTCTGGATGTGGAGAGCATTTTCCATCATGAGTCCTTTGGAATTGTTTTGAATCATTGTATTGCTAAGAGCTAAGTCTATCACAGTTGATCATTGTACAATGTTGCTGTTACTGTGTACAATGTTCTCCTGGTTCTGCTCACTTCACTCAACATCAGTCCACTTATGTCTTTCCAGGTTTTTTCTGAAATATGCCTGCTCATCATTTCTTATAGCACAATAGTATTCCATTGCATTCATATACCACAACTTGTTCAACCATTCCCCAACTGATGGGCATCCCCTTGATTTCCAATTCTTTGCCACCACAAAAGAGCTGCTATAAATATTTTTGTACATGTGGGTCCTTTCCTCTTCTTTATGACCTCTTTGGGATGCAGTCCTAGTAGTGGTATTACTGGGTCAAAGGGTCACAGTCCCATAGTCCTTTGGGCATACTTTTAAATTGCTCTCCAGAATAGTTGGATCAGTTCACAGCTCCACCAACAATGCATTAGTGTTCCAATTTTCCCACATCTTCTCCAACATTTATTATTTCCCTTTTTTGTCATATTAGCCAATCTGATAGGTGTGAGGTGGTACCTCTTAGTTGTTTTAGCTTGCATTTCTCTAATCAATAGTGATTTAGAGCATTTTTCATATGGCAATAGATTGCTTTGATTTCTTCATCTGAAAACTGCCTGTTCATATCCTTTGACCATTTCTCAATTGAGAAATGACTTGCATTCTTATAAATTCGATTTAGTTCTCTAAATATTTTAGAAATGAGGCCTTTATCAGAAACATTGGCTGTAAAAATTGTTTCCCAGCTTTCTGCTTTCCTTCTAATCTTAGCTGCATTGCTTCTGTTTGTGCAAAAGCTTTTTAATTTCATGTAATCAAAATCATCCATTTTGCATTTCATAATATTTTCTATCTCTTATTTGGTCATAAATTCTTCTCCTCTCCATAGATCTGAGAGGTAAACTACTCCTTCCTCTCCTAGTTTGTCTATAGTATCACCCTTTATGTCTAAATTATGGTATGTATTAATACTGCACTGAATTGTGGTTATTTGTGCTCTTGTCTTAAAATAACTTAATAAATGTTTGTCTATAACCATGCTTTCAATATACTGTGCCTCCAATATGAGACTGTAAGTTCTTTGGGTTCAGAGACTATATCTTCTTTTGTAATCCTCACATTCCTTAGTGTGGCACTAGATACATAGCAGATTCATGGTTCATCTTTTTTTTTTTTTTTTTGGTATGTATCTGAAAATAAACATGTATCATTAACTACTACATAAGAAACTAGAGGTAGGAGGAAGGAACTATACCCTGAAACTGTCAAGGCCCTCTACAATTTGGCTACTACCTTCCTTTACCATCTTGTTTCTCATTACTACCCTTACCTACTCTACCTCTGCACCAAAGTTTACAACTAGATGTTTCATGAGCCATCTCCTAGTTGCATGTATTCATGATGATCTTCTCCTGTGTCTTTGCACACTCCTGCTTATGCCCCCCAACACAAACACACACACACACACACACACACACACACACACTTATTTCCCAATACCAGGTGCATAACCAGCAGCTGCTACCAACTTGCCTCAGGATTTTGGGAGTAACCCTGAGGATTACAGAGGTTCATGTTGCTGTTGTTCACAAGCTTCCATTTGGTGTGCTTCCCCACTGATTATCAGCCAAAGTTAATTAGCTTTTAAAAAGAGTGTTTACTCAGCAGTATATCAAGGAAAGTTGTTACAGAAACATCTTCCCAAACTGGGAGCACACTCTCCCCTTGCACACACTAGGTTTCTGGGGACAGTGGAGTCAAACTCATAGAGCTTGAGTTTGGTCTAGTTCATTGTCATTGAGTTCATGAATCTTCTGGAAATTCCCCTTAGGTACATGCTGGGCTCTAAAAGTCAGTGCCTTTGTTGAATCCCGAAGTTATCATCTTTTCCTAGGTATTTCTGGTTTGTCCTAAGTACAGAGTGATTAGAATGACCAAGTTGGCTAAGGTCTCAGAAGAAAAGGAGAAAAGATATTCCAGAAATGATGGAGAAGGAGGAAGAGGAAAAAGAAGAGGAAGAAGAGGAGTAGGGGGAGGATTTAGAAAGCAGTGCAAAATATTTGTATTGTTAAGAGCAGTAAGAATAAGTAATTTCCCTTCCAGGAAGCTTATTAATATGTCTAAACCATTTTCTCCCAACCAACAAAGGTTTAGAGACTAGATAATGATAATGAAATCAATAATATATAAGCTATTATTATCTATGATAATATACATATAGAAGCTCTGATATTAGGAATTTCATCCTTTCTCAACTCAATTGATAATTCATAAATGATCCCTGAGACATGGTCAAATTTCCTTTTTGGGGGATCTTTTAGCACTTAGTGGAAGGTCTATAAGTAATTGATTGAAACATGTTCTCACTTATTTGAAATATCAAGGTAGGGGACAGCTAGGTGGTGCAGTAGATAAAGCACCGGCCCTGGATGCAGGAGGACCTGAGTTCAAATCTGGCCTCAGACACTTGACACTTACTAGCTGTGTGACCCTGGGCAAGTCACTTAACCCTCACTGCCAAGAAAGAAAGAAAGAAAGAAAGAAAGAAAGAAAGAAAGAAAGAAAGAAAGAAAGAAAGAAAGAAAGAAAGAAAGAAAGAAAGAAAGAAAGAAAGAAAGAAAGAAAGAAAGAAAGAAAGAAAGAAAGAAAGAAAGAAGGAAAGAAAGATCAAGGTAAAAAGGGAATGAGGTAATTTCAATCCCATTTTATATTAAATTTAACAAGGTAGTAATAAAATTGTCTTGTCCCACACTTTCTGAACTTTTGGGTCTTTTTCTTTCTTTATAATATTTTACTGATGCTCTCCCCCCCTTTTTTATATTTCTGCTACTGTCCACTAACTCACCTCCTCCCCTGAAGCCATCACTACTTCACAACTAACCCATCAATGCAATGCCAATTTTGTAGCTAAAAATACCCGTGCATAACAAATAAAGACACTGGCTCTATCTGAAAATGTTGCTAATTCTGTACCTCTAATTCTTCAACTCTCTACCAGAAGCAGGGAAGAACATTATAAGGGGCTCTTAGGAAGGAGAAGATTCATGCCATGGGGAGTCAGTGTCCAAGGCATTCAAATCACTAGAATAGTCCCACTACAAAAAGGTGTCAAAAATTTTGCCAAAGTATTCTAGGAGAACTGGCAATTTATACTCATCCTGATGTACTAGACTAGGTCAGGTGTATGGGATGTTCAAGGATGAACATCTCTGATGTGAGGGTTTGACAAGCCCTTTTCAGGACTGCTCATCTACCTTTGTTGTCTACCTATCACCTAATTCTCACCTGTGGCTCCAAGAAGCTGTAGATGCACAATAGTCACACCCCAATAAAATCATCTTGGCAGATGGGCTAAACCAGGTTGAGGGTGGCTTACAGGCCTCAAACTCATTGGTGAGTTAGGGGGATGTCTACCCCAAGTATGTGAAGACTTTCCGCAGCAGAATTTGTGGATGAGAATAATTTGTTCCAATGACCATGAAGGTGGCTGAAGCAGGCACTGTGGGATGCTTAGAGCTTGGTCACACATGGAAGATGCCAAAGTTATCCACTGCGTCCTGGGCCATCACCAGTCATCTTGACTTTTATCTTGCCACTGGACTTCAATGACTCTGGAAGAGAATGAGATTGATGACTTTGTGCAACTGCCTCACTTAAATCCAAATCATGTACAAGTCAAGACTTGGTGTCATTGGTCATCTTCAAAAATGAAGGACAAGGGGCAGCTAGGTGGCACAGTGGATAAAGCACCGGCCCTGGATACAAGAGGACCTGAGTTCAAATCTGGCCTCAGACACTTGACACTTACTAGCTGTGTGACCCTGGGCAAGTCACTTAACCTGAAATACCTCATCCAAAAAAATTTTTTTAAAAATGAGGGTCAGCTAGGTGTCGCAGTGGATAGAGCACTGGCCCTGGATTCAGGAGTACCTGAGTTGAAATCTGACCTCAGACACTTTCACTTACTAGCTGTGTGACCCTGGGCAAGTCACTTAACCCCAATTGCCTCACTAAAAAAAAAAAAAAGGACAATCAACTAGATTAGAAAAGAAGAATATCAGTGGCCATTGATGAATTCAAGTCACCTGATGAACAAGATGAACTACAGCCTCAGGTTCTAAAATAATAATAGCAACAACAACAATAACTAACATTTATATAGTATTTAAAGAGTCTGCAAAGCACTTTACCCATTATCTCATTTGATCTTCACAACAGCCTAGTGAGGAAGGTGCTATTTTTCTCCCCACTATTAAGGCTGATGGTTGAGTGATTTGCCCAGGGTAAATAAACTAGTGTAATGTTTAAAATTTAATGTGGTCACCTATTCCTGTCTCAAGTGTAGGGAAAATTAGCTGGGGTTCCTAATATATTTGCTACTTAGAAATTAGAGGCTACTGCACCAGTTTGGGGCATTAAGCATTTATTAAAATATATTAAATATTAGTAAAGAGAGAACTCATGCTTCTGAAAGATAGGAAAGTCTAGAGAAAAGAGAAAATGGAGAACCCTAGAGGGCTGCATCTGCGTTCACCCCATTCCTCGAGCCCAAGAGCGCCTGTGAAGAGTGTCTGTACAAGCTCGCTGAGGGCTCATTGGCTAGCATCACTCAAATCTATTGGTTCACTGGATTTGAGGGCAGTTTGGTGCAGTCATGCTGATGTCAGAGCTCAGATCCCCTGGCGGGAACAAAACTTTCAGGTAGATGTGGTTTGGGGGCCCCTGGAAGTCCCCAAACCCCTATTGTTTTCTCATACTTGTAAATGTCTGAGGCAGAATTGGGACTCAGGTTTTCTTAAGTCCAATTCTAATATTTTATGTATAACTCTAGTTGGTGCTGGTAAATTTGATTTCTGAGTCACTCTAAGTGATATATAAAAGATCATGAGAAAGCTGGGAAGAAGTGTATGAACTGCTGCAGAATGAAGTGAGCAGGGGCAGCTAGGTGGTGCAATGGATAGAGCACCAGCCCTGGAGTCAGGAGTACCTGAGTTCAAATTTGACCTCAGACACTTAACACTTACTAGCTGTGTGACCCTGGGGAAGTCACTTAACCCCAATTGCCTTACTAAAAAAAAAAAAAAAAGAATGAAGTGAGCAAAACCAAGAGAACAATTTATACAATCGTGACAACACTGTGAAAACAAACAACTTGGAAAGACTTAAGAATTCTGATTGGCACAAGGATCAATCATGATGAAGCCTACTATCCACCTCCTACCAGAGAAATAATGGAATGGAGACATCTATTTTAGTACATGGCCAACTTGGGAATTTGTTTTGCTTGACTATCCAAATTTGTTACATGGGCTTTCTTTTCTTTTTTTTTTTTCTCCAATTGAAGAGAAGGAGGTGAGAGGGAATGGAGAAGATCTTAAGGAGGATACTAGACCACCTATGTCTTCATTCTTCTCCAAGATGCACTTTATGGGGGGGCGGGGCAGTGAGGGTTAAGTGACTTGCACAGGGTATTAAGTGTCTGAGGTCAAATTTGAACTCAGGTCCTCCTGAATCCAGGGCTAGTTCTTTATCCACTGCGCCACCTAGCTGCCCCTCCACGATGTACTCTTAACTCTTCTTGGGACTTTCTCTACAATGCCCCTGAACCAGATACCTTCATTTCCCACCCTATCCTTCTCCTTTTCAGCTTGCTTTTATATGTTGTCTTCTCCCACTAGAATGTCAGCTCTGGACTGTCTTTCTCCTTGTGCTTGTAATTCCAGATTAGCACAATTCTCAGCACATTTTTCCATTGTCATTGAGTTGTTTCAGTTGTGTCCAACTTTTCATGACCCCATTTTTTGGTTTTCTTGGCAAAGACACTGGAGTGGTTTGCCATTTCCTTCTCTGGCTCATTTTATGGATGAGGAAACTGAGGCAAACAGGATTTAGTGACTTGCCCAGGGTCACACAGCTAATATGTGTCGCAGGCCAGATTTGAACTCAAGAAGATTAGTTTTCCTGATTCCAAGCCCAGGACTCTATCCACTGAACCACCTAGCTGCCATTCTAGCACATGGTAAGTGCTTAAGTCTTTCCTTGGCAAGGTAAGACAAAAATCTCCCTTCTCAGAGTCAGGGGAGTCAAAGAAAGAATCTTGTGTCTTTCTAGGGCTACTCAATTTCTCCCAGTTTCCTTATACAAAAGATAATGCTTTTGAGCTATTTCATCATGGCAGGGGTAGGGGGGTGGGAGGGAACGCTCCTTGGTTCATCAGCATGAGGCACTTTCTGAAATGTCAGGCAGGTCTCAACATCTGAAATTGTTCTAGTACACCATCATGAATGTAAAGCATTGTTTCTTACCCCCTCAACACTTTCTCCTAAGGCACTGGATGCCAATGTTAAACAGAAACCTATCCCCCACGAAAACAGAAACAGGGTGAATCACAGTTATAAAGACAAGCACCCATTTCAAAAAATTCTTCTCAGCAACTGATTACATGCACTGCATGAGAAACCTCTCTAGAGGTTCCATCCAGTCTTGTGGAAGGAGAGTATTTAAGGAGTTGGGGGGGGGGGGTGCAGCCCCTGGACAATTAAATTTTTAAGTCTTTATTGATAAGAGGTCCAGATTGATTAACTCCCTGGTACCTGGTTATGCAATAGGATGCTTTTAATTCCATTTGCACAATGAAAATCAGTCTGATAGCTCACTTCTTGAGCCCAAGCAATGAGATTTAGGATGTGAAGCTGGAAATCTCTGGGAATCTTTGCAGATAAGGACCATAAATTCCCAAATATCTCAGGAGAAGCCTGCTTGGTTTGTGCTTTTCATTGTCATGAGGAATGTCTGATTATTTGCATATTAACCAGGTTCAATTTCTGTTACCATAAGGGACCTTTGAATTGTAGACCAGGTTTTCACGCAGTTCCTCTAGAAAAATAAAGGAATTCTAATAAATTTTGTGCCCCAGAAAATGTGAGAAGGCACAAAGGAACCATTTGCTTACTCCTTAAGACCAGTGTCCCCTAGAGAGCCAGGTGTACACACATAAAGAAAGAAACCCTTGCTGTTTCTGCAGGAGTGAAGGACTCATGGCCACCTCTGTGACTGGATATCCATCCTATGTGTTGCTTGAATCTTGTGGAACTCTCTTCTTCTTCTTCTTCTCTTCTTCTTTTTAATGTTTTTACCTCCTGCTTGCATATTTTTTAAATTAAGTATTTCTTTTCTCTTCCTTACCTTTGCCTCCCCCAGCCAATTGAATAACTAAAAAGAAAAAAAGAAAGGAAAAATCAAAATCTCATAACAAATATGTATAGTCCAATGAAACTAATTCCCACATTGGTCATGTCCAAAAATGTATATCTCATCCTGCATTTTAAGTTGGTTGGTCTCTTTTCAAATCATTAGGTCATCAAGTATGCAGCACAAGATTCCTTTCCTCAGTGTTCATGAATGCAGTTTTCTACATGACTAGAAGGATAATATCAAATGCAGATTACCTGAGTTATCTGTTATTGTGGATCCCAGATTAGGCTGTACCAACTCCACAGGAAGTTTCATTGTTCAGTGACCTCCCACTATAGTACAGTATAACCCATCAAAGTATGAGATCAGTGGTGTAGAATTCCATATGAGAAGTAGTGTGGCTTAGTGGGCAAAGCACCAGACATATAATTAGAAATTCTGGATTTGAATTCCAAGACTTCTGCTACTTACTACCTGTGTGGCCTTGAGCAAGCTAATCAATCAAACAATCAATAAAACACTTAAGTGCTTTCTATGTGCCAAGCACTGTGCTAGGGACTTACAGACAAAAAAATTTAAAAACCCTTGTCCTCGAGTTTATATCTATTAAGGAAGACTAGATAGATATGTATCTACATGCATATATCTATGCATATATATATATACACACATGTGCATACTTATAGAGATATACACACATAACATGTGTTTATTTTTAAAATATACAAATTAATTATAAGGTCAGGGAGAGACACTGGCAGTTGGAGATGTCCGGAAATCAATCCTTTAGCCTGTCTGAGACTCAATTTCTTCCTTTGGAGATATTATCTAAGGATAATAATATTAGTATTTGGTACCTCCTAAGGTTGCTGTGAGGATCAAATAAGATAATGTATTTAAAGTGCTTTGTGAGAATAAAGCCTTTTTTATTATGATTATTATTTCCTGTACAGAGTGTTGAGAGGATATCTAGCAGAGACATTGCCCGAGGAATTCAAGTCATTCACAGGCATTCAATATGAATTATCTGCCTATAGAGATTGCCTTTTATAGGAAAATTGCATTGTTTTTCCAGAAGGCAATCATCACATTATCTCGGTCACACTATATGAAGTGCATCTGGGAACTGTGAGCATAAAAACATAGATGAGAAGCTAAGTCTGATAGCCTGGAATTTATTACAATGTTGACAAATGTGTGTAATAACCCATCTGGGGCTACCTCCCGCAACTCAGCATTTGTAGGCTGTAGGTTGGGTTCTCAGGGGGTGGTGATTCCTCTCAAATGCAGAGAATACGTTGTTGGTCCACAGTCCTAAAATTATAACCCATAATCCCTTCCCCCAACCTATGAATTCACTTACCTGTAATGGACAGCAGACATAATTAGCTCAAAAAAAAAAAAAGGCATTTCTTAGGATGGCATAGTAAGAACAGTAGATACAAAATATCCCCCCACCAAAACCTGGCACGTGTGTTCCCACAAACATAAACAGTGTCACTGAGAATGACAGACTCAAATATGTAGTAGTTTGTACATGAGGCACACAAATCAGTAACACATTACCAAGGAAACTTAAAAAACTGATACTACAGGGCTTGGTGTCCTTTTTTTTTTCTCTCCTAGTATCATCATGCTACTCGTTGTGATGGGTGCAGCATCTCTACAAGGTAGGTGGGTCACCTTGGCTGCCTGAATTTGTTGCTTTCTTTAGCTTAACTCTCAAATTCCAGAGACACTTCACTCTGAAATCTATAGTTAGCTCTCTTCTCTGCTGCCAGAGGTCGTGCTTCTTATAGCTGTTTTCCACTCCAGGATCTCTGGGTCTATGTTTCTTTATAGAGTGTATACTCCTTCTTTAAAAGTAATTAGTTGTTGGGGGCAGCTCAGTGGATAAAGCACCGGCCCTGGATTCAGGAGGACCTGGGTTCAGATCTGACCTCAGACATTTGACACTTACTAGCTATGTGACCTTGGGCAAGTCACTTAATCTTCATTGCTCTGCAAAAAAATAAAAATAAAATAAAAGTAATTAGTTGTTTTCTAATTCCACCAAGCAGCTAGATGGTGCCTTAGATAGAACACTGGGCCTGGAGTCAGGAAGATTTGAGTTCAAATCTGACCTCAGACACTTACTAGCAACACCCTGGACAAGTCACTTAACCCTGTTTGCCTCAGTTGTCTCATCTGTAAAATGAACTGGAAAAGAACATGAAGAGCCACTCCATTACCTTTGCCAAGAAAGCCTCAAATGAAGTCACAAAGAGTTGAATATGAATGAAACAACTGAACAACAAATTCCATCAAATTCCTCAAAAGAGAAAATTTCTTCATACTTTTTAAAGTCTTCACTTCTTTGCACTTTCTTTAACCTATTAACATCTGTCTTTTCTGTGATTTTTATCAACTTTGCTAGGGGAAATGGTAGGGGGTAACTCTCCTTTACTGCATTTGTAAATGATATTTTCGACTATTTGCCTATTCAACATAATTTGCCAAAGGTATTCAATTGTATCATGACAAATGGCCAAAAAAAGTTTGGGTCAAAAATCTGTTTTTTATCTTTCAGGGGAAATAAATTTTTAATTGGAATATATGTCATCTTTTCAAATAGGTTTAGAGAACTAAGACCATCACAAAAAATTGCTGAAAACATAGTTCTGCACTAGGTATTTGCAACAAGTGAGCAGACAAACACTCATTTCTTCCAAATGGTCTGCTAAGTTGAAGGAATTTGTGGACAGAAACCTTTTCAGAACTGTCAACCTCAAGAAAATGGTGGACTTAATGGATAATACAAGACTCCTAATTATGCTGGCTGTTAGAGGTAACTGTCCAATGAGACATGCCAAGTTTGTCATCACGCAATATGCCACTGTATGTTTAGCAACTAAAGTTAGTCTTACTGGATTACTAATAAGGGGGCATCAGAAGAGTTCCCTTGTCCATGTCCATCCAAATTTAGCTGATGTTTTACAAAACAAGTAAAAATCTATCCTGGGCACTATTGTATTTGCACCTATGCTTTCCTCACTTTTGCCACAAAAATTAGTTAGATTTTCCCAACCTAAAACAGAGGAGAAGATGGTGAGGTAAGGGTAGCAATCCAGCTGAACTCTCCCAACATTCAACACATCAAATTGAACTCTTGAAAAGAATTGCTAAAAAAAAGGGGGGGGGAGAAAAGAAAAAGAAAAGAAGAAAGAAAGGAAGGAGAAAGAAAGAAAGAAAGAAAGAAAGAAAGAAAGAAAGAAAGAAAGAAAGAAAGAAAGAAAGAAAGAAAGAAAGAAAGAAAGAAGGAAAAAGAATTGCCAACAAAAGTTGGGGTGAGACATTTTTCAGCCCAAGATAACTTAGAAGGATAGCAGCAGAGGTGTGTGAAGCAGAGGTGGGGGCTGACGCTGAGTAAATGTAGCAACAACACAAGTGATAGGCCTTAGAGGTGGCTGGGACAGCAGCATCAACAGCTTTGGGAGCTCTCGGCCCAGACTCGGTAAGAGAATTGGATATGGCCAAAAATAAATTATAAGAGACAGTAAGCTGACACTGAGCAGGGGAGCAAGCAGTGTTTGGCAACTCCACTCTCTATATGCAGTTCTGGGTTGCAGTTCCAGGGTGGAAAGGAGTCACATGGGAGCAGGGGCCCTGGTTTCAGTTCCAGGGCTGAGAGGAATGCTAACACTTCTGGTCACAGGAAAGTTGGGGAACTGGCCACAGTTCCAGGTGTTAAGGGCTAAAATTCTAGCTAAACTGTCTAAAATATCTAATGAGTGGTCGCCAATCAATTATAAGCTTTAGCAAGAGTTAGACTTTTAAGCATTTATTAAGGAGAATAAGAATTTGGTAAAGAGAGAGAAAAAGGCCTAGATTCCTATCTATTAAAGGGAGAGCACATTTCTCGCTCCGCTCTCCACCAGAGTCCGAAGGAAAGAGCCCTAGAGTCAGCGCCAGTCTCTTCCTTCCTCCTCCCACTAGTCCGCGTCACTTCCTCCCGCCAAGAACTCTTCTACAGTAAGTATCCAGCAGGTGGCGTCATTCCAATCGTTACAGTCCCCCCTGTTGTTCCTCAAGAAACAAAATGTTTCCTTGACGGAACAGTAAAAACAATATAACTATTGCTAACTAATAATATGTGAACAACAATATAGAAAAGGAAGAGAGGAAAGTTTTGTCCAGAGGGGCGATTTTTTGTCCTCATGAACCGACGCTTTGACATTGGTCTTGCAAAGGGAGGGCCTCTGCAGAGAATACATGTTACAGATGGTGTATATTATAACAGAAAGAGAAAAAAAACAACAAATCAAAACTGTTCATTTAAAGTCTCTGAAAGTCTTTTCTCAGATGTCCTCTAGGTGTAGTCGTAGAATGGAAGTCTCTTCAGGGGTTGATGTGTGGATGCTGGTAATCAGCCAGGAAAATTTCCTACAAAATTGAGCTTAACACAACTTTAAAATAGCTTTATCAATAATCAAATCAAACAATGAAAGTTCTCAAAAACATGTCTAAGGGAATACAGAATCTTAGTTGTTACACATGAAACATATAATAAAACAAAAATTGAAACATTCTTTAAAATTATAATATTACTATAGTCCCCCCCTTATGGAGGGTAATTGAGAAGACAATTGCTGCAATATTAATTATTAAAAATAATTTTTATCTGTTTCATCACTTTTTGCATCATCTGCCTAATTATCCTCATGCCATTATGAGAAATTAAAAAATCTAATATAATTGGTAACAGGTGTCAAGGCCAAATTCAACACTGTATTTATCATGACACCTGAGATAATTATGGGGGTTACCATAAAAGAACAGAGAAATGATGGGATATGAGCATTCCCACACTTGAGCAATATGTACTGCCCATACAGTATCTCAGGCTTAAAATAGGTGGATGGAATATATGTCCATGCCACCGAACATATTGGAAGAAACTGAGTCAGACTTAATCAGATGCATGGGATTGAGATGTCCATGGCATCAGGCATATAGGAGGGAGCATAGAAGCCAGGTGTAGAAGTGAGATGGGTGGGATGAATACTTCCAGCCATCTGTACAATATTGTGGGGAAAAATAAATAAAATATTAAACCAAGAGAATCCAAACCTCAACATTTGTCAAAAGCCGTTCCCTCGGCCATACCTTGACTTCATGCATGTCTCCCCTCATGTGACAGTTCAGTGTCTGCTCTTGCATGTATTCCTCTTGTGATTGGATGGCATCTTGGCCAACTGGCATCTGATAACTCAGAATAAAGGCAATTAATGTCTTAAATGATAAGTTCCCATAATCCAAGTCTCATATGGATTTAAAATTGAGGATAATAAATGATTGCAAAAAATGTGAATACATCTTGACTCAGAATATAATATATAATTATGCAACAATTTCAAATAATACCCTTTTTTTTTTACTTAGTATACAATTACTTTTGTGAAAAATCAGAACATACTTAAATACAAGTTAAAGCACAACAGAATCTCAAAGAACTTTTTTTTTTGAAAAAGAAAACTTTTACAAATGTTCCCCTCTTTTTTTTTTTTTTTTGGGAATATGCTTATCAAAAATAATACTTCTAGAATCAATTTACACTTGCCATGGCAACCAATTTGCCAGGGAAATGCTTTAAAGAGTTTGATCAAATAATCAGTTGAGGAAAAAAAAACAAAAACAAACAACTCAGAATATGGGAGCACAATACTCCTAGAATTAACATTGTATAATAAAATCAAAACCATCTTGCAATGTTTCAAAATTAGATAGACAAATGAATAGAAGAAAATACACATGGAGTATAAGACACAATCTCAAAAGCATGAAAATCTCTATGAAAATAAACCCATACCATTAATTTCAAAATGTATATATAATAGCACAGAAATCCTATGTAACCTCTGAACTGATACTATTACTCTGAGTGAATTCAGAACACTTTTGATTCCGATATCTAAAATCCCCAATACTCATATCAATACCTTGCTGCTTACTTCCACATTTCTGTAAAATATATACCCTTCCATGGCAAAAGAAGCGGAGTCTTGAACTATGTTGATTGTCATTCTTATTCAGCTTAAGTTTTTCTTCTTTAACCCCTCTATATTGTCTGTCAGGCTTTTCACCATACAAATGCTTTATAAGATTACTAATTAAAGACAAAAGCAGGTTAGCAAAATTATGAACAAAACGAGCATATCTGGAATTTAAAGGGTTTTCTAAGGTTGTCTCAAAAGCACAGCCAGGCCGGGGAAGGGCTGAGCCTGAAGCTGCAAATGCAGGTAGAAAAAGTTGAGCATGCGCATCAGATCTCTGGACTTCCCAGGCAGGGGAAGCTATGGGCTTGGCCATAGGAGGAGTAGAGGGTGGGGTCTGGAGAGGAGGGGAGGGACCAGAGCAATTTGAATCAGACTGGATTTTGAACTCAGGCCTGGATTCCTCTTCCCCCACTTTGCCTCCAGGTGCTAGGGGATTAAAAGCTTCTAGAGGGTGGGTCATTGCCTCCAGGCATGCAAAATTAGAGCAACAATTAGTGTTAGAACTGGGAAAAGCTGCAGGAATCTCTTCAGGTTTCTCTGAAAAAGCATGGTTGGGAGAGGGGGAGATATTTCTTTGTGGGAGTATGTTGCTGGCTCTTCTAACAAAAATAAAAAGAAAAATAGAAAATCCACAAAAACAAAGCATTAACATGATCTTATCTCCCATTTGTCTGGTTAAACAGACTAAAATCAAAAATAGGATAATTAGGGAGTCTAAAAGGTCCATATTCGAAAAATTTGAAGGAAAACACAGCCAGTACACCAGTACTTAGCAGTTTAAAGGGTAGGGGAAATTTCTTACCCAACCAGAAGATCAGAAGTGAGGTTCAGCTTTCCTCTTCGTGGTCAGCCATCTGTTAAGGGCTAAAATTCTAGCTAAACTGTCTAAAATATCTAATGAGTGGTCGCCAATCAATTATAAGCTTTAGCAAGAGTTAGACTTTTAAGCATTTATTAAGGAGAATAAGAATTTGGTAAAGAGAGAGAAAAAGGCCTAGATTCCTATCTATTAAAGGGAGAGCACATTTCTCGCTCCGCTCTCCACCAGAGTCCGAAGGAAAGAGCCCTAGAGTCAGCGCCAGTCTCTTCCTTCCTCCTCCCACTAGTCCGCGTCACTTCCTCCCGCCAAGAACTCTTCTACAGTAAGTATCCAGCAGGTGGCGTCATTCCAATCGTTACACAGGCCTGAGAGGAGAGCTAGTGCTTGTAGCTGCAGCAGAGCAAGGGCCCTTCCTGGGTAAAGACCAGAACACAGACCAGGAGAACAGTGACTAAACCCCTCTCAGAATAAGGCCATCTTTAAAGTACTGACAACTAGCAAACCCCCACAACTAGTTCTAAAAACAGCTTTGTTAGTATGAAAAAGCCTAAAACTTGGCACAGTGCCTCCCCACCCCTAAGTAAGCAGAGCACAACTTTAATATAAAAGTCCAAAGTCAAGAAATAGGCTGGGAAAATGAGAAAACAACAACAAAAAGAACTCAACCATAAAAGCAACTACAGTGGCATGGAAGATCAAGACACAAATTCAGAAGAAGACAACAATGTGAAAATAGCTATAAACAAAGTCTTGAAGAAAAATGCAAATTAACCACAAATCCAATGAGAATTTCTGAGTTTTTTAAAAAGAAATAAAAGTGGTAGAGGAAAAATTGGTAAAAGAAATAAGAGTAATGCAAGAAAATTTTGAAAAGAGATTTAACAACTTGGTAAAAGAGGCACAAAAAAATGCAGAAGAAAATAATACCTTAAAAAACAGAATTGACCAAATGAAAAAGAAAATACAAAAGCTCACTGAAGAAAAAAATTAGAAGTGGTTGATGTCTATCAAGAAGTAATAAGGTTAAAGCACCGGCCCTGGATTCAGTAGTACCTGAGTTCAAATCCTACCTCAGACACTTGACACTTACTAGCTGTGTGACCCTGGGCAAGTCACTTAACCCCCATTGCCTGCAAAAAGAAGAAGAAGAAGAAGAAGAAGAAGAAGAAGAAGAAGAAGAAGAAGAAGAAGAAGAAGAAGAAGAAGAAGAAGAAGAAGAAGAAGAAGAAGAAGAAGTAATAAAACAGAGGCAGCTAGGTGGCCCAGTGGATAGAGCACCAGCCCTGGAGTCCAGAGGACCTGAGTTCAAATCCAGCCTCAGACATTTGACACTAGCTGTGTGACCCTGGGCAAGTCACTGAACCCCAACTGCCTTAAAGAAGAAGGGGAAGAAGAAGAAGAAGAAGAAGAAGAAGAAGAAGAAGAAGAAGAAGAAGAAGAAGAAGAAGAAGAAGAAGAAGAAACAAAACAAAGTAAAGAGAATAAAAATATAGATGAAAACATGGAATATCTAAACTGGAAAAAAAAATTGACCCGGAAAACAAGTCAAGGAGAGGCAATTTAAAAATTACTGGACTACCTGAAAGCCATGATCATAAAAGAGACTAGATCTCATATTTCGAGAAATTATCAAGGAAAACCGCCCTGATATCTTAAATCCAGAGGGTAAAATAGAAATTGAAAGAATTCACCAATCACCTCCTGAAAGAGATCCCAAAATGAAAACTCCCAGAAATATTATAGTCAAATTCCAGAGCTCCTGGGTTCAAGGAAAAAAATATTGCAAGCTGTCAGAAAGAAATAATTCAGATATTGTGGAGCCACAGTCAAGATCACACCAGATTTAGCAGCTTGCATGCTAAAGGAACAGAGTGCTTGAAATATGACATTCCTAAAGGCAAAGGAGCTAGGATCACAGGCAAGAATAACCTGATGATCAAAATTGAGTATAAATCTGTAGAGAAAAAAAAAAGGATATTTAACAAAATAGAGAACTTTCAAGTATTCCTGATAAATATAAGACTCAAGAGAAGCATAAAAAGGTAAACATGAAAAAGAAATCATAATGGACATAAAAAGGGTAAACTGTTTACATTCTTATATGGTAAAATGATACATGTTAACTCCTAAGAACTTTATCATTATTAGGGTGGTTCAAAGGAGTCTACTAGGCAGAGAACATAGGTGTAAATTGATTACGTTGGGATGGTTTCAAGAAACATTGAAGAGATGCGAAAGGAAGAATGAAGGAAATAATCTCACATAAAAGTGGTATGTGAGAAAGAGCTTTTATAATGAAGGGGAAGTGGCAGGGGGTGGTAGACCCTCCTTTTCATCAGAATTGGTTCAAAGAGGGACAAATATATATATTCACATTATCTATCTTATCTAACAGGAAAGTAGGAAGGGAATTGGATAAGAGAAAGGGGAGAGGGGTGATAAAGGGAAGGGTGAATTAAGGAAAGCAGTGGTCAGAAGCAAAACAGACGTTGAGAGAGACAGAGATCAGGATAAACAAGAAAAGAGCATAGATGGAAATATACATTTAGTAATCATAACTGTGAATGTAATGGGATGAACTCACCCATAAAATGGAAATGGATAACAGAATGGATTAGCAACTAGAATCCAACAATATGTTGTTTTCAAGAAACACACTTGAATCAGAAAGGCACACACATAGGGGCAGCTAGGTGGCACAGTGGATAGAGCATCGGCCCTGGAGTCAGGAATACCTGAGTTCAAATCCGGCCTCAGACACTTAACACTTACTAGCTGTGTGACCCTGGGCAAGTCACTTAACCCCAATTGCCTCACTAAAAAAATAAATTTAAAAAAATTAAAAAAAAAAGACATACACAGAATTAAAGGGGCTAGAGCAGAATCTATTATGCTTCAGGTGAGGTAAAAAAGGCAAGGGTAGCAATTATGATCTCAGACAAAGCAAAAACAAAAATAGACCTAATTAAAAGAGATTAAGGAAAACTACATTTAGATAAAAGGTGCCACAGAAAATGAAGTAATATCAACAACAAAATTACAGCAGGTTTCTCTGATAAAGGTTCCATTTCTCAAATATACTGGAAACTGAGTCAAATTTATTTTTTAAAATGAGCCATTCTTCAACTGATAAATGAGAAAAGGATATGGACAGGAAGTTTTTAGAAGAAGAAATCAAAGCTATGTGTAGCCATGTGAAAAAAAATGTTATAAACCACTATTGATTAGTGAAATGCAGATTAAAATAACTCTGAGATGCCACCTTACATCTATCAGCTTAGCTAACAAAACAACAAAAAAAAAGGAAAATAACAAATTTTGGTGGGGATGTAGAAACATTGCAACACTAAAGCATTGTTGATGTAGTAGTGAATTATTTCCAACCACTCAGGAGAACAATTTGGAACTATACCTAAAGGGCTGTAAAACTCTGCATACTCTTTTAGCCAACAATAACACTACTAGGTCTGTATCCCAAAGAGATCAAAGAAAAGGGAAAAGGACCTTTGTGCACAAAAAATATTTATAGTTATATTTATTTTTGTGGTGGCAAAGAATTGGAAATTGAAGAGATACCCATGAATTAGGAAATTGCTGAACAAATTGTGGTAGATGATTGTGATGGAATACTATTGTGCTATTAAAAATGACAAGCAGGATGGTTTCCAAAAAAACTAGGAAGACTTATCTGAACTGATGCAAAGTGAAGTGAGCAGCACCAGAACACTATATACAATAACAGCAATATTATAAGGATGATCAACTGTGAAAGACTTAGCTACTCTGATCAAGATAAAGATCCAAGATAATTCCAAAGATCCATGATGAAAAATGCTATCTACCTCTAGAAAGAGAATTCATGAACTCAGTACAAATTGAATTATATTTTTTTGCTTTCTTTTTCTTCCTCTTTTGTCACATAATTAGTATGGAAATATGTTTTGCATGCACATGTATAATTGATATCATATAGCTTGGCTTCTCAATGGGTCAGGGAGGGGCTGCAGGGAGGGAGAGAAATTAGTACCAAAAATGTTTTTTAAAAATATTAAAAATAAGTAAATAATAAATTAGAATAAAGAAAGTATCAAAAAAAAAAAGAAAGAAAGAAAGAAACTCAAAAACTGCTCCAAAGAAGGCTCCTGTCACTATAATGGTGATCAAAGAACTCGTGCCATATAAAGTCCAGAGTGAAAATGGAATAGGATGATAAGAATATATTGAACCAACACAGATGTCTAGACAACAGCAATTCCAATTGAGGGTTTGCCACTGACTTGCTGTGGGAATGAGGATTATTTGGTAGATATATAATCTCTCTTGATGTCTCAGTTTCCTCATCTATAAAACTTGCAAAATAGCTTCTTCCAATGTCACAAGGTTATTTTGTTATCATCAAATGAAATGATTGATGTGAAAGTCCTTTGACAAATACTAAGCTCTTTACAAAGGGAAGGTTTTTTGATATGTTCAGGGGAGCTTGGAATTGATAATTATGCAAACATCAAAACTATAGAAATTCATTTATTCTATCCTTCTCCCTCTAGTTAAGACTCCCACATCAATGACACTAGATGAAGAAGAATTTCTTCTGTTTTAAACAAGTCTTTTGGAGGAGAAGATTACAGAATCTCCTTTGGTCGGTCTTCCCTTTGAGCTTGTGTGGGGTTCTTCCTTAGGTCTAATCTAAATCTTTGACATTTCAATTTGAGCTGCTTCTCTCTTAGCCTATCTTCAGCTCACATTTATATACTACTTTTCCTTATATGAGGCCCTGCACATATATTATTTCCTTTGATCCTCACAACCCTGCAAGTTAGGTAAGCATAAATATCATTAGTCCCATTTTACAGATGGGGAACTGAAGTTCAAGAACCAAGTGATTTTCCCAGGATCACAAAGCTAGTAAATGCCAGAGCTCAGTTTTGAACCTATTTCTTTTGACATCAGAGTTCAGTTAGGTTGTTTCACCAGCCCCTTTAGAGAGTTCTGTAATAGTTTATGTGAACCCTGTTGCCCATCAGGTGCCATTCACATCAAGAAAATATGTGATCGTGAAAACCCCAATAGAAAACTAAGATAGACTGAGTCAGATACCAGGGAATGAGTCTCCACTCCCACCCACAGTAGTGATGTAGCTGACTGTTCTCTCTAAATTTTACTGCTGCTTCTACCATACTAAATTATTTAGGTGCTTTCTTAATTATGGCAGGCCTTCGATTGCTTCTTTTCTTTGTGCCGTTTCCACTTCTATAATTGGTGCCATGCAAATTGGTGTCAATATTTGTAATCTGACTCAGTGGTTTTTAAAGCCTGCCCAATCTTTCTCTCTTAAGGAGAAACAACCTGCAGAGCAAGGCATTTCACTAAGCTGAATTTCTAATTCTACAATGACCTTGACAAAGATTGTTTTCTGGACATGCTATTGAAGAGGGTGAACGCAGAAGAATTTGGAGCCTGGAATCAGCACTTTATCCACAGCCCACTTGTCCTGCTCTCCCTTTCATCATGTCTCCAGGCAGGACCACCCTAACCCAGCCCAGGTAAAGTAGAATCTTTTTTACACTTCAAGTCCTCCAGAGAAAGAGGTTTCAAAAGCACAGATGAGATTCAGCATTATCCTAGGTGGTTGTAACTTAAAGGGATCCTGGAAGTTATCTAGTACAATGCCCTTATTTTATATATGGAGAAACTGAGACCCAGATAAATGAAGTGACTTAGAAACATAATATTATAGATTGAGAGCTGGAAGGGACTTTAGAGGTCATCTGGACCAACTCCCTCATTTTACATTTGATAGATATAACCAGGACCTTGGATATGTGCACACTCTGTCAGTTTGTCCAGCTGATGCAACTTCTCCACCTGTGGTGACTGCTTCTAAGACAGTTATGATAAACAAAAAAAAAATAGTTATGGTGACATGTAAGGGAAATGCATTGGAGAGACTATGGTTCTCACTGGCTAACCACATGGTGGATGGGTCATTCTTTAATTGGCTACAGAGGCTTCAATCGCTCTCTTGCCTTAGCCCTTTTTTTTTGGGGGGGGGGGGGGTGAGGCAACTGGGGTTAAGTGACTTTCCCAGGGTGTTAAGTGTCTGAGGCCAGATTTGAACTCAGGTCCTCCTGAATCCAAGGCTGGTGCTCTATCCACTATGCCACCTAGCTGCCCCAGTTGCCTTAGTCCTTTTGGCTGTTCTCTCTCTTGCTGGTAGCGTGCCTCCTTTGCCCTCAGTATCGGATGAATGGATTCCTGAGCCATTATAGAACCAATATCCTAAGGATAAAGGAATGACCTTGGGAATGATGCTTGGGGCCATAGCTTAGACAAGGACTCATCTAACAGAGATGCCACCTTTAGACGTGAACTTGGTAGGATCAAAATTATGTGGGAATTGAGCTAAATTATAAGTGTACTCCCCCTAGAAACCAAGAAGGGGTAAGGGAGAACATGCTCCTTGAAGTATTTGTTTTGGAGGGGAGGAATGATTATATTTTGTTCTTATTTTATCTTCAAAGTAAATATCTCAGGGGGCAGCTATGTGGTGCAGTGGATAAAGCACCGGCCCTGGATTCAGGAGGACCTGAGTTCAAATCCGGCCTCAGACACTTGACACTTACTAGCTGTGTGACCCTGGGCAAGTCACTTAAGCCCAATTGTCTCACCAAAAAAAAAAAAAAAAGTCATCCACAAAGTAAATACCTGTTCATAAAAGTTCATCAATGTTTTATGGCTAAACCATTTGTACCTAACAGAGATGAGAAACAGAGCTGCTGGGAGTGGAGGCTCAAGGTGATAGCAGTAGAGAAGAGACATCCCCCAAAGCCTGAGGGGCAGATGTGACCCACCTGGCTCTGAGGAACACCAGCTCTATATGTAAGCAAGCCATGGCCCAACGAGGTTCACACAACTTCTCTGAATTCTTTCCACTGGGTCATGCTACTCCAAGGCCAGATAGCTAAGAATAAAAATAACAGGTGTTTATCTACATGGAACATACATCAACTCATTTGATCTCATAACACCCTTTGTGAGGTAGATGCTATTGTTGTTCCCATTTTATTAACAAGGAAATAGCTTCTAAGATGTTCAATGTCTTGCCCGGGGTAAGTGTTCAAGATGCGAACTGAGGTCTTCCTAATCTGAGTCTTCCTAATCACTTTTCCACTTTGCCATGCAGTCTCTCCTGGCTGACAGAGCTACTGAATGACAGAACTGGATCTCCTATCAGAACTGGATCTCCTATCCAATGGAACTCATATGGTCTGACCATGCTCTTCTCCTCAATGGCTTCCCAATATTTCCAGGATCAATGATAAATTCCTTAAAGTAACATTTAAAGGGCAGCTAGGTGGCATAGTAGATAGAGCACTGGCCCTGGATTCAGGAGGACCTGAGTTCAAATCCAACCTCAGACACTTGACACTAGCTGTGTGACCCTGGGCAAGTCACTTAACCCCAATTGCCTCACCAAAAAAAATAAAATAAAATAAAATGACATTTAAAGCCCTTTGAAACCTAGATACAACTTGTCTTTCTAGCCTTACTCTATACCTACACACACAACAATCTAGCCAAACTTCTTATTGTTCATAATATGTGACATTCCATCTCCCATCTCTGTGTCTTTGCTTTGGTTGTGTCATGGAAAGCACCTTCTTCTCACCTCCGCTTCTGAGACTCCCTAGTGTCCTTCAAAGCCCAACTGAGGGGCAGCTAGATGGTGCAGTGGATAGAGCACCGGCCCTGGAGTCAGGAGTACCTG
Source organism: Dromiciops gliroides (assembly GCF_019393635.1). Classification (NCBI taxonomy): domain Eukaryota; kingdom Metazoa; phylum Chordata; class Mammalia; order Microbiotheria; family Microbiotheriidae; genus Dromiciops; species Dromiciops gliroides. The sequence goes on along the minus strand of NC_057862.1, from coordinate 603,536,790 downwards.
AGTTCAAATCCGGCCTCAGACACTTAATACTTACTAGCTGTGTGACCCTAGGCAAGTCACTTAACCCCAATTGCCTCACTAAAAAAACCAAACAAACAAACAAAAAAAAACAAAGCCCAACTGAAACTTCAACTTCTACATGAAGCCTCTCCTGTACCTCCCAGCTGTGAGGGCCTTCTTCCTCAGATTATCTTGTGCATGTTTTATTTTGTGTGTATATGCCTATATAGATACATGTTGTCTCCCTGGATAGACTGTAAACTCCTTGGAGGACAAGAGTTGTTTCACTTTTCCCAACAGCTCACACAATGACTAACACATGGTAGGTATTGAATAAATACATGTTGATTAATTTATAGGCTCCACACGCCATCCAAACTGAACCACATTCTGTTTCCTGCTTCCATGAATTCTCACAGATTGTCACCTATGCCTGGAATATCCTCCCTTCTTGTTTCCCCCTCTCAGAATCATTGACTTCCTTCAAGGTTCAGCCTTCTTGAGTTTTCAATCTCAATTAATACTCTCTCCTCCAATTTGCCTTGTATCTTATTTATATGAGTTCCACTCTATACTAGCTCACTTGGTAATCTCATTGGCTCTTCTGGGTTCAATTATCATCTCTATACAGATGATCTCCATATCTATATATCTAGCCCTGATCTCTCTCCTGAACTACTGTCTCACATCACTAACTGCATTTTTACATCTCAATCTGATATTCTAAAGGCATTTCAAAGTCAATATATTCAAAACAGAACTCTCCTCTTCTAAACTTCCCTATTACTGTGCAGAGCACCCTTTTCCTCCCAGTTACCCAGACTCACAATCTTGGTATCATCCTCAATTCCTCATTCTCATTCACCCTAATATCTAATCCATTGTCTGAACTAACAGGTTCTGCCTTTACCAAATCTCTCATTATGTGTTCTCTTCTCTCCACTCACACAGCCACCCATGCTCATTCAGCATCACCCCTTATTTGAATGAATGGAATAGCCAGGTCTCCCTCCCTCAACTCTTTGCCCACTCCAATCTGTCCTCTACTCAGCCACCAGAGTGATTTTTCTAAAGAATACATCTGGGGGCAGCTAGATGGCGCAGTGGTTACACTTGACGCTTACTAGCTGTGTGACCCTGGGCAAGTCACTTAACCCCCATTGCCTGCAAAAACAAACAAACAAACAAAAAAAAAGAATACATCTGGGGGCAGCTAGGTGGTGCAGTGGATAGAGCACTGGCCCTGGATTCAGGAGGACCTGAGTTCAATCCAGCCTTAGACACTTGACACTTGCTAGCTGTGTGACCCTGGGCAAGTCACTTAACCCCAATTGCCTCACCAAAAAAAAAAATGAATTCATTCTTTGCATTTGCAACATAGTTTTAACAATTTCTAATAACATCATATATCTGAATAAAAAATTAAAAAGGGAGACAAATAGATTCATGAAAGGGAGAAGACACACACACATTTATGCACACTTGTAATGAAACACTCCTGGGAAGACAAGGAAACACCATAAAGATACCTTTCTGAGAGTCCCATTGGACCATTCTTGCTAGAGTGTGTTAAGCTCCTACCTAAACAGAAAAATAAAGAATATCTCCGAGCCTCTCAGCTCTCAGAAATAGAAAAGGGGGAGGGGAGCACTTGTCCTCTGAGCTTCTGTACCAGGGAAAAAAATATTAAACGCATTAAATTGCTCCCCAAACAAGAAATAGTATCAAGACAAAGAGCAAAGGAGAAGAGAACAAAAACATAAAATCTCCCTTTTTTAAATGAGACGCAAGAGAGGGAAACACAAACTGCCTTTACTCTTCAGCATAAATGTGTTTTTTAAACTGCAGAATATATAAATATCATTAACACTCCCTATTTGTCTATAGTAGCGATGGATATAGAACTGCTTTTTGTTCTAACACATTCTTTCTATTTTAGTCTGTCTGGCCTTGCAAATGTTTGCTTCTTCCCTGTGTTTACAAAGTTATATAGCCACACAAAAGACCATTGTAGGGCACTTAGACATTTTCTTCAAGGATAATCCTAATTTACTGTGGGGGCTGGGACAGAGAAGAAATGGGAACATGTGGAGGAACCTGTATAGATTCAGTTCTGCCAAGTTTTTGGTTTGGGAATCACAAGGACTGGAAATGCAAGGACTGACCTTGCATAATTTTTCTGTGTTCATTTTCTCTTTATACTTGTAGTAGGAGAGGAAGGAGGACGGGGTATAAAATGGGGAGGACTCCTCCAGTGGTGACCAGAACACTCTCGAGCAATTGATCTCCCACACCCATCCCCCTATCCTGCTATGTCATCTCAGAAAGATGTGCTAAGGTCCTGGAGGAAGTGTAAAGAAGTCTGATTCTTTTTTATAAAATGAGTCACTCGGTAGCCTTTATTGCCCTTTGTACCTCTAAATCTATGATCCTACGACCCCTTTTTGAGATGTGAAAGAAGACTGATAAAATCTGATAGAAGTAGGGTGTAGCTAACAGGACAAGGATCAGTCACACCCCTGGTGACCCTTAAGAAAAAGTCGAGACTTCCTCTAGGGAATCAGTTAAGGAGTCAAGGCAGTAGAGGCAGGGGACAATTCCAAGAAGCATGACCTCTGGCTTCAAAGAAGAGAGCCAGTTTTGGAAAAAGAATCCAGCTCCTTGGGGTCAGCTAGGTGGTGCAGTGGATAAAGCACTGGCCCTGGATTCAGGAAGACCTGAGTTCAAATTCGGCCTCAAACACTTGACAACTTACTAGCTGTATGACCCTGGGCAAGTCACTTAACCTTCATTGCTCCACCAAAAAAAAAAAATCTAGCTCTTAAAAAGGAACCTATTGGTGTGGGAAGGGTATTTCTCTCTCCTCCCACCATGGCAATGGTGTCTTGTAGTGGAACTCTTCACCCAATGGAAGATATCACAAATAGCTGGGAGATCCAGTCAGAGAAAGTGAACTCTAAGAGTCAAGAGGAGTATTAGCCCTAGCAATCAGAAGTGTTAAAGGACATACTCTGGTGATCATTAAAATCCATGTATAGGACACACTCTCTAGGGACACACAGAGAGTCAGGGACAGGAAGTAACTTCAAGAAGCATGGTCTCTGGAGAGCAGCTAGATGGCACAGTAGATAAAGCACCAGCCCTGGATTCAGGAGGACCTGAGTTCAAATCTAGCCTGAGACACTTGATACTTACTAGCTGTGTGACCCAGAGCAAGTCACATAACCCTCATTGCCCCAAAGAAGAAGAAGAAGACGACAACGACGATGACGAAGAAGAAGAAGAAGCATGGTCTCTGGCAGCAGAGAAGAGAGCAAACACCAGATTCAAGAAAAAAATAATTATCTCTGGCAGTCCAGAGTGGAGCCATGAAAAGGATTATACCCAAGGAACCCAGATGTACAACCCATCCAGCAAAGACTCTAGCCCTGTTGGGGAGCAGGGTGGGAAAAAAAATAAGCACTACAGTAGTTGTATGAGTTACTTTTGCCACGTGTATTCCTCACATATGTGAAACACCACCAATGTATTCTGTGTCCAGTCTTCCCACTGATTCTGTGTGTATTTGTAGGAGAGTGCACCCCAGTTTTGTGGAGAGAATGTTTTGTAGCTACTGTTCTTTATAATGCCATCTTAGTAAAAACATTTACTTTGAGCTAATTTTGTCTATTGGCTGACTATGAAAAGTAATTCACCCTTGGGGTCCATGAATATAGCATTAGGGTTTTGGACCAACAGAGTACTTTGAACCTGAGGGTAGTCCTTCCCCTGAGGGACCTACCCTGTGACTTTGAATTGGGAGATAACCACAAAGAGGCTGTTACATACAGTTTCTATTCTGGGTAAAAGTTAATAAGTGCTTTTTGAGTTAAGATGGCAGGATAGCAGGAAGAAATACAGAGCTCTCTCCCCCTGTAGCTCTCCCCACAAAAAGAAAAAACAAAAACAAAAACAAAACAACCCTCTTCTAAATATATCTAGAAAATATATCAGATCAAATCCTGATCAAGTAAACCAAGAAAATGTCACAATGATTCACTTTTCTGGTCAAGGTTATTAATAAGGAGATAGAGAGGTCTGTGGACAATGGAAACAGAATTTAATCAAAAGTGTGCATCATGGAGCATTCCGGTGCTCAGGGACTGGAAAAAGAACAAGGCAGTACACTGGGAGAAAACTTAGTCCCAGACCCATACCAAGGCACCACAACTTTGTTCAGGTATGAAGAAACAGGTACCAACTGTCAGTTTTATCAACCCATTATATATTTCCAGATCACAGATCCAAGGTGGAATGAGGAAGTGATATTCTGTGGAAAGGAGTAGACATGGAGTCTAGGTAGTATAGTGAACAATGAATGAGCTCAAAAGAAAACAGTAGCTGTGTGGGTCTGATCCTAGTAGTGGAGTGGAGTCTCATTCCAGCTTCCAACTCAATCTGAAGCCCACAAAGAAATAACTGGGGCAAGAATCCCACACCAAAGGGAAGCCTACGTTTCTGTCACTGAACTAGCAGAGCTTTCCAGCTGCCTGATAGGGGGTGAGTACTGCAGCATTCTACTGAAACTTCATAGGAGGCAAGGCCAAAGGCCTGTTACCCACACCCAAACCCAGGTCAGGAACTTGCACAACTCAGACTATGGGAAAGTGATCAGACTCATTCTGTATCAAACCACTTTGATTTTTTAAAAATAAATTTACTTTTAACATTCTTTTCCCTTTATATTCAGAGTTCCAAATTCTCTCCTTTCCTTCCATCACTCCCTAACCCAGTGAGAAGACAAGCAAGATGATATCAATTATACATGTAAAATCATGCAAAAAATTTCCATATTAGCCATAACACTAAAAAAAGACAAAAATAAAGAAAGTTAGAAAATTATACTTCAATTTGCACTCATCAGTTCTCTCTCTGGAGATGGTTGGCATTTTTTCATCATGAAAGCATTGGAATTGTCTTGGATCATTATAGTGAATTGAGTAACCAAGTCTTTCACAAATTGATCATCATAAAAACATTGCTGTTACTGTGCACAATGATTTCTCGGTTTTTCTCACTTCACTCTGCATCAGTTCATTTAGGTCTTACTATATTTTTCTGAAACCACCCCACTTGTCATTTCTTATAGCACAATAGTACTCTTAATAAAATGGCCATTTTTTTAGATCATCCCAACATAATCAACTCACACTTACACCCTTTATGTAGACTCCTAACTGCTCTAATAATGATAAAGTTCTTAGGAGTAGTGTGTATCATCTTCCCATAAAAGAATGTAAACAGTTGAATCTTATTATGTCCTTATGATTTCTCCAACATGTTGTGAGATGCATAATTTCTGGGTAATTAATATTCAATTTATTAATTATGGATAGCTAATAATTAATCAATGAGGGTAGTGGCAGTCTTAGAAGCCAAAAACACCCTGGAGAAGATTCAATGCTTGGGGGCAGCTAGGTGGCACAGTGGATAGAGCACCAGACCTGGATTCAGGAGGACCTAAGTTCAAATCCGGCCTCAGACACTTCACACTTATTAGCTGTGTGACCCTGGGCAAATAATTTAACCCTCATTGCCCTGAAAAAAACAACACCCCCCCAAAAAAAGAAGATTCAATGCTTAAAAAGCCTTTGGAAAAGGGGGTATAATAAAGATGGAAATTAATACTCAATGAGGAGATGGACATATTAACAAGGAGGTGGGAATTCTTTCCCGCTGAGAACATGACCCAATCATGAAACTCAGCCACCTCCAGCAATCTGGACAAAAGAATCCATCTCTACCCAGACTACTCTGACTGGGTTTTCCCCTTCAAAAGTTGAATCATCCTAAATACTAATGGAAGGTCCCAAGAACAAGGGCTTATTTCCTAAGGAAAACATCTCACCTAGACTGGACTCTGTAAGGTTTTCTAGTTAGGTGGGTTCTCACCCAAAATCAAAAAGCATGTACCCTTAGGATTTAGGCAATCTCATCTATCAGCAATGTCCTTCCGAGACTGACTGAATAATAGGGCTAATTCCTAAATGAGGAAATAGGGAGGGAAAACTTTAATTTTAATTTAAGAATTGATTATTAATGTAAGAAAAATAATTATTTCTTTCATTATCTACATTGTTGTGCATCTCTTGAGTCTTGTATTTAAATGTCAGATTTTCTTTTTTGTTTTGTTTTTGGTTTTTTTTTTAGTGAGGCAATTGGGGTTAAGTGACTTACCCAGGGTCACACAGCTAGTAAGTGTTAAGTGTCTGAGGCCGGATTTGAACTCAGGTACTCCTGACTCCAGGGCCGGTGCTCTATCCACTGCGCCACCTAGCTGCCCCAATGTCAGATTTTCTATTCAGCTCTGGTCTTTTCATCAGGAATATTTGAAGGTCCTCTATTTAATTAAATATGCATTTTCCCCCTAAACAATTATACTGTTTTTCTGAATAGGTTATTCTTGGTTGTGATCCTAGCTACTTTGCCTTTCAGAATATCATATTCTAAGAACTCTGCTTCTTCAACATGGAAACTAATAGATATCGTCTTATCCTGACTGCGGCTTCACATTATTTGAATTATTTCTTTCTTGCTACTTGTAACATTTTTCTCCTTGAACCTAGGAGTGCTGGAATCTGGTTATATTCCTGGGAATTTTCATTTGGGGAGTTTTCAGGAAGTGATTGATGGATTCTTTTCATTTCTATTTTACCCCCTGGGTCTAAGATATCAGGGCAGTTTTCCTTGATAATTTGATATCTAGGCTCTCTTTTTATCATGGCTTTTAGGTAGTTCTATAATTCTTAAATTAGCTTTCCTTAATCTATTTTCCAAACCAATTGTTTTTCTAATGAAATACCTCACATTTTCTTCTATTTTTTTTCATTCTCTTGACTTTGTTTTATTATTTCTTGATGTCTTATGGAGGTATTAACTTCCATTTACCCAATTCTAATTTTTAAGGAATTATTTTTTTCAGTGAGCTTTTGTGCCTTCCTTTCCATTTGGCCTATTCTGCTTTTTAAGGAGTTCTTCTATTCAATGATTTTTTGTCCCTCTTTTATCATTAGGCCAATTCTATTTTTTAAGGTGTTCTTTTCTTCTGTATTTTTTGTTTCCCCTTTACCAAGCTGTTAATTCTCTTTTCATAACTTTCTTGCATCACCTTCATTTCTTTTCTTTCTCTTTTTTTTTTGTGGGGCAGTGAAGGTTAAGTGACTTGCCCAGGGTCACACAACTAGTAAGTGTCAAGTGTCTGAGGCTGTATTTGAACTCAGGTCCTTCTGAATCTAGGGCCAGTGCTTGATCCACTGTGTCATCTAGCTGACCCCACTCTCATTTCTTTTCCTGATTTTTTTTCGTCAACCACTCTTATCTCCTTATTTAACTCTTCAAAGCATTCTTGTTGGGCTTGGGTCCAATTAGTATTTTTCTTTGAGGCTTTGTTTATAGCTATTTTCACATGGTCATCTTCTTCTGAGTTTATATCTTGGTCTTCCCTGCCACTGTAGTAGCTTTTTATAGTCAGGTTATTTTTTTGTGGTTGTTTGCCCATTTTCCAAACCTATTTCTTGACTTTGAACTTCATATTAAAGTTGGGTTCTGCTTATTTAGAGGTGGAGAGACACTGTCCAAAGCATCAGGGGTTTTTGTGTTTTTATGTTATGGTTTTCACAGCTAGTTCTAGGGGTTTACAAATTTTCAGCACTTCCAAAGTGGTGTGATTTGGTAAGAGGTGTGGTCACTGCTCTCTTGGTCTGTGCTTTGACCTTTACCTAGGAAAGGCTCCAGCTCCCCTTTAGCCATCAGCACTCCTCTTGACCCTGGAACTGTGACCAGGTCACATGCTTCCTGCAGCCACAGGCACTAGTGCTCCTCTCTGCCTTGGAATTGTGACCACGGTCCTTTGTTACTGACCAGAAGCACTCCTCTCCTTCCTGGGATCGTAACTGAGAATTATGGACAATAGAGTTGCCAATCATCACTATCTTCACTACATACTAGCAAAGAGTCCCCTTTAATCTCTTTCTGACCAGTTGTCTAATCTTTTTATCATCTCTGGGTTGAGAGCCCTCAAAACTACTGCTGTTGTAGCCACCTCCATGCCCCACTACTGATACCATGCCTTGTACACTCTGGGCCAGCCTTCATCACAAACCACTCCTACTGACCTCCTAAGTTGACTTAGCCTGAAAAAAGCCTCACTTTGACCTTTTATTGGCTCTACTACTCCAAAATTTGATTTGAGGAGTTATTTTAAAGTTGTTTGGAGGGGAATATTGGGTTTCTGCCTGTGCTCTGCAATCTTCATTCTGCCTTGATCAGACCACTTTAGAAGCACGGAAAGCTTGCAGATATTCACTCTAAGCTGTCCCTGAAATCCTGCAACTACAAATACTCAATACCACCAAAAAAAGCAGCAGTAAGGGTAGTCCAGATATTCTCTCCAGAAGTGCAGAGTGATAACATAAAGACTGAAGTAAACAAATAGACTGGAAGAATGACACCCTCCCCCCTGAAAAAAAAAATCTTACTACTAAAAGCTATTGTTCTGATAGGTATGCTTAAGACACAAACCCAGAAAAAAAAGAGAATGATTACAAAACAGCTACAAACAAAGTGTCAAAGAAAAACACAACTTGGGGATAAAATTCAACTAGAATTCCTAGAAGAGATGAAGCAGGAGTTTAAAAAAAGAGTTTTTAAATTTTTTTAGCAATTGAAATGAAAGTACTAGAGGAAGAAATGGGGAAAGAAATGAGTTATAGAAGAAAGATTTGGAAAGGGGATTAATAGTTTAGCATAAGAGGTACAATACCTTAGCCAAGCAGAAAACTACCTGAAAATTAGAACATACCACATAGAAGCCAATAACCTTATGATATAACAAGAAATATTAAAGCAAAGTCAAAAGACTGAAAAATACAAGAAAATGTAGATATGTCATTACAAAAACAAATGGCCTAAAAAATAAATTAAGAGGGGAAAAAATTGAATGATAATTGAACTACCTTAAAGCCATAACCAAAGAAAGAGCATACACATCATATTTCAAGAAACCAGCAAGGAAAACTGCCCAGATCCCTTAGAACCAAAAGGCATAGTGGAAATAGAAAGAATCTACTTGTTACCTAATGAAAGAAGCCTGAAAATGAAATCTTCAGGAACATTATAGCCCAAAGCCAACACTTGCAAGTCAAATAAAAAATACTTCAAGTAGGCAGGAAGAAAGAATTCAAGTACTGAAGAGCCACAGGTGGGATCACACATGATTTAGCAGCCACCACTATAAAGGAGGGATGAACCTGGAATACAATATTTCAGAAGGCAAAGGATATAAGGTTACTACCAGGAATAACTTACTCCACAAAACTGAATATAGTTCTACAAGGGGAAAATGGACCTTTAATGAAATAGAGAATTTCTAAACATTCCTCATGACCAGAGTTAGGTAGAACCTTTGAAGTGCAAATATGAAGAAAAAAAAAGTAAATATTAACAAACAATCAAAAGGGACTAAACAAGGATAAACTATAAACTGCTTACTTCTACTATGGGTAGATGATACATGTGTTCCCTCTGACACCTATTATCATTAATGGTTATAAAGGGAATGTAATTAAACAGAAGGCCCAGGAGTGGCTATGCTATGTCTTAATGACCTCAAAAAAGAGGAAAAGAATAATACAATAGGGGTGGGAGGAGGAGAGAAAGGTTAGGGGAAATTATCTCTCATAATTGTAGCATGGGAGTAGATATCTATGTAAACAAAGAGAAAGGACTAGTGGAAGTGGCTATTTGAACCTCACTTTCACCTGAACTGATCAAAAGAAGGAAGAATACATACATACATACATACACACACACATACACACACACACACAATACAGAGTTGGATTCAGAAATATATTTCACACAAGAAACTAAGAGAAAAAGGGGAGAAAGGAAAAGGGAATTAGAGAGAGGGTAAATTAAGGAAGGTGTTGGTCTTAAGCTAACTAAATTTTTAAATGTACAAAAATATTTATAGTTCTTTTTGTGGTGGCAAAGAATTGGAAACAGAAGGGATGCCCAACAATTGGGAATTTAGTATATAAATGTGATTTAATGCTATTGTGCTATAAGAAATGATAAGTGGATGGTTTTAGAGAAACCTGAGAAGACTTGTATGAATTGATATATAATGAATATAACAGGAGAATAATTTATACAAAGACAGCAATATTTCAAAGTCAAGCAAATTTTGAAAGATTTAGAAACTCTGATCATCATAATGACCAAGTATGAGTACAGATGGCTAATGATGACACAAGCTACCTACCTCCTGACTGAAAGACTCAGAGTTCAAATTAAGAAATGTTATGGGGGGCGGCTAGGTGGCGCAGTGGATAGAGCACCGGCCCTGGAGTCAGGAGTACCTGAGTTCAAATCCGGCCTCAGACACTTAACACTTACTAGCTGTGTGACCCTGGGCAAGTCACTTAACCCCAATTGCCTCACTAAAAAAAAAAAAAAAGAAAAAGAAATGTTATGGAGGGGATAGCTGGGTGGCTCAGTGGATAGAGCATTGGCCCTGGAGTCAGGAGGACCTGAGTTCAAATCTGGCTTCAGACACTTAACAATTACTAGCTGTGTGACCCTGGGAAAGTCACTTAACCCCCAATTGCCTCACCAAAAAAAAAAAAATGTTATGGAACAAGGAGTGAGGAGAAAGATATAGCCAATGTGGAAATATGTTTTGTTTCACTATACATGTTTGTATCAGGAGTCTTGTTTTTCTTTCTCAGTTGGGGGAAAGAGAAAGGAGCAGGAGGAAAAGAAGGCAGATTTTTGCTGATTGAAAAATCTTATTTTAAAAGAATCCTGCATAAAACTTGGTAACAGATGTCCATTCATCTTTGACTTTATACTAACCAAAGGGTAAAATAGTCAGGTCACTGAGCCCTTTCAAAGAAGAAAAACAATAGGACCTACACAAAAAAAGGTTCAATCATCACTTCTACAAATTCCTCATACTACTCCTGAGTATCTACTTGGGACCAATTCAATAGACTCATCAAAAATAAAAAATTAAAGATAATAGTACTGGTTCAGATTTGTGATTTCATTAGTGTGAGGAACTTGGGAGGGGGGAAGATCCCCCACCAAAGCAAATCACCAATTGTTCTACAATTTTCAGTCTTTAGAGAATTTCTTAGGGCAATTGAGAGGTTAAGTAATTTGCTCAGGGTCACACAGCCAGAATATGTCAAAGGCAGGACTTGAATCCAGATTTCCCTGACTCTAAAGTCAGATCTCTATCTTCAAGGTCAAACTCCCTCAGCCAAACTGTAACATTGATCTGTACTCTACAAACCAGGATCCTACTGATGGTACTGCACACTTCATACAACCTAGTCTGAGAATCACTGAAAGCAAGCTAAGTAGAAGGCCTATTAATATATCAAACAGCCAATGGCAAAAGAATAGTGAGAGGAGAAAAGAGGTCATATTTGACCACGATATAAAAATATCTGCAAAGCCTGAGCAAACACAGGAAAAAGAATTAGAATGAAAAATAAGCATTCAATTTGGAGCAGAATCTAAAACTGAAGGGCAGAGATTGACCAGGAGTTTGGAGGAGACTCATAAGGAAGGATTTGGCTCTCTCTAGGACATAAATTCTTAATCTTTGTGTGTGTGTGTCATGGGATTAGAGAGAAAACCAATTATTTTGAAATTGTTATTTTAAAAAACCAAGTTCACAGACCCCCACATGGAGAACCCCTGACTTAAGAGCTCTATTTTTCTCTGGAAAGTTTACTTTGCCCCTCTATCTCCAAGAGTATAAACACTCAGACTCTTTCTCTCCCTGCTCTTCACCTGAGGAAGGTAGGTGACACAGTGGATAGAGTGCTGGAGTGGCAGTCAAGAAGAACTGAATTAAAATTGGGCCTTACTCATTTACTAGCTGTGTGACCCTGAACAAATCACTTAACTTTTGTCTACCTCAGTTTTCTCATCTGTAAATAAGGATAATAAAAGCTCACACTTTCTAACAATCAAAATTGTTGTGAGGATTAAATGAGCTAATATTTGTAAAGCACTTTACAAAACCTTAAAGCCCCACATAAATGTGTGAGAGTTGGAATAACACCCCCTGCTGGGAGGAACATTTTGTGAGCTCTGGCCTGAGGACATAGCCATGTGGCCTTGGCATCAGGAAGTGATGTTTGCTCATGGGTACTGTCAATCAAAGCTACCAGCCAATTAGCTTGGAGGTGTGTGTGTGTGTGTGTGTGTGTGTGTGTGTGTGTGTGTGTGTGGACAGCCCTGTTTCCTGTTGGACAGGAGGCTTCTGGGAGGAGGAAGGAAGCGTTGGGTCTTTTGGTTCCTGACCTCGGGTTGGAGAGGTTGGATGATGGGGTCTCTTAGATATAGTTAGATCTATTACCTCTTTCTCTCTCCTCACCAAATTCTTATGCTCCTTAATAAATACTTAAAAGTCTAAACTCTTGCTAAAGCTTGTAATTTATGGCGACCACTCATTAGATTTTAGACAGTCTAGCTAGAATTTTAGCCCCCTTACAGATGGCGATATTACCAATACTAGGTATTATTATGCTTATTGCCTATACTTATGCAGGACCATAGGACCATAAGTTCTAGACCTAGAAGGGCTCTCAGAGATAATTTAGTTCTACTGAGTTTCAATACAATCAACTAAGAAAGTTAAAAGGACTCCAGAGGGGGCAGCTAGGTGGTGCAGTGAATAGAGCACCAACCCTGGATTCAGTAGGACCTGAGTTCAAATCCAGCCTCAGACACTTGACATTTACTAGCTGTGCAACCCTGGACAAGTCACTTAACCCTCATTGCCCTGCAAAAAACAAACAAACAAAGAAAAAAACATGAAAAGGACTCCAGAAATGGTTTCAGAAAATCTTGGGAAGAACTTCATGAACTGATGCAAAATGAAATGAGCAAAATTAGGAGAATGATGTCCACAGTAATAGCAATATTGTGAAAGACTTAGCTATTCCGAACAAGACAATGATCCACCAAAGCACTCATAATTAAAAATGCTGTCCACTTCCAGATAAAAAACTAATAGACTCGAAGTGAAGATTAAAGTATATATTTTTCTCTTTCTCTTTCTTGTTTTTAGGTATTTTTCAGAACATGATTAAGGTGGAAATATGTTTTGCATGACTTCATATGTGTAATAGATATTATATTTCTTCCTTCTCAATGAGTAGGGGAAACGGGTCAGGGAGGAAGAACATTTGGAATTGAAAACAAAATAAAATTGAATTTAAAAGGCTCCAGAGAAGAATATCTTTCACTCTCTTATCTTCTTGGAGGCGCTTTCCCTACAAGTTATAGCCTTCAATTTTCTATATACTTTTCTATCTATGTGTGCATGGCAGCAAATTGTAGCCTTCTCTATTCTTCACATTTTTCTTTCTACATGTATTCCATCACTGTGACTTCAGAGCCCTGTGTAATCCTTTGTTTCTTGAATCACCTCCTCTCTGTATGTATGACCTCTCTTTTTGATTGGCATGTCAGTTATGTCTCAAAGTTATTGAAGCTAAGTTCTTATTGAAGCTATTATTAAATTGAGCAAATTTCCCAGTTTTGCTGAATGATTTGCCTATTTGCCTTTCAGCTAAAATTTTCCCCAAGTGATCAATGTATAGATTTATAGCTTTGTTTTTATAGATTTTAATCAGGTATGCTGGATAAAAATCACATTCCTACCACTGGTTTCAAACACTACCTAAGCTCAAGATCTACACTCTACATATATGAAAAACTACTGGTAAGAGATCAGAAATATAACAGTTATGGAACATTTGATCAAGCTTTCTCCTCTCCTCTAGAATGCATTCAGCAGGTACAAAACCAGTAAAAGTTGGCTTTCTATATCACAACAAAGATAAAAATCTTTGTTCTCTGGTTTGTCCATGACTCAACACACTCTCTATAGCAAAGCTTCTTAAACTGTGGAGTCATGAAACTGAATTTGGAGGTCACAAAAAATTTGGCAACAGTAAAAGGTTATGAATACCTATTTTATATACCTTTATACCTGGGGTCATGAGTAGAAAAAGTTTAAGAAGCCCTGCTCTATAGCAATTGTTCTTTAAAAAAAAAAAAAGTAATTTTGGAGGCAGCTTGGTGGCACTGGCCCTGGATTCAGGAGGACCTGAGTTCAAATTTGGCCTCATACACTTGACATTTACTAGCTGTGTGACCCTGGGCAAGTCACTTAACTCTCATTGCCCCTCAAAAAAAAAACCCAACGACAACAAACAAATAAAACAAGTGCAATTTTACTTTATTGTTTCCAATGTAAAGACAATTTTAAACATTCATTTTTTAAAATGTAATGAACATTTTTATTTATAGTTTTGGTTTCCAATTTTTATCCCTCCTTCCCTCCCTCCCTCCCCATCCCCTGAGGTGGCAAGCAATCAGAGATGGACTATACATGTATGATCATGTAAAACATTACTATATTTGTCATTTTGTACAAGAAAACTTGATTTTTAAAAAAATGAAAGAAAGTGGAAAAATAGCATGCATCAGTCTGTTCCACCAATATCAGTTCTTTCTTTGGAGGTGGATAGTATGTATCATCAATATTCTTTTGGGATTGTCTTGGATCATTGTGTTTCTGAGAATAGTCAAGTCATTCACATATCTTCATCAAACAATATTGCTTTCTCTGTGCACAATGTTCTCTTTGTTCTGCTCACTTTACTATACATCATTTCATACATGTCTTTCCAGGCCTTTCTGAAGTCATCCTGCTTGTCATTTCTTATAGCACAATAATATTCCATCACCATCATATAGCACAATTTGTTTAGCCATTCCCCAATTGATGGCCATTCCTTTGATGGCCAATTCTTAGCCATCCCAAAAAGAGTTGCTATAAATATTTTTGTACAAATAGGTCTTTTTCTCTTTGGGGGGATATCTTTGGGATATAAACCTAGCAGTGGTATTGCTGGATCAAAGAGTATGCACAGTTCTATAGCCCTTTGGGCATAGTTCCAAATTACTCCCCAGAATGGTTGGATCTTTTCACAACTCCAGCATTGGATTAGAGTTCCAGCCTTCCCACATTCCCTCCAACATCCAATATTTTCTGTTTTTGTTATATTTGCCATTCTGATAGGTGTGAGGTGATAACCTCAGAATTGTTTTAATTTGCATTTCTCTGATCAATAGTGATCTAGAGAATTTTTTCATATGATTATAGATAGCTTTGATTTCTTGATCTGAAAACTGCCTGTTCATTTATCAATTGGGGAATGATGTATATTTTTAAAATTTGACTCACTTCTCTACATGTTTGAAAAATGAGGCCTTTATCAGAAATATTTGTTTCAAAAATTCTTTCCTAGTTTTCTACTTCCCTTGTAATCTTGGTTACATTAGTTTGTGCAAAAGCTTTTTAATTTTATAGTCAAAATTATCTATTTTACACTTTGTTTTACTCTCTATATCCTCTTTGGTCCTAAATTCTTCCTCTGCCCATAAATCTGACAGATAAACAATTCCATACTCTCTTAATTTGTTTATGGTATCATCTTTCTTGTGTAAATCATGTACCCATTTTGACCTTATTTTAGTATGTGGTATGAGGTATTGGTCAATACCTAGTTTCTGCCATACTGTTTTCCAGTTTTCCCAGCAGTTTTTGTCAAATAATGAGTTTTTGTTCCAAAAGCCTGGATCCTTGGGTTTATCATATAGTAGATTGCAATTTATTATAGTGTAATTTCTATCTATTCTATTCCACTGATCTACCTCTCTATTTCTTAGCCAGTACCAGATTTTTTTGATAATTGCCACTTTATAATACAGTTTGAGATCTGGTACTGCTAGACCACCTTCTTTCATATTTTTTTAAATTGATTCCCATGATATCCTTGAATTTTTGTTTTTCCAGATGAATTTTGTTATTTTTTCTAGCTCTATAAAGTATTTTGATAGTTTGATTGGTATAGCACTAAATAAATAAACCCAAGTAGGATTGTCATTAACATTCATTTTTTAAAAAAGATTTTGAGTTCCAAATTTTCTCCTTCCCCTCCCTCCTCCCTAAGATAGCAAGCAATCTGTGCAATACATGTGCAATCATGTAAAATATATTTCTATATTAGTCATGTTGTGAAAGAAGAAACAGAACAAAAGGAAAAACATACATAAAAAGTGAAAATAGTATGATTTGATTTGCATTCAGACTCCATCAGCAGTTCTTCCTCTGAATGTGGAGAGCCTTTTCCATCATGAATCTTTTGGAATTGTCTTGGATCATAGTATTGCTAAGAGCTAAGTCAATCATAGTTGGTCATCACACAGTGTTACTATTACTATGTACAATGTTCTCCTGGTTCTGCACACTTTACTCAGCATCAGTTCATCTAAGTCTTTCCAGGTTTTTCTGAAATCCACCTATAGCAATTATTCTTTTTTTATAGCAATTATTCTTTAAAAATTTGCCTTCTGGGACAGCTAGGTGGTGCAGTGGATAAAGCACTGGCCCTGGATTCAGTTCAAATCTGGTCTCAGACACTTGACACTTACTAGCTGTGTGACCCGGGGCAAGTCACTTAACCCTCATTGCCCCGCAAAAAAAAAAAAAATTGCCTTCTGTGTCCTTCAAGGTGAGCTGGGTACACCATAGGTTCTTCTTTGAGACAGTCTAATAGTGTCCACTCCTTCTGCCTTTACTTCTTTCACTACCTGCCTCTAAAGCAGCCTGTCTATAAGCTGGTAGGTACTGATAAATACTGAGAAGTCATGACTCTGCCAAATTGATTCTAGCCTTTACCAGTATTCAGGGTTTTGTGATTTCACACCAAGTATGGAATTGACTGCTGGTCCCATGTCTTTCCATTCACCCATTTCTGTTTCTCTATATCCATGACTAAGTACTTTAAATACTTTGAGAAACTTCTTAATATGGGGTAGTGAGGTCTATACACTGTTGGAGCTCCATCTCCAAATGCCATTAGCTCAGATGTTGATCTTTCCCTCCTAAGCAACTCCTTATCCTTGGTGGGAAGTCTAGTGATCAATTTACAGGTAATATCTTCCACTCTTATTGCCCCAAGGAGGTGAAAATATATCACTGGTACAGCTGATTTGCAGACCAAGGATGGGACTGTCTTTCTCCTTGTACATTTTAATAAGTACATCTCCCCAAATTGTACATAGCCATTACATAAGGCACTCTCAGTTTTTTATCCCCCATATCATCAAGCACTTCTATAACTGGTCCCCTATGAAAATTAAAATCTAAAGCTTTGCAGCAATATTTCAAAGATTTAATAGTCATTTTGTTTATTATAGTTTAAATCATACTCAACAACACAATGATTGTGAATACTTAAGTATACAACTATACAATAGTTATAGTGGAACAACTGATCTAACCTATAAATGCCATAGTAAAAAGCCCTGTTGTATGATGACAACCTAGAAAAGGAAAATAATATGTATATAAAAGGAGGCAAAATCTTCAATATTAATTCTCTCTCTCCCTTGGTCTTTCTCCAAGTTCTTTGATCACTCTCTTCAGCTATAAAGCACAGAATCCAAGAGAGTACATTTATGAGAGGCCGAGCATAGGAAAATGACATCATACCCCTCTCATATGATCCTCATATCTGGACTATCACAGTAAAATCATGATAAATTGTTTTTAAAATCAATTTAGGGGTAGCTAGTTGGCACAGTGGATAAAGCACTGGCCCTGGAGGGTGTCAGTTCAAATCTAACCTTAGACATTTACCAGCTGTGTGACCCTGGACAAGTCACTTAACCCCAATTGACTAAAAAAAAAAAATTTTGCCTGTTTCCTAGTCAGCTTGTTATAGATTCCAATGACCAATATTTTTCTGCCATAGTCACTTACCATCAACTCAATTTAACTCAGTATTTATTAAACAACTACTGCAAGCAAAGACATTAAAAATATTAACAGGGAGCAGCTAGGTGGCACAGTGGATAATGCACTGGGCCTGGATTCAGGAGGACCTGAGTTTAAATCCAACCTCAGACACTTGGCATTTACTCGTTGTGTGACCCTGGGCAAGTCACTTAACCTTCATTGCCCTACCAAAAAAAAAATGTTAATAGTCCCTATCTTTAAGGACCTTACATTCTTTTCCCAACTTTTTGTTAATACTCTGTGTATATTCTCCAGACCTAAGTTGTTTTGCACTTCTGATCACTATTACCTCCAGGATCAAATATAAAACCTTCCGTTTGACATTCCCAATACTTGGCCCCCTCCTACTTTTCCAAACTTCTTACACCTTACTCCACTCCACTTATTCTGTGATCCTGCCGCACCAGCCTACTTGTTGTCTCTTATTTAAGATATTCCATCTACCATTTCTGTGCCTTTGCACTGGGTATTCCCCATGCCTAGAATCCTCTCAAACCTCATCTCTGTCTCCTAACCTCCCTGGCTTCCTTCAAATGCCAAATAACCCATCCTCCTTAGTCTTAATGCCTTCCCTCTGGGATAATCTCTGATTTTTTTCTGTCCATATTTTGTTTGTGCATAGATATTTGCATGTTGTTTCCCCCTGTGAGTTCCTCGAGGGCAGGGACTTGGTCTTTGTCCTTCTTTGTATCCCCAGTGCTTATCATGGTGCCTGGCACACAGTAGGTGCTCAATAAGGCTTATTGACTAGCACACAGTGGGTGCTTTAAAATGCTTATTGACTAATTGTCTAAACTTTATACAGAAATCAGAAAGACATTTGGAATTCTGATCCTAGCCTTCTAGCTGACTCCTGCTTCACTCTTTTATTCCACTTTTAGGAGCCTACCTGCTTAGTTAGCCCTGCTTAGTAAAGAGCCACTTTTTTCTTTGATTTTGTTGTTGTTCAGTCATGCCTGACTCTTCATGACCCCATTTGGGGTTATCTTGTCAAAGATAACTAGAGTGCTTTGTCATTTCCTTCTCCATCTTATTTTATAGGTGAGGAAACTGAGGCAAACAGGGTTAAGTGACTTGCTCAGGGTCACACAACTAGTAAGTATCTGAGGTCAAATTATAACTCAGGAAGATGAGTCTTCCTGATTCCCAGTCCAGTGTTCTATCCACTGTTTCCTTCTAGTTATTTATAGCTGGTACAGGAATAGGGGAGATGGGGTATATTCCTCTGTCCCACTCAGCTCTAGCAAGAACAAAAGGTCCTTGGAAAGTAGTCAGGAGAGAGGGTTTTTGGCTATCCTGAGTCTCCTATTGTTGAAAGCTTTTTACTTCCTTTATTCCAAACTAACTAATCCCTGGAAATGGGATCCACCTCCACCAGCCCTCAGTTCCAACACTAAACTTGAATATCAGAAGGTATGATGTTGCCCTAAGCTTTCAGGAAGTTCTGAGAAGTAGGAAGAAACTATAATAACATATTACTTAATCAGATCGGAAGTCTTGGAAAGAGCAAAAAGTCACACAGATTTCTGGGATGTTCCTCCCTCTCTCATCCCCATCCGTCCTTCAGACATCTGAAACTGGATGCCCAGTAGACATCTTTTTTTTTTTTTTTTGCGGGGCAATGGGGGTTAAGTGACTTGCCCAGGGTCACACAACTAGTAAGTGTCAAGTGTCTGAGGCCACATTTGAACTCAGGTCCTCCTGAATCCAGGGCCAGTGCTCTATCTACTGCGCCACCTAGCTGCCCCTGCCCAGTAGACATCTTAAACTTAATATGCCTCAAACAGAATTCATTATCTTTCCCCCTATACCTACCCCACCCCAACACCTACCCTCTTACTGTGGATGGTAACACCATCTGCCCAGTCCCTCAGGCTCACAACATAGGAGTCAGTCACCTGGATTCCTCACTATCTCTCACCCCCATATCCAAGCCGTTGCCAAGACCTGTTGATGTCACTTTTGCAAATACACCCCTTTCTCTCCTCTCACACTGTCACCACTCGAGTGCAAGCCCTCATCACCTCATTCCAGGATTTTTGCAGGAAATCCTGCTAGTGGATCTGCCAGCCTCGAGGCTCACCCCACTCCAATCCATCCTCCTTTCAGCAGCTAAAGTGATTTTCCTAAATTGAAAGTCCGATCATGTCACCCTGGCCCCTTCTAAATAAACTCTAGTAACTTCCTGTTGCTTTCAGGAGCAAATACAAAATGCTCTGTTTGGCATTCAAAGCCCTTCATAAGCTGGCGCTCCCTCCTAGTTTTCCAGTCTTCTTATACTCTACTCCCCAACACATACACTGATCCAGTGATACTGGCCTCTGGGCTATTCCATGAACTAGACACTATCTCTCAGCCCCAGGCATTTTCCCTGACTGCTCCCCAATCCCGGAATGTTTTGCCTCTTCTGTTTTGACTACTTACCTCCTTGGCTTCTTTTAAATCCCAACTAAAATCTTATCTTCTACCGGAAGCCTTTTCCAACCCCTTTTAATTCTAGTGCCATCCCTCTGTTAATTATCTCCTATTTTTTCTTGGATATATTTGCTTACATCTTGTGTCCCCATTAGACTGGAAGCTCCTTGAGGCCAAGGACTATCTTTTGCCTCTTTCTGTATCCACAGTACCTGGTACATAATAGACTTTTAATAAGTGATTGATTGATTGATTGATTGATTGATTGATTGATTGATTGATTGTCCTCCCATTTGGTTTCAAATCTGGCCCCAGATACTAGCTAGCTGCATGACCCTGGTCAAGCCATTTAACCACTGTTTGCCTCAGTTTCCTCAACTATATAATAATAATAATAATAATAACACCTACTTCCCAGGGTTGTTGTGAGAATCAAATGAGAGAATATTTGTAAAGTGCTTAGCACAGTGCCCTGTACATAGTAGATACTTAACAAATGTTTCCTTCCTTCCTTCCTTCTTCCCTCCCATCGTTCCTTCCTTCCTCCCTTCCTTCCTCCCTCCCTCCCTTCTTTCCTTCCTTCTTCCCTCCCTCCCTCCCTTTTTCCTTCCTTCCTCCCTCCCTCCTTTCCTTTCCCTCCCTCCCTTCCTCCCTTCCTTCTTTCCTTCTTTCCTTCTTTCCTTTCTTCCTTCCTTCCTTCCTTCCTTCCTTCCTTCCTTCCTTCCTTCCTTCCTTCCTCCCTTCCTTCCTTCTCTTCTTGGAGAGAAGGGTAGCAGACAAGCAGCACAGATTCTCACTTCCTCTTCATCTCCTCCCTAGTCAATAGATAGAACCCATGATCCTCTAGTGAGCAAAGAAACCAGATGCAGCTTCTCTCCATATTGCTCTAGCTTAGCCCATATACTTATTAGATAGGCCCACCCCTCTCTTTCAAGCAAAATCATCTCTATTTTTTCACCAAGTGTCCATTGACAAAAAGATCTGAGTGACTTTCTGAGTAGGAGTTAATGGTGCCCACAAGTCCCTTCTTGGGGCAGTAATGGCTTTAACAGGGCAGGCAGGTAACTCAGGGGATAGAATGCTGGGCATAGAGTCAGAAAGACTCATCTTCATGAGTTCAAATCTGACCTCAGACACTTACTAGCTGTGTGACCCTGGGCAAGTCACTTAACCCTGTTTGCCTCAGTTCATCAGCTCATTTTAGAGATGGAGAAGGAAACAACAAACCACCCCAGTATCTTTGCAAAGAAAACCCCAAATGGGGTCATGGAGAGCCAGACATGACTGAAAAATGGCTAAACAACAAAATGGCTTTAACAAATTAGACATTGAATGTGGGTATAGAACTATAAAGAGATGACTGCTCTTCATGGCACCAGCCCCCTTCCACCCCACATTTAATGAACCTTCCAAGTTGTACCTGTTCAGAGATAGTGGCTGCCTGCAGCATCTTGCACACGGTAGGCACTAACAAAATGTTTGTCAACTGAATAAAATATGAAAATGTCAAGCAGCAGGATATAACTTCTTCCTTCTTCAGGACTCTGCAGGACATCAGTGCTGATAGCAAACAATATCTGGAGACATTCAGCCCTTTAGCTGAATGTTTCCCCCCTCAGCCTTGCCTTTTACTAATGAGGTCATTTCCAGGAGAGATTCGCAGGGTTGTCAGAAAGTTCCAGTGGGTGGTTCAATGAAAAGTCCCCTCTCTCCTTATACTGGAGTTTCATCCATTAAGCCTTGTCTCACTTTTCAAATCCGTAGTCCTCTCTTCCTCTCTCCCTCTTCTGAGCTCCTGTGCTGTTTCTAGTCAGTACCACTTATAGACGAATTGTTTCATACAAGCTGGCTGCCCTTGCTAGACTACAAGCTCTAGCTTACAGGGAAGCAAGGGGCACACTGTCAGCGACTGTCTTCTCCAGTCCTTGTCTCTCCCACAGCACCTCTCACAGAACTGGGCATAGGGCAGGTGATTAATACATACTGATTGGCTTGTGAATGACCCCTCCCCCAAGAGGAAAAAGACCTTTCCTACCAGAATTTTAACTCCGGTTGTACCTCTCCTTGTCCATTCATTGAGTCTGAAAGATCTTGCATCCAGGAGACAAAGCAGAGTGACACTTGGCTAGCCAACTCAAATTCCCTTGGTCTCAATTTCCTCATCTGTAAAATGAACGGACTGAATTAGGTGACCTCAGAGGTCTCTTCTAATGCCAGATCTATGACACTCTTACATGACAAGTAGCTTTTAGAGGAAAGGCCATTGGATTTGGCATTTTTTAAATTGCCGGGGGGGGGGGGGGCGGAGGGGAGGAAGGAAGGGAGGGAATTTGGAACTCAAAAATTATTTTTTAAATGTTAAAAATTGTTTTTACATGTAATTGAGAAAAATAAATAAAAACTTTTCCAAGTCTAAATTTTTTTAATTAAAAAAAAAGTTAGGTAAGAATCCCAGATCTCTTATTTCCTTTGTGACCTTAGACAAGTCACTTCACTTTTTCTGGGCCTTAGTTTCTCCATCTATAAAAATGATAATAGACTAGATAAACTCTGATGTTTTTTCTGACTCTATATTCTGCTGTCCTATGGTAAGGAAAAATCCATTGGCAAGCACCCTTTACCAATAACCATCAGTGAAACTTGATGAATATTGAAGAAGAGAATAATAAAGAAGAAACGATTCTGGTCCAGGTAAGCCTGAACTCATTCAGATTTTTAAAAGCACTTACTATGTACTATTGGCTATGTGACCTTGAGCAAATCTTAAGAGTCTCAGTTCTCTCATCTGTCACAAGAGGAACTTGTCAAATTCTTTTTTTATTTTTTTGAGGGGCAATGAGGGTTAAGTGAGTTGCTCAGGGTCATACAACTAGTAAGTGTCAAGTGTTTGAGGCTGCATTTGAACTCAGGTCCTCCTGAATCCAGAGCCGGTGCTTATCCACTGAGCCACCTAGCTGCCCCTGAATTCTTATAATGGGATTTCTTTTTTTTTTTTTTTTTAGTGAGGCAATTGGGGTTAAGTGACTTGCCCAGGGTCACACAGCTAGTAAGTGTTAAGTGTCTGAGGCCGGATTTGAACTCAGGTACTCCTGACTCCAGGGCTGGTGCTCTATCCTCTGCGCCACCTAGCTACCCCTGCCCCTGAATTCTTAACTAGTGAGTTTATGAGGCGGCTGTGGGGGTTAGCGAAATATAGAGAAATTCATAGTGTCACTGTTTCTCACTACTGCTCCACTGGGTGGGTGGGAGGAAGCATGGTTCACCAATGGAATGTCTGTCTTTCTAGGACCAATTCTGCCAAAACCAGAATATGCCCTTGATGCCAGAAGCAATAGCAGCCAACCTACTACTCCATACCAACGATTTCTTCTAGGACCACACTACTCCAGCTACAAGACTCTTCAACAGCTAGGCCTTCCTGGAAGATCAACAGCAAAGATACCATTTCCTGCTCCTCTCTATTTCTTCTGAGGTGAAGCCTTCTTTAATTTTGTACTTCTGAAAGGTTAGAAGGTTTAGCTAAAGTGGGTGTTGTGGAAGAATAAGATGCACTTGATAGAATCTTAGACATTCACTGATAATACATCAAAGAGCAAACACAGCCACAACTCGGGTTTATGATAAACCTCCTTGGGCGTTTTGATTGGCACTGAAAGAGATAATAATTAATCATTCATAACTGACTTTTATATGTCAAGTGGAAGTTTTCAAAGTGTTTTCCATATATTATCTCAATTGTGCTTGACAATAAATAACTCTGGAAGATTTCTTAGCAGGGAAGCTAGGTGGCACAGTGGATAGAATGTTGGACCTGGAGCCAGGAAGACCTGAGTTAAAATTTGGCCTCAGATACTTCCTAGCTGTGTGACCCTGGGTAAGTTATTTCACTTGTGTTTGCTTCAGTTTCCTCATATATAAAATGGATATAATAGTAGCACCTACCTCTAAGGGTAGTTGTGAGGATCAAATAAGATAATTATAAAGCACTTGGCACATAGTGAATACTATATAGATGTTAACTATTTATTAATTTTTATTTAAGGTAGATACTAGTTCCAGGATCACCATTTTGCTAATGCAACTAAGAAAATTGAGGCTTAGAATATTTAAGTAATTTGCCCATGGTCCCAAAGGTCAGAGAGGGTAAGGCATCAATATAGCTAGTTAGAATATACAATGTACGCTATTACATGATAAGCACGTAAGAGTAAAAAAAAAAAAATTATGTCTGAAATCCAAAGGAGAAACCTGTCACCAGTGGGGAAATCAGGGATAACTTCCTGGAGGAGTTGGCATTTGTACTGGGATTTAAGGTATAAAATGGGTTTGTATAGAGCATGTACACCAAGAACTCCCTGGAAACTTCCTGAGATTCTAAAGACAAGGTGACTCACTGTCTGGGCCTTTGGGGATAATGAACTTCTTGGATGCTCCTGGCTATGTGGTGGTCAAGCCCTGAAAGGCCTTGGTATTTCTGAGTGTTGGGATGTTCATTGAATGACTTTGGTTACTCTCCCCATTGGTTGGGTTTGGGGTAGGGTAGTGCTGAAGCTCATAACTCTACAGATGATAAAAATGGTTGTTGTTATTGCTGTTGTTGTTCAACCTTCCTCCTCAAAGAGGACCATGACGGATGTCAAGACTTCAATGAATTGGATTTTAGTGAGGAAAGCCTGTGCAGTTGCTATTCTCACTTTCTCCTCTGGAGCCGTTTGGGTCCAGTGGTAATTTATATTGTCAGGACAGCTGGAGATGGCCCAGAATGCAATGGCAGACTTTGGCCTTTTAGTTTAAGGCCTTTCCGCAGGTCTCAGTTTGCCTGAGGCAATGCCCATTCAGTGATTAAGGCTAGGTAAGAAATGAGGCAAAAGCCTCTTTTATCTAGTCAAAAAAAAAAAAAGAGATAGATAAAAAGGGTGGGAGTGGGGGCAGATACTCAGGGTGGGAGCAAGGGAGGAAAGAAGGAAGGAAGGAAGGAAGGAATTGCTATTGCAACCTAAGCATGGCTCCTGTGCTAAAAGCTATATAGTAGCAAAGGAAAAATTCACTTTTGTAGGTGTGTACCTATCACAACTCTGCAGGTTATTTCCACCCATAAGAAGAAGTGTCCTCACCCTTTATCTTCCCCTAGTAGCTGTGGCATGAAACCTTCGCCCCCATGTTAACTGCATTTCTTAGTTTGCTATTACCACCAAGTTACTAAAACCTTTTCTTCACCTCCATTTTCCTTCCACTTAAACCCTCTCCCTCCACAGACCACCCTCCTAATTTAAAGTGAGCGAAAATCTGTGTCAAGAACCAGTCAAGGGGGCAGCTAGGTGGCACAGTGGATAGAGCACCGGCCCTGGAATCAGGAGGACCTGAGTTCAAATCTGACCTCAGATACTTAACACTTACTAGCTGTATGACCCTGGGCAAGTCACTTAACACCAATTCCCTCACACCAAAAAAAAAAAAAAAAAAGAACCAGTCAAGTACATGGTCTTAAGTAAGACCTGTTACCAGGAAAGAGTAAAGGTGAATTCTAGGGCCCCCAAGACACCCCGCCCCTTGTCTTTCAGTAATTGAGCAATGCACAACTTTTTAGTGAGTAGATTCTTTCCTTCTAGACCCTCTTCTGCTACACAGTTCTCTTTGGGCACTGTTTCCCCTACAGCAGAAAGGATGCAGGAGACCAGGCTTTGCCTCCAGTTGGCTCTCAGCTGCTTCCTTTTACACTTTATCTCTTGCCATCCCAGAGCCACGGAAGGAATTATCCTTTAACAATTTGACTCACTAAACTTCAGAAATAGAGATTGTTCTTTAAAAGTTCTAAACTTCTCCAAACCCTCAAAGGTTCTATGAAATGAACATTGTATGGAAACGAAGTATGGAATGGAGTCTTAGGGACGCATCTGAAAAAGGAATAGGTGCTGTCCCACCAAAGAAAGCCCCATTGCTATGAATTGTTATAGGTTGTTCTGTGGCTCCACGTCCATCTCACTCTCTCCCCACCGAATCTTTTTTTTTTTTTTTTTTTTGCAGGGCAAGGGGGGTTAAGTGACTTGCCTAGGGTCACACAGCTAGTAAGTGTCGAGTATCTGAGGCCAGATTTGAACTCAGGTACTCCTGAATCCAGGGCCCAGTGCTTTATCCAATGAGCCACCTAGCTGCCCCTCCCCACCGAATCTTACCAAGGGTTACATAAGTAACAGCTGAACCAATTATCATGATTCTCAACATTTTCTCACCTCAAACTTTTCCCCCTAAACTTCCCAAACTGCTGACTTCTGATTTCTCCTTGGAGGATATTTCTCTAGCTTTTAAACCATTTAGTAGCCTTCTTGTCACCCTGCCAACCCCTCTAGGAAGATGAATAGCAAAGATTCTTTCCTGTCTCAGTCTAGTCATTCCCTCTCAGATATTACTTTCTATAGAAACTGCTTTGAAAGTTCTTAAAATATGTGACAGGGAGGTCATAAGCCAGACCTGAGCTGAGCTCCAAAAACACCACCCACGAAATCAGAGAAGGAGATTAAGTTTGGTTTGTGATCCCATGAAGCCCAACTGAGAGTATGGTCTTAAAGAAGGCGTGTTTTGGGAAGTGTGTCACTCTCATTAAAACAGAGCTCCCCGGGGCAGCTAGGTGGCGCAGTGGATAGAGCACCGGCCCTGGATTCAGGAGGACCTGAATTCAAATCTGACCTCAGACACTTGACACTTGCTAGCTGTGTGACCCTGGGCAAGTCACTTAACCCCAATTGCCTCACCAAAAAAAATTATATAAATAAATAAAAAGTAGTACTTGAGTTATATCTTTTTTTGTTTTGTTAGTAAGGCAATTGGGGTTAAGTGACTTGCCCAGGGTCACACAGCTAGCAAGTGTCAAGTGTCTGAGGTCAGATTTGAATTCAGGTCCTCCTGAATCCAGGGCCGGTGCTCTATCCACTGTGCCACCTAGCAGCCCGCTTGAGTTATATCTTAATGAAAGTAAGAGGTTCTATGGAACAAGGGAGGTAGAGAACGGGGAGGAGGAGTAGAGGAACTTGGAGGAGGGTGGGTGGAGAAAGGAGGAGGGAGGGGGGAGGGAGGGGTGGAAAAGGGGGGTTCTGAGGGGAGTTCATTCTAGGCATGGAAAATGGCCAGTGCCAAGGCATGAAGTTGGAATATGTCATCTGTTCAAACCACAGAGGACAGTTTGGCAAGAAATACTCCTTCCTTACTTTCTAGACTCTATGGAAATAGATTCTGTAGAGTATGGGAAGGAGAATAATATACAATGAAATTGGAAAGATCTCTATCTTTCCAGGCTGTGAAACAGAGGACTTTACTTTTTACCTTGGGGAACTTATTGAATAGAAGAGTGTCATGATCATATCTGTCCCTAAGAAAAATCATTTTGACAGCTGTTCAGGCAGTGGGATGCAATGGGGAGAGACCAGAGGCCTCCAATGAATCCACTGTAACAGTCTAGGTGAAAAGTGCTGAGGGTCTGAAATAAAAGGATTGCTATGTGATTTGTTTGTGTGGTTTTTTTGCAGGGCAATGAGGGTTAAGTGACTTGCCCAGGGTCATATAGCTAGTAAGTGTCAAGTATCTGAGGCCAGATTTGAACTCAGGTACTCCTGAATCCAGGGCCAGTGCTTTACCCACTGCACCACTTAGCTGCCCCCTTGCTATGTGATTTGAGAGAAGGGTACCAGATGTGAGAGATATTATGGAGTTAGAATGGCAAAGTCTGGCAACTGACTGGATGTGTGACTGAAAGGAGAGTGACAACATAGCCTAGATGGCTTCCCCTGATTTAGCACATATTTCCAGGATGTGATTTTTGGTTAACATATAATACAGTTTGCAAATTATGCTCCTGTGATCTTTGGGATCATCTGTATATAACTTCTTGATTCCCCTTTGCTCCCCTGGATCTGTTCACGTTATTCTGCATCAATTCATACAAGTTTTCCCAAGTTTCTCTACAAGCATCATTTCTCTCAGCACAGTAGTACTGTTTGTTTATACACCACAGTAGTATTGTGCCATTTATATACCATAATATATTCATCCATTCCTCAATTTATGGACAATCCCTCAGAATCTCACTCTTTGCCACCTCAAAAAAGTCCCAGTTTAATTAATGATAATGGGGTTCAGAGGAGATACGTGCATCATCTTTTCATAGTGGAATGTAAACTGTGTATTCTTCCTTGTTAGTTCTTTATCGTTGTTCATGCATGTCTACCATTTTATGTTTCTCTTTACACCTATATTTGAATTTCAAAGTTCTATGTAGCTATGGTCTTTTTATCAGGAATGCTTGGAAATCCTCTATTTCATTAAAAATCCATTCTTATTTTCCCTGTAGCATTATACTCAATTTTGCTATTTAAGTTATTCTTGGCTATAATATATTCTTTGCCTTCTAGAATTCTGAATTCATTATAGTAGTGGCTGCTAATCATATGTGATCCTGACTGTGGCTCTTTTGTACTTGAATTCTTTCTGGCTGCTTATAGTATTTTTTTTTTTCTTTGACCGAGAAACTCTATGATGTCCCTGGGAGTTTTTGCTTTTGAAGTTTCTTTCAGGAAGTGACCAGCAGATTTCTTTTCATTTTTTCCCTTTGACTTATAGTTCTAAGAGATCTAGGCAGTTTTCTGTTATTAGTTCTTAAAATATGATGCCTAGTTCTTTTTTAGATCATGGTGTTTAGATAGTCCAATCATTCTTACTTTTTTTTCTCCTCAGTTTTCCAAATCAATTGTTTTTCCTCTTGTCCTGGTACACAGTTTCTCCCTGGGTGCTGGAGTGTTCTGTTCTCAATTTGGTTCTTGTCCAACCTATACTTTGTGTCTGAAAACCTCTCTGTCTGTCTTCCTATGTTGAGCTGGGCTGAACAAATGACTCACTGCAACTTTTTCTGTATTTCCTCATCAGGATTAAGTCTGGTGCATTTTCTAGAACTGTTTGGAGGAGTTTTGTGGAGGTGAGCTTGGTTATACAACTTCCTACAATTCTACCCTCTTGGCTCCAACTTCCCTTTGGGTAACAGCTGATTAAGTAATACAAGAGCAGGGAAAGTAACACATGGTAGAAATTTGCTATCCTTTGGGGTAATAGTGGGCAATAAAGATCCCCAAAGGCAATGTTGTAGAGTCCTAGGCTCTGATCACTTGTCTGTTCCTCTGGGCAGACAAGATGAGGAAGGAAAGGAAAGAAGGAAGGATTAATTTTTATCTACTGTATCCATGCATTTGATCCTTACAACAATCTTGGGAGATAGGTGCTATTATTATCTTTCCTTTACAGTTAAAGAAACTAAGGCAAATACAGGTTGAGTGACTTGCTCAGGATCACACAGCTAGTTATAATGTATCTGTTAAGGGCTAAAATTCTATCTAGTCTGTCTAAAATATCTAATGAGTGGTCACCAATCAATTACAAGCTTTAGCAAGAGTTAGACTTTTAAGCATTTATTAAGGAGAATAAGAATTTGATAAAGAGAGAGAGAAAGGCCTAGATTTCTATCTATTAAAGGGAGAGCACATTTCTAGCTCCACTCTCCACCAGAGTCTCAGGAAAGAGCCTCAGAGCGAGCGCCAGTCTCTTCCTTCCTCCTCCCACTAGCCCGCGTCACTTCCTGACGCCAAAGAAAAGACTCCTGGGTCTTGCCCTCAAAGACCTTCGCTTCATGGCAGAACTCTTCTACAGTAAGTCTCCAGCAGGTGGCGTTATTCCAATCGTTACATATCTGAGGCTAGATTGAACTCATCTTCCTGACTGATGGCCCAGTATCCACTGTGTCACTAAGATTACCTGTCTCTAAGAAAGTAAAATGGTTTTTCAAGGTCAGAGGGTACATGTTCCTCATCCATTTCTTTTTAAAATCATATTATTTTATTCTTGTGCATTAATGTATTGAAATGTATTTAATAAATCCCCTATGACTTGATACTTAGGTTGCTTTCAGATTTTTGCAATTTTAAGTGTCACTATGAGGAAATCTTTGAACAGAGAGCTCTTGTTGTTATTTTATAATATTTTCAAGGAATATTTTCAATAATGGCATTATTGGATCAAAAGGTGTGATTACTTCTGCACCTTTTCCTGTTCTTCTCCACCAAGATTCTATAAATTCGCAATTCTACCAGTAATGCATCAGTGCATCCATTTCTTCATAACCCTGTCAGCATTGAATTTTCTTGCTTTCAATTTTTTTCCCCATTTTTATGGGTGTGAGTTGGTACCTAAAAAATGTTTCCATAAGTATGGATTGAATGCAGTTTGGGTTCTTCTGAGGACAGGATGCTCCACAATTCGTGTAATTATTAAGAAGATGGGTTTTGGCAGCAAGAAGCAGTTTGCAATCATTAAAAGCACTTCATAATTTTTCAAATGTAATATAGCCTAGTTTCCTTCTCCTAATCATGCCACAGGAACTTCCCCCTATTTATAGGGCCAGTTTTGCCTAAAATAATGACAATGGGTTGTTTGGAATGAGTTTAAATGATAAATCCTAAACCCTCATTATACCTCTGTCAGTACACATACTAATTAGGTACATCAATTTTTCCAAATGCACCCTAAGGAGAAAGGAATGCTTTTAACCTGATTATATTTTTGAAAACAATAATCAGGGTAAAAAATAAACAATATTTACCAATAGAATTATCTTCATGATTGAACATAAACTAGATGGATAAAGAGATGTGGTATTTCATTATTATTATTAAGCTAACCCAATTATAAAGAAGGTATTAAAATGAGCTATGTCATCAATGGGTGACATTAAACTTCAACCAAGAAAACAGTTTGCCTCAATTAATTTCCTGTTAGTTATTCCAAGTTGGAAGTGAACTTCAGCTTTCTGGAAATTGACAAGATAAAAGGATAACTCAGTGTTCTAGAGAAGTGCTAAAGCAAGAGAGGGCTAAAGATAGTCCAATCCAACCAAAAGTGTAGATGGAGGAGTAATTTGGAAGTTCTCAGTTGCTGTCTGGCCAGAATGCCCCCAGAAAGGTTAATAGGGAAGGAAATTGAATGAAAAGCACCAAGGAAGGATCCCAGTGGGGGCTCTCCCAAGTTCAAGCTAAGATTTTTTTTGTTGAGCACTGTCATTGGGGTATAGTTATTACAATGCAGGAAGGGAAACAGAGACAGTTTGATGAAAGAATCAGACAGGATCATTTACCAATTCACCGGTTTGGGCAAGTAACCACCAAGGGTCCAAAGGAAGTCTGTTGAGTAGAAAAAATGGGAAAGACATTTATCCCAGGATTTCTGGGAGATGATTACTTTTTGAGCCTATCTAACCCATGCATTATCCTTAGCTGGCTCTGACCAGAAAACAAAACAAAACAAAACAAAAACTTTTGGTCTGATTATAAAGGGATAAGGAATGGATAAGGAAAGGATAATGAGCAAATTAAAATTTAACCTTCTGTTCCCAAGATCAGTAGTCTGAATAAGAAGTTTTACACTGATTAGGGATACTGACACCTGAAAATATGTTTGCATCTTCTGGATGTGGAGTTAAAAGGTCTGGGTTTGAATCAGAGAAGTGCTGGAGCCAGCCAATACCAGGTCTTGAGCCAATTGTTTAATTTTCAGTGTGAACATTTATACATCAGAAATTATCAAAGGCTATGAACCAAGGCTTGATTTATTGTTTTATTGATTGTCTAGACTTAAGAAAGTGATGGGTAAAATGCTAATGATGCAGATTAAACTTGAAAGTGTGTCCTGTGCGATTTTTTGTGGGGTGAGAGCCAGTTGTGAAGACATTTACCAGAACACTTAGTATGAAGCTTGGTTCTACTGTGTATAGCACAAGCTCTGTGACCTTGGTAGCACAGTCTAGTATTAAGAATCCTAGACTTGGGAGTCAAAAGACTTTGGAGCTGGGCTAGCAGTGTGACCCTGGGTGAGTCATTTCAGTTCTCCAGGCTTCATTTTCCTTACCTGTAAATAAAGGTTAATGATTTTTGAGATCTCTTCCACCTCTGAAACCTATGAAGTTGTTTTTTGCTTTATAGAGTGGAATCAAAAGATCATAGGTTGAGAATTGTTGGGAGGGGAATTTAGATATATTTAGCCTAGCCCCGCAATTTTACAGATGAGATCGCTGAGATATTAGAGAGGTTAAAATTATTTGGGAGAGGTCACTTAGTTGGTAAGTGGCAGAGGAATTTTCAGAGAACAGAAGAAACCAGCTAAATTCACCCCCCCACGCCCCCACCCCACCCCCCGACCTCAGTCTTCTCAGTGGCTGAGGGGATCAGGGGAAGAAAACAATCAAATTAGAACATGGATGGTAATTTTCCATTGCTGTGGAGCTAGTGCCCCTTACTGCAGCATCTCTGTGAAAGGAGAAAAACAATCATGTGTACTCTCTATTGCAGTTCTTTCCCTTTCCTTACTGAACTCTCATTCGACCACGCGGCTCATAGGATCCTAGATTCAGAGCTGGAAGAGACCTCAGAGTCCAACCTCCTCATTTTCAGAGGAAGAAACTGACTATCTGGACAATCAGAGCAATCACTGAAAATCAACCCAGTAGAGCCATGCAAAATTGCAATAGTGAACTAGGAAAGAAATTCCCTTTCTCCAAGCCCCATGCCTGCTAGATATTTTGTTTCTCAGATTTGAGCTCCCTGCTGTCTGTCCCCAGTGCTTGGTCTTGCTCTAGCCACCACCCCTCTTTATCTCTGGTGGGTGATTAACTTCATCCAGGACCCTAGCAGCCTGCCCTTCCATTATGTGAATTGTTCTGTTCACTCATTTCATCTGTGTCTGACCCTTCATGACCCTATTTGGGGTTTTCTTGGCAAAGATACCAGAGTGGTTTGCCATTTCCTTCTCCAGCTCACTTTTTACAGATGAGGAAACTGAGGCAAAACAGGGTTGAGTGACTTGCCAGGGTCACATGAGGCCAGATTTGCACTCATGAAAATGAGTCTGCCTGACTTCAGGCCCAGCATTCTATCCACTGTGCATCAACAAAGTTCCCTTACTTCACTGGGGTTGTGACTTGCGATTGTGGGCCCTGCCCCTAGCAACAAACATGGCAGATAAGAGAGATTGACGGCTTTCCCTTTGCTGGACTACAGTATTCCAAATTTCCTGAGTTTGTGTTAAGCCAGACACAAAGAAACAAATGTATGACGCTAACATTCCGTGCAATATCCAATTGAGATCTTTGAGTCAAGGCCCCTGGCCAACTCCAACAGCTCAAATAATGACGATGTCGGCGTCTGTTTCTCAGAAGCCTAAGATTCTCTTTAACCCTGACTTCCTAGCTCAGACCTGAAGCTCAAGTCAGCATCGTACTTCCCAACCAAGAACCCCTTCTACAACATTCCCCAAAGGGTGCTTATTGTTTAGTCGTTTTCATGTCCAATGCTTTGTGATCCCATTGGGAGTTTTCTTGACAGAGATACTAGAGTGGTTTTCCATTTCCTTCTCCAGCTCACTTTTTACAGATGAGGGAACTGAGGCAGGGCTAAGTGATTGCCCAGGGTCACACCGCTAGGAAATGTCTGGGGCCAGATCTGGACTGAGGAAGTTTTGTAGTCTATCCACAGTGCCACTTAGCTGCCCCAGTGTTTATTAGTGACATTGAACCTTTCTGAAGGCTGGGAGCTACTGCCTTGAGGTACCCCTTTGATGGGGGTACTCACCACTTCCAAAGGTAGCTCATTCTGTGTTGGAATAGTTCTAGTTCTCAGTTTTTCTTTGGATCAAAGGTAAATTTACCTCCTTTGAAGCCAACTGCTACTAATTCCATTTGATGGGGTCAAATAGAGAAAGTCTAATCCCTCTTTCTGTGGCAGCCTATCTAATCCTTGATGACATCATCCCCATATTTCTTGCCCAGGATCTCACAGCTAGTAAGTGTCAAGTGCCTGAGGTCAGATTTGAACTCTGGTCCTCCTGAATCCAGGGACAGTGCTTTATCCACTGTGCCACCTAGCTGCCCCAGCAGCCCATATTTCTACAAATGATCCTCATATGTTATGAATTCAAATGAATTCAAGGCTCTTTGCCATCCCAGATGTCTCCACCCCGACACCTTCTAATCTTATCAGTGTTCTTCCTAAAATACAGAACATAATATTCCTGTTGTGATTTAACTAGGGCAGAGGATCACCTCTTTAGTTAGTTCTCTCCTATTTAGCCTAAGATTACATTAGCAGGTAGTTGGCACAAAGAATACAGAACTGGCCTAGAGTCAGGAAGACCTAAATTCAAATCCAGCCCTAGACACTTGTATCACCTTGGGCAAGTCACTTAACCTCTGTTTACCTAAGTTTTCTCAACCATAAAATGGGGATAATAATAGCACCAACCTCCCAGGGTTGTTGTGAGGATAAATGACATAACTGACAAATATTTAGTACAGTGCTTGGCAGAACTTTCATGGCTGCCATAGAATACTATTGACTCATACTGGGCTTGTGGTCTACCAAAACCCTCAGATCTTTTCCAGACAAATTGATGTGCAGACATACCTCCCCTATCCTATTTTTGTAAAGTTGGGTTTTTTGGACCCAAGTATAAGACTTTACATTAATTCCTATAAAATTTCATCTTACTGAGTTCCACCAAATTTCCTATCCTGGGTAGGTTTGTTTGGATGCTGACTGTCACCCAGCTGTGTCTGCTATACCTCCTCCAGATTGTGTGTCATCTGCAAATGTGTTAAGCTTGCCTTTGTCAAAGTCAAAGATAAAAATGTTGACCAGCATTGATCTTTATCTAGAAAAGAGAGGGTTGAACTAGATTATCTTAAAGACTGCTTTGAGCAGTAAATCCTATGGTCCTGTGAAATTCAACCGATGAAAGTCAGTGCCCAGTTTCTTGACTGAAAAGAGTTTATGACCTGAAAAGGCAGTCTTGTGGGCCACCAGTTTGCTGAGAAGATCGCCTCTGGGTATAACCAGCAAACCTCTGAAGAAGAGGGAAGGGAGTACTTGAAAAAGGCAATCACAATATTGCAGGCCAATCTAGAGCAGAAAAGAATGACTATGGAGGGTCCAGGTCCCAGAGCTTTTCCATAATACTATCCCAGCAATGAAGCCACACAAAGTTGATCAGACTGAGTTCAGGAAGAAAAGATGGCAGAAAGGAAGAACGGATGACTCAGTCCTGGGAGGCCAAGCCAGTGGGCAGACTCTATAGAGGCTCAGGTTTCTTTCTGCTGCTTCCTCCCCACACTGTGTTTCTTTAGAAAGGATCGCTAGGGAAGACATTTCCCACATACCTCTAGGCTACCTCCAGTTTCCTGGGGACACATGCCTTAAGTAGGGCTGGGACTGAGGGACCCAGGAAATAGGATTCTGATCACTGAGTGCCCAGAGGACACAAACCTAAGCAAAGGCCAGACTTTCATGCAGAAGTCATTGGTTTGATGTAACTGAAGCTATGCCCCAAAGACCGTTCTCTCACTTTCACACACACACAAAAAAAGTGGGGTTGACCTTCATCTTTCCCTCTCCAAATTGGAAGCCAGAAGTGACCAAAGTAACTTCAGGGCCCCAAAAGACTCAACTACTGGAAGACTTTCTCCAGAAGAACTAGAGATACTCAAGCTTTCTGGCCAACCAACTCCTTACCCCTCATGCAAGGCAGGGCGGTCGTCTCCACCAATGGGGAGAAAGTCCCGTATTTTGGCTTTGCAACTGTGCTTTCACTTTTTACTATGCCAGAAATTCCACCATTAGGATGCATTCCTTGGAATCATAGGTTTTCTACCAAGTTGCAAATACCTGGTAAAGGGTCATACTCTAAATTAGTTATCCACTAAGTCCCAACTCGGTTGACAGCTTCATGGAGAGAGAGACTTCAGGTCATAGGACAGAGAATCAGGAACTGGACAAAATTGTGGGGAAGACAGAAGGCTCTGTCTGAGAGGGAAAGAGGTAAAAACCCAAATCTCAGCTTGCCCACTAGGTAAGAAGTCAGGAAGTGGGAGGCAGAGGGGGAATACAAACAAGGCTTCACCTTGGATCAGGCTGTACCCTGGGTGAATTGTGACCTCTTGTGGCGATCCCTTTTCTCTACAGCCCAAACTTGCCGCTCGTTTCAGTGACTGCTCTAAAACTTAAGCAATCTTTGAGGTAGCCCTCCTCCCTCGTGGCTTATGGACATAGGAATATCCTTCCCCGCCACGCTCGCTGCCCCCAGCCCCCATTCTGTTACATCAAGGGAAATGGAAATCCTGCTTTCCCACCATTAGACCCAGAGCACCTGGCTCAAGTAGGCCCTCGAGTTGGCAGGACCCGCCTTGCTCAAAGACACTGATTATTGTTCCCCCTGAGAGCTTTGCCACTGGCGATCTCCTGAAAAACTAGACCAAAAAAAAAAAAAAAACCCCAAGTATTTATAAATAAAACCAAAATCCATCATAAACCCAGCAGGGCAACTCACTATTAACTTTTTGATACACTGGGTTCGTTTAAAGGTGGAGTCGCAGATAGAAAGTACACTCTATTGCTTGTTTGAGATAGGTATTCACTGATCACCAGCTGTGTGCCCCTGGACCAATCTACCCTGTTTTCCCTCTGCTTAAAGAGGCAGCTGGTGGCACAATGTGCCTTGGAGTCAGGGAGTCCTGAGCTCATATTCAGTCTCAGACATTTACTACCTATGTGCCCCTGGGCAAGTCACTTAAACCCTCTTTGCCTCAGTTTCCTCAACTGTAAAGTGGGAATAATAATAGCACCTATCTTAAAGGATTGCTGGGAGGATCAAATGAGATGATATTTGTAAAAGTGCTTAGCACAGTGCCTGACACACAGTAAGTACTATATGAATTGCTTTTTCACCTTTCCTGGAGAGTAGTAAAATAAGAGAAGGAACCTGACCTCCTAGAGAACACCACCAACCCCTCCTACTCAGTCTCTGTTGTTGAGTCATTTCTCAATCATGTTCAACTCTTCATGACCCCTTCCCCTTTTGAGGTTTTCTTGGCAGAGATACTAGAGTAGTTTGCCATTTCCTTTTTTATTTATTTTATTTTATTTTATTGGTAAGGCAATTGGGTTGTGACTTGCACAGGTCCCCCTGACTCCAGGGCCAGTGCTTTATCCACTGCGCCATCTAGGTGTGCCTGCCATTTCCTTCTCCAGTTCATTTTACAGATGAGGAAACTGAGGGAATTAGGATTATATGATTTGGGGCAGCTAGGTGGTGCAGTGGGTAAAGCACTGGCCCTGGATTCAGGAGGACCTGAGTTCAAATGTGGCCTTAGACACTTGACACTTACTAGCTGTGTGACCTTGGGCAAGTCACTTAACCCTCATTGTCTAGCAAAAAACAAAAAAAAAAGGATTAAATGACTTGCCCAGGGTCACACAGGTAGGAAGTGCCTGAGGCGGCATTTGAACTCAGGTCTTCTTTCCTCTAAGCATAGTGTTCAATCCACTGCACCACCTAACTCCCCCTGGCTCAATCCCTAGCTCTGAATTAATCAATAGAATTTTGGAGCAGCAGGTGTGACCAGGCCTGAGGTTTCAGCCTTCACAACTCAGGAGAAATTCCTTTCCATGTACACAGGGCAAAATCTCTGTTGTAGTAGTAGTAGTGTATGAGTCCAATGAGAAACTACTCATTCATTTAGTAATGATAAAAATAAGCATAACAATAATCTCTCTCTGGAAGGAGGTGCCTCACTTTTAAGTCAATTGGTATTGCTATTTGAAAGACAGAAGAAATGCAGCTCCAGGGAGGATGTAGCCTGGGGGGTGTCGGTGGCGGTGGAGAAGGGAGGCTGAGGATAGAATCCAATGAAATGAAAAACAATACCAAAAATGATGGTGTAGCAAAAAGGGCATGGTCCTGGGTTTCAGGACACCTGGGCTCTTAGGAATTCAACTCAATGAACTCCAAGATCACTTCCTGCTCTAAATCTATGACCCCCCTGATACTAGTCCTGGCTTTGCAACTAACATTTGTGATAAATTACTTGGGACTCCAATCTGTGAAGTAAGAGGCCTGGACTAGATCATCTCCAAGGACCCTTCGAGGTGAAATTGTATTGTTCTAAGTGCTGATACAAATGATACAGATAACCCAAATCAAGACAAATCAGCTCAATCCACATTTATTAAGCACTTACTATGTTCTAGGCACTGTGATAAGCACTGGAAACAAAAATACAAGCAGAAAGAAATGTACTCTTTGCCCTCAAGGAGCTTGCATTCTAATGAGACCACACAACCCGTAAAAGGAATCTAAAAGGGTGTTATGGGCCTCAGAAGTTTTCTAGGGGGAAATCCAGGAACCTTCTCCTGGAGAAACTAAACCAAAGAACTGTTATGGGCCCAGAGCTTCCCAAAAGTTCTCTGGGGCACATCAAGGAACCTTCTCCTGGAGAAACTAAACCAAAGAACAGACACACCCCTAAAGAAAAGAGGCTCCTGATCTGAACTGAGATAACTCCAGGACCACCACCCTTCATTCCAGTCTCCCCCACCCCTCATAGAGATAAGATTAAGTGTGGCTGCTGCCCTTTGTGGGATGAGGGGGACAGAGATGGCTTGAGAGCTCCGGAGGCTCCTCTCACCCAACTTCCCCCAGCTACCACCAGTAGGGGATGGTCCTCCCCCAATAAGAGAACTTTCCACAGTTAGATGATCACCCCATGGGTCCTCTATAAAAGGATTTGCCTATCTCCTGCTCGAGGAGAAAGGTATCTCAGAGAGTGATGCCTCTGTGCCATGCCTTCTCCCCATGAGAAGAAGTCCAAGGATTTCTCTTGTTAACCTGGAAATTAAGGAAACAATCAATATAGGAGAAATAAGGTCTTTTATCCGGGCAGAGGAACTATAGCTTGTGGTATCGCAAAGCTCCGAAGCTAGGAATACCCAAAGATGGGAACAGAGGACAGGGTTTTAATGGGGTAACAGAACAAAAAGATTGCTCCAGAGTGACATATAGCTAATTAATGTAAATGAGCCTTTGACAAAAGAAATAATAGAACAGCTCCTAATTTAAGTATAGGCTTACTGACTGAATAGAAACTACTTAATGCAGGTGGACCCTTTTTACATAATAACATAAAGTCCAGGGAGTAAGGTGGGGAACATTGGGAGGGGATAAGTTGCTTGGGGGAAGGTCCATAAGTCCATTGAGTCTGGAAATGACAAAGACAGTCAGCCCCAGGCAATTCACCTGCCTGGGAAAGAGGGGACTGGGTGGGGAATCAGTTCTCAGTAAATTTTGTAGTTCTCACTCTCTTGGTTTCCTTTCCCTAGCCTCTAAATAAACTATCATTTTATTCTAATTGGATTTGTCTGCAAGAGGGTGTAATTCTTTAAAGAGGAATTCCTAAGACCCCTATCCCAAACCCCCACCCAATTTCCCTCATAACAAGGGGAAAGGAGGAAAATGGGGGAAAGGGGTTCCTGGTATGAATGGAATGGGGTAGAGGAGAAGAAGAAATGGCTGGCTTTGGTGTTCTCAAAAGGGAAGTTCTGGGAGGAACCGGTCAATCAGGAGAAGCTGAAATAACAAAGTACTGCAAGCTTTCATGAAGAAAAGGTTTCTTTAAGTCCAGAGAGTCAAGAATGGGAGGGGGGGGGGGGGACAGTGCAGTGGATAAAGCACTGGCCCTGGATTCAGGAGTACCTGAGTTCAAATGCGGCCTCAGACACTTGACACTTACTAGCTGTGTGTGAGTCTGGACAAATCACTTAACCCCCATTGCCCCGCAAAAAAAAAAAAAAAAAGAATGGGACCTGGAGAGGAATGAAGACAGAGGAAGGAGGACATTCCATGAGGTAGATCAGAGAAGATAATGGATGGGTGAGGGCTGCAATAGCCTTGAGAAGGTTTCAAGAGGAATTGGGACTTCAAGTCAATATTGAAGGAGAATGGTCAGGTTAGGCAAGTGTATGATATGATTATGGATTTGAGTCAGATTAAACTCTGAGGATGGGGTCTGGAAGGTATAGTTAGTTTAGAAGTTTATTGCTTGTCAAATTCTCACGGTCTCCTTTAAGTTTTATTGCCAATTAACAGTATTTTTACTTCTGCTCAGTTTCCCCACTTGTCAGCTACATATTAGTTTTGTCTGCAATCCATCATGTGTCAGAACCCCAGTCCCTGTTGAGTCCCTGGGTCAGGGAGTTTGCCCACCAATTCAATACTCGGGACTCAAGAAGAAAGGACAGGGCTCAGCACAGGATGCAGCAATTAAGTTGAGACCAGATGTTAAGTGACATGTCTCTTTTTCTCAGAGCAGAATCCCCTTGGCCCTGGGGTCCCAACAATGGATTATTCTTTTCTTCCCGACATAACCGAAGATAAATTTTAACCCTGTCATCCTTCTAGAATTAACATGACTACAGAACAATGCTGAAGCACCTGAGTGACTCTTCCTGTTATTCAGGTTGAATATCTTTAGAGACAGGGGCCTGGAGAGGGGAGTCAGTGGGAACTGTGAGATCTGAAACATCTGACTGTCACTCCCCTGTTTCGTCTTCCTTTGGTTTGACCTTGTTCCCCCCTCCCCTTTTCCCCCTTGTTCCTGGAATACCTATGCATGTCTCCATACATTGATGATGAGCTGAACACGCACCCTGGGTGAGACAGGATTGGATGTTAGATTGTGAGCTTGACCTAGTGTGCGTGGGGACTTCCCCTATAAAAGGTCAAGGCATGGATTAGCTAGCGTGGCTCAGGTATTGAGCTTGCCCATTCCTATGGGAATGTAATAAATCTGTCTCTGCTTGACTTGGTGGTCTCCTCGAGTTATTTGGGTAAACTGAGGCAGTTTGCTCCATACACAAGGAACAGCAGGGAAGTGGAGGGCAGTTGTGGGCCAAAGAGCATTTCTTTTCCTCTGAATATCCTTCTTATCTCATATTTTGTGTAGTGCTAGAGGCCTCTCCTGCCTAATTTCTTTTCTTTCTTTCTTTTTTTTTTTTGGTGAGGTGTGAGAAATGGGTAATTGTCTCCTCTCAATGTGGATATAACAGTCAGTCATACCCCCCTGACCTGTTTGTAGGACAAAGGTCTCAGATCCCCTCCTCCCCCTCAGGTTAGCAAGGTCACATGGTTCAAGGAGCTCTGGTCTCAATTAGGTCCTCTCCAGAGTTCTGTCCATATAAGGAAGTATAAGGTCCACTCCTAAGTTATGCCCATACAAGGAAGAGGAGTGGGAATACTGCATTCCGATTAGCTAGTTTTTCCTCATAGATTGTAACCCCAACCAGTGATGAAAAAGGGGAAGGTCCATTCGAGTTAGGGACTAGGGTATAAAACAGGGCCTGTGAGCCCCCTTTCTGGGCACCCATTAGCTGCACACTAGGGTGCCTCCTTCTCATGAGAAGAAAATAAAGCCTTTGTCACCTCGCTGCTGAGTTCCTGAGAATTACTGAGAAGAGGATGGATTTTTCCCTCACATGAGGCAATTGGAGTTAAGTGACTTGCCCAGGGTCACACAGCTAGTACATGTCAAGTGTCTGAGGCTGGATTTGAACTCATGTCCTCCTGAATCCAGGGTCTGCGCTCTATCTACAGCGCCACCTAGCTGTAATTTCTGCACTAGGCAGCAGGGCACTAGGGCCTATGTAATAAATTGGGTTTGTTGTTGTTATTCATCCTTCATTCTCAAAGAGGACCAATGACATCATGTGTGTGATGTCTTGACTTGCAAGTGAATTGGATTTAAGTGCACAGAGTCATCAGCCTCACTCTCTCCTCCCAAGTGATAGGAGTAAAGTGGCAAGACATGAACTGTGAAATTTAAGATTCTAAATGTGGATTCTAATCTGTTCCCCCAGTTTTGGGGGAAACTGACTAAAATCACTGATAAACCGAGTTCAGGTTTTTAAGGGTTTATTGGAAAATAGAAAGAAAAAGACTGAGAACAGAATTCCAACAGCCTGGCATTCCTATCTTTCCTCAAATTTCCTGTGAAGTCCTCTGCTGCCACCACCACCAAGTCAGGAACCCCCCAAAAAAACGCAAGAGCTCTCCGCACAGGCTCCCTCTCCTCCTTCCTGTCTCCTCCCAGAAAATAGGAGGCTCCACAAGTTGATTGGCTGGTAGCCTTGAAAGACAGCACCCATGAGCAAACGTCATTTCCTGACGCCAAGGAAAAGCCACATGGCCTTGCCCTCTGAGGCATTTTCCTCATGGCGGAGCTTTCCCACAGCAAGTCTCCAGTAGGTGGCATCATTCCAATCATTACAGAGTCAAGACAACACACTGCGGTCC
Source organism: Dromiciops gliroides (assembly GCF_019393635.1). Classification (NCBI taxonomy): domain Eukaryota; kingdom Metazoa; phylum Chordata; class Mammalia; order Microbiotheria; family Microbiotheriidae; genus Dromiciops; species Dromiciops gliroides. Next base: position 603,494,240 of record NC_057862.1, on the reverse strand, counting down.
AGAAATCAGGTCCAAGAAGTTGGAGGTGGTTCAGCGAACCTCATTGAAATGAGTGAGTTCCTAAAGTGTTGTGTGAATGCCAGGTTTTTGTTTTGTTTTGTTGCAAAGTTGACTTTGGGCCTTTTTATGTCATAACTTCTGGTGTGTGTGTGTGTGTCTGTATTTATGTGTGTGTCTGTGTGTGTCTGTATGTGTGTATATATGTGCCTCCAGTTGGAGAAGGAATAGCAGTCAGAGAGAGATGTAGGATGGGTTTCTTCCCAAACCTAGCTAGACTTCCTCCTCTTCTTTCTTATACCTGTTTTCACTCTAATGCTATTGACGCCCTAGGCAGATATAGACCCATGCAAACACTGCTTGTGTCCTATCCGGGTTATCTCCAAACAGGTGAAATCAAGCAAAAATGACCATCAAAAGCAGCTCTGAAAAACAAAAACAAAAAAGGAAGGAAAAGGCAGCCTGAGAAAGGGATGCTTCAAAGGTGTGAAGTTCTGCCCTTTTGCCTTGCTGATAGAAATAGTGGAGATGGCAACCAGCCCAAGGTTTTTGGTTATCTCCTTGAAGGAGCCTCCAAGAGCTGATTTTTCTAAGAAAAGTGCTTTTTGAAAGAAGAAGATGACTATCAACAGGATCTGCCTGCAGCTAAAGGACTAAATCCACACCATGTAGTACTAACAGATAGGAACCTGAATTGCTCAGATATTGCAGACCCAAGATGGTGGGATATCTTTGTTTAACAGTTCCAAAAGTGTGTTTCCAGGAAGTGGTTAGCTAGCCTAATGGACTATTTGGATGTTTTATACTTCCCTATTTATCCAGGAGCACCTGTGAACACTTTGCATTTTATGCAGGGGGTAAAATAAAAACTATTCTATGCCTGATTCCCATATTGAACATTGAATTCTGCCATGTGAATTGAGGATAACATTATTGATAAACTATATATTAGAGAGTTTCCTTTAGAAATCCAGGTGAGGGAACAATGAGCTCCAAAGAAAATTAAAAAATCCCTTGGGAATCAGGCTTCCCAGGTTCAAACTTAATCCATGTGAGGCCGGAGTCCACAGGGAGCCCTAAGACATTGAGTATTTCTTTTCTTTTCTTTTTTTGGGGGGTGGGGGGGGGTGGGGAGAGGGCAATGAGGGTTAATTGACTTGCCCAGGGTCATACAGTTAGTTAGTGTCAAGGGTCTGAGGCTGGATTTGAATTTAGGTTCTCCTGAATCCAGGGTTGGTGCTTTATCTACTACACCACCTAGCTGCCCCCAACATAGGGTATTTCTTCAAGAAATTGTTATTTCATTGATATTGGTGTTCCCTCTACCCACCTAGATCACAGTCTCTCTCTTCCTTAGTAGAAAGTCTTTGTGAGTTACTATGCCTGAAGAAATCAATTGCCTGGGAAAACCTACCAGTCATGAACCTCTCTGAATTTGGAGTGCACACTGTTCATACTCAAAAGGCATACTAGGGGCAGCTAGATGGCGCAGTGGTTAAAGCACCGGCCCTGGATTCAGGAGTACCTGAGTTCAAATCCGGCCTCAGACACTTAACACTTACTAGCTGTGTGACCTTGGGCAAGTCACTTAACCCCCATTGCCCCGCCAAAAAAAAAAAAAAAGGCATACTAAAAGCCTTTTCAGCTTGGGAGGACCTACCAACATTTGCTTTTTACTGATATAACCTTCTAGAACCCAGTCACCTCTGTTAGCAGGCTACTCGCTGGAGTAGTCATGAAAAATATGCTGTAATTCTCATAATGCTGCCATATTTTAGTATTGAATTGGTCCCAGGTGGATATATGGCAGCACTGGGAAGGATTGAAGAATTGGTCTCACAAAGGTAGTGGCAGGACTTTTCTAAAGATCTCACTGTTTTCCTTGTGTCGTAGACTCAGGCCCTGATTTTTCCATCTTTCATTTAGCCTGAAGACAAATGTCATGAAATAATTACGGACCAAACTTTACCTAAGATCAAAATAGGATTAAAAAGAAACTAAACCCATTGAAACCATCAACCTGCAATTCCCAAACAAAGACCTGACAGAACACAACTAGAGAGTACCCATGAAGGTGTCCTTCTCACCCTTACATAGGATATTCTGCTTCTCTTTGAAAGAAGATAATCAGCTGCTGTATGATTATCTTTTAAACAGCTATCTAACTTGTGTATGTGGAGACTAAACAAGTAGACAGTCTTATTTGAAAGGCCAAATTGAAACAGGTGTGCTAGAACAAAGAATGCTTTCAAGACATTCTCATAGTATTAATCCCCTTCATACTCTTGACCTTTTGTTCTTCTATATGAATTTTGTTATTGTTTTTTCTAGCTCTATGAAATACTTTTTTGGTAGTCTGGTATGGCACTGAATAAGTAAATTAATTTGGGTAAAATTGTCATTTTTATTTTATTAGCACAGGCTACCCATGAGCAATTTATAATTTTCCATTTGTTTAGATCTGATTTTATTTGTGTGAAAAATGTTTTGTAATTGTGTTCATATAGTTCCTGGGTTTGCCTCGGCAGGTAGACTCCCAAGTATTTTCTATTGTCTACAGTTATTTTAAACAGAATTTCTCTATCTCTTGCTGCTGGACTTAGTTGGTCATCACAGGCAAGGAGGGTGAGACAATTGTGATGTTTAAAATCTAATGTGGGTCCTAACCTGACCCCCCAGTTTTGGGGGGGAAGCTAGATAAAATTATTGATAAATTCAGCAAGAGTTTAGGCTTTTAAGGATTTATTAAAGTGTATTAGAAGTTAGTGAAGAGGGGCAGCTAGGTGGCGCAGTGGATAGAGCATCAGCCCTGGAGTCAGGAGTACCTGAGTTCAAATCCGGCCTCAGACAATTGACACTTACTAGCTGTGTGACCCTGGAAAAGTCACTTAACCCCAATTGCCTCACAAAAAAAAAAAAAAAAAAGAAGGTAGTGAAGAGTCGGTATAGCCAGAGAGAAACCCTTGCTTTTCCTAGCAGTCCACATGAAGTCCCTCACTACGCCAAAGTCCTGGACAGAAAGAGGGGCCCTCCTGTTCTCCATCTCCCACAACCAGTCCAGTTCCGGACCACAAGAGGCCGATTCAGCCAACAAGCCTCACCTTCCTACTTCCTGTCTCCCTCCCCAAAAGGGGAGGTCCTTCAAGCTGATTGGTTGAGTATCATCTCCTGATGACATCAGTAGTCCACAGCCTCTGAGGACAACACCCCACTCAGGGCCAGCCAGGTATGGTCTCAATTTAATCATTCTTAAGTAGGTACTCAGTCAGTTTCTCAGTCTCACTCAATTCAAACAATTCTAAATCAATCTTCAGGTGGGGCTCCTGGGTGATCTGCCAAATCCCATTATTTCATCACATTCTCCCCTGTGCTTCATTAAGAAACAATTGTTTCCTTAATGAAGCAATAACATTAGATACTTATGACTAACAAAGTAAAGGGAATGAAAAGAGAGAAAAGAAATTGAGCAATGCATTAACAAAGGCTAAAGGGGGCACTTCCCTTTTAGCAGGAGGACATTACAAACAGAAAAACTAAAGGGGGCACTCCCCTTTAGTAAGTGGAAATTATAAACAGTGTATACAGTGGGGAAAAGGAAAACAGAAAAATGTCCATTTAAGTCTTTGGAAGTCTTTTCTCAGATGATTCTTGGGATGTCCTCTGGAAAGTTGTGGAAAGGAAGTCTTTCAGGTGTGGATGCTGAAGATCAACTAACAAGTCTCAGCTGTAGAGTTTAGGATGTGGTTTTAAAGACCCTCAGGTGTTTCAGATACTGGTAATCAGTTGGGAAAGTTTCCTACAAAATTGAGCTTAACACAACTTTAAATAGCTTTGCCAATAATCAAATCAAACAATGAGTTCTCAAAAACATGTCTAAGGAAATTCAGAACTTTTTAGAGATTTTACAATCATTGTCCAATTGTTATATATGAAACATATAATAAAAACAAAAATTGAAACATTCTCTAAAACGAATATGACTACACAATGATATATCTATGTTTGCCGCAGTTTGGGAAAAAATACATATCTTTTTCTTCTCTTGCTGCTTTTTCTTGTTTGAGGAGGGTAGTTTTTTGTTGGGATTTTTTTTTTTTTTTACTTAGAAAGGGGCTCCAAAGGTCATCTGCCTTTTCTCTCTGAAGGCAAGCTTGCAGTTGAGGTCAGAAGAGTTCACGCTTTCTTGTTTCTCTCTCTTCTCTCTTTCCTTCTCTCTCCCTCTTTCTTCCTCCCTCCTCCAACTTTTTCCTCTCTCATTGCTTCTCTCTCTCTTCCTTTTTCCTATTCCTTCTCAATTTTTCATATATATATCTGTATATATATCTGTATGTATATATGTGTACATGTATATGCATATATATTCTTCATATATATCTTTCTCTCCCTCTTTCCCCTCTTTCTTACTCTCTATCCTGCCTCTCTCCTTTCTCCTTCCTTCTTCTCATTGCTTCTCTATCTCTGAATCCTCTCCTCTTTCCTCTCCATGTAATTCTTCCCTACCTCTATCCCCTTCCTTCCCCCTTTTTTCTTCACCCTGCCCCATACCCTGTCTCTCACACCAACATGAGAATTTCTGTTTGTACCACAATGGCCAGTCCAATGGAAACATGGCAATGTATCTTACTTGTTCTGTTCTATCTTTCTGGATGTATTTTAATTATAATGTACAGCCTCTATTCCTGTCCCCAATATTTGCATGTTTGTGTGTGCTGTTCATCTCCTTTCTGTCTACATTTCTTCGACTGATGATAGTATATTTTAGTTATTGTTCCAAGTTGATAAAACTAAGTTCTTAATACAAAATAGGTGTCTGAGATAATTCTCATTTTGATCAACAATGATTTGCATATTTGTGTTTGGGTTTAATTTTCCCCAAACCTGATCAATGTGCATTTTAATACTATTTGCTTAGCAAATTTATACTCCTATTTTCAAAGAAGGACTTGAGACCCAATGAGGTGTTGATGATTATCTACCAAAAACATTGCTACTGGGGGCAGCTAGGTGGCACAGTGGATAGAGCACCAGCCCTGGATTCAGGAGGATCTGAGTTCAAATCCAGCCTCACACACTTAACACTTACTAGCTGTGTGACCTTGGGCAAGTCACTTAACCCCGATCGCCTCACCAAAAAAAAAAAAAAAAAACCCAAAACATTGTTACCAAAGCTAAAAGATCCTGAATCAAGAGGCTTGTTGAACATATATAAAAGCACACATTTGTGGGAGAAATACTTTAAACAGTTCTGATAGGATTGATAGAAAACAGCTTTTGGCAGAGATTCAGAAAAAGAAAAGGAGTCTTCCTAACACCGGCATACCACTATAAAGCATCTAGTAGAATTTTAGTAGAGATCTTTATAATATAGAACTATTACATTCCAACTTGGGTTTTGACAGTAAACAATGATGCATCCATGAAGTACTGCTGCTTTGCTTTACAATAATGGGTACCAAACAAGACTGCAGAGAAGTACAAGTAGACCTCAGGCAAAGTTAATTGGTTTGTCATCATTAAGGAAGGCAAGGTCATGGAGGACAATTAATTCCACAGAAATAGCATATATTCATTGCTTTTATATAAGTAATATGGCTTTGTTAAAACTGTTATCTGTGGTATTTAACATGAATTAGGGTACAAGTGCTAATACCTGGGTAGCTGGATGGTATAGCACATACTGTTGGACTTAGAGACGGGAAGATCTGAGTTCAAATCCTGTCTCAGTTACTTAGCTGTGTGACTCTGGACAAGGAACTTAATCTCTCTCCATCTCAGTCTCTGCATTTGTAAAATGGATAGAGCAATTTGTACATTCTGTAACGATTGGAATGATGCCACCTGCTGGAGACTTACTGTAGAAGAGTTCTGCCCATGAAGCGAAGGTCTTTGAGGGCAAGACCAGGAGTCTTTTCTTTGGCATCAGGAAGTGATGCGGACTAGTGGGAGGAGGAAGGAAGAGACTGGCGCTCGGTCTCGGGCTCTTTCCTTTGGACTCTGGTGGAGAGCAGAGCTAGAAATGTGCTCTCCCTTTAATAGATAGGAATCTAGGCCTTTCTCTCTCTTTACCAAATTCTTATTCTCCTTAATAAATGCTTAAAAGTCTAACTCTTGCTAAAGCTTATAGTTTATTGGCAACCACTCATTAGATATTTTAGAGAGACTAGCTAGAATTTTAACCCTTAACAGATGGCTGACCACGAAGAGGAAAGCTGAACCTTACTTCTGATCTTCTGGTTGGGTAAGAAATTTCCCCTACCCTTTAAATTGCTAAGTACTGGTGTACTGGCTGTGTTTTCCCTTAAATTTTTTTCAAATGGACCTTTTAAACTCCCTAATTACCCTATTTTTTATTTTAGTCTGTTTAACCAGACGAATGGGAGATAAGATCATGTTAATGCTTTGTTTTTGTGCATTTTCTATTTTTCTTTTTCTTTTTGTTAAAAGAGCCAGCAACATACTCACACAAGGAAATATCTCTCCCTCTCCCAACCGTGCTTTTTCAGAGAAACCTGAAGAGATTCCTGCAGTTTTTCCCAGTTCTAACACTAATTGTTGCTCTAATTTTGCATTCCTGGAGGCAATGACCCACCCTCTAGAAGCTTTTAATCCCCTAGCGCCTGGAGGCAAAGTGAGGAAAGAGGAATCCAGGCCTGAGTTCAAAATCCAGTCTGATTCAAGTTGCCCTGGTCCCTCCCCTCCTCTCCAGACCCCACCCTCTACTCCTCCCATGGCCAAGCCCATTGCTTCCCCTGCCTGGGAAGTCCAGAGATCTGATGCGCATGCTCAACTTTCTCTAACTACATTTGCAGCTTCAGGCTCAGCCCTTCCCCAGGCTGGCTGTGCTTCTGAGACAACCTTAGAAAACCCTTTAAATTCCAGATATGCTTGTTTTGTTCATAATTTTGCTAACCTGATTTTGTCTTTAATTAGTAATCTTATAAAGCATTCGTATGGTGAAAAGACTGACAAACAATATAGAGGGGTTAAAGAAGAAAAACTTAAGCTGAATAAGAATGACAATCATCAACATAGTTCAAGACTCTGCTTCTTTTGCCATGGAAGGGTATATATTTTAGAGGAATGTAGAAGTAAGCAGCAAGGTATTGATATGAGTGTTGGGGATTTTAGATACCAGAATCAAAAGTGTTCTGAATTCACTCAGAGTAATAGTATCAGTTCAGAGGTTACAGAGGATTTCTATGCTATTATATATACATTTTGAAATTAATGGTATCGGTTTATTTTCATAGAGATTTTCATGCTTTTGAGATTGTGTCTTATACTTAGTTTTTAAAACAAGGAGAATATTTGTAAAAGCTTTTTAGTCATGTGATCAAGTTTATATTTTATAATACTCTTATTAATATTAAGTTCTTGCTCATTTAGATTTCCTTAGTTTGAATTTCATTGTCTTTTATTGTTCCATGTGTATTTTCTTCTATTCATTTGTCTATCTAATTTTGAAACATTGCAAGATGGTTTTGATTTCATAATACAATGTTAATTCTAGGAATATTGTGCTCCCATATTCTGAGTTGTTTGTTTTTGTTATTTTTTTTTCCTCAACTGATTATCTGATCAAACTCTTTAAAGCATTTCCCTGGCAAATTGGTTGCCATGGCAAGTGTAAATTGATTCTAGAAGTATTATTTTTGATAAGCATATTCAAAAAAAAAAAAAGAGGGGAACATTTGTAAAAGTTTTCTTTTTTTAAAAAAAAGTTTTCTTTGAGATTCTGTTGTGCTTTAACTTGTATTTAAATATGTTCTGATTTTTCACAAAAGTAATTGTATACTAAGTAAAAAAAAGGGTATTATTTGAAATTGTTGCATAATTATATATTATATTTTGAGTCAAGACGTATTCGCATTTTTTGCAATCATTTATTATCCTCATTTTTAAATCCATATGAGACTTGGATTATGAGAACTTATCATTTAAGACATTAATTGACTTTATTCTGAGTTATCAGATGCCAGTTGGCCAAGATGCCATCCAATCACAAGAGGAATACATGCAAAAGCAGACACTGAACTGTCACATGAGGGGAGACATGCATGAAGTCAAGGTATGGCCGAGGGAACGGCTTTTGACAAATGTTGAGGTTGGATTCTCTTGGTTTCATATTTTATTTTATTTTTCCCCACAATATTGTACAGATGGCTGGAAGTATTGATCCCACCCATCTCACTTCTACACCTGGCTTCTATGCTCCCTCTTATATGCCTGATGCCATGGACATCTCAATTCCATGCATCTGATTAAGTCTGACTCAGTTTCCTCCAATATGTTCGGTGGCATGGACATATATTCCATCCACCTATATTAAGCCCGACATACTGTATGGGCAGTAAATATTGCTCAAGTATGGGAATGCTCACATCCCATCATTTCTCTGTTCTTTTATGGTAACCCCCATAATTATCTCAGGTGTCATGATAAATAACAGTGTTGAATTTGGCCTTGACATCTGTTACTAATTATATTAGATTTTAAAATTTCTCATAATGGCATGAGGATAATTAGGCAGATGATGCAAAAAGTGATGAAACAAAGATAAAAATTATTTTTAATAATTAATATTGCAGCAATTGTCTTCTCAATTACCCTCCATAAAGGGAACTATAGTAATATTATAATTTTAAAGAATGTTTCAATTTTTGTTTTATTATATGTTTCATGTGTAACAACTAAGATTATGAATTCCCTTAGACATGTTTTTGAGAACTTTCATTGTTTGATTTGATTATTGACAAAGCTATTTTAAAGTTGTGTTAAGCTCAATTTTGTAGTGATTACCAGCATCCACACATCAACCCCTGAAAAGACTTCCATTCCACGACTACACCTAGAGGACATCTGAGAAAAGACTTTCAGAGACTTTAAATGAACAGTTTTGATTTGTTGTTTTTGTTGTTTTTTTTCTCTTTCTGTTATAATATACACCATCTGTAACATGTATTCTCTGCAGAGGCCCTCCCTTTGCAAGACTAATGTCAAAACGTCGGTTCATGAGGACAAAAAAAAATCGCCCCTCTGGACAAAACTTTCCTCTCTTCCTTTTCTATATTGTTGTTCACATATTATTAGTTAGCAATAGTTATTATATTCTTTTTACTGTTCCGTCAAGGAAACATTTTGTTTCTTGAGCAACAACAGGGGGGACTGTAACGATTGGAATGACGCCACCTGCTGGAGACTTACTGTAGAAGAGTTCTGCCCATGAAGCGAAGGTCTTTGAGGGCAAGACCAGGAGTCTTTTCTTTGGCATCAGGAAGTGATGCGGACTAGTGGGAGGAGGAAGGAAGAGACTGGCGCTCGGTCTCGGGCTCTTTCCTTTGGACTCTGGTGGAGAGCAGAGCTAGAAATGTGCTCTCCCTTTAATAGATAGGAATCTAGGCCTTTCTCTCTCTTTACCAAATTCTTATTCTCCTTAATAAATGCTTAAAAGTCTAACTCTTGCTAAAGCTTATAGTTTATTGGCGACCACTCATTAGATATTTTAGAGAGACTAGCTAGAATTTTAGCCCTTAACAATTCTAAAGTGCTATATAAATGCTAGTTATTATTATTATGCAATGCTAAACCATTTGTAACCCCCAGCTGTTCTAGGCATGTCCAGGGCTAACATGGAGTCCACCACATCCCTTACCATACCCTTACCATCCTCACATGGATTGGCTGCCTCCATCTTTAAACCTGGGAATATTGAGCCATTTGCTTTTTTTTTTCAACCAAGCTCTTTCCACGATTTTTCAGCTATGTTTTTTTTGGAGACTCCTATCTGCTGTATTCAGCATAAGCACCATGAACTGAACCCCAAGAGAGCTCCAGCTCCAGATAAATGAACTAATGGTATGTGTTTCTGTTCTGTCCTGTTCATCCTCATCAGTTTCAGAAGTGTCAGAGATGACCCACACTGATTCAGAGTTTGAACCATGGTGATCTCGCAGAATTGCAAGTGGAATAATGCATCTAGTCAGGCCATCATGAAAGCCCTGAGAAGTCAAGGTGCCTAGTACTTGAGCCTGAGGTGGGGTTTGGACTTGGAACTGAGACTATACTTTAGCTAAGATTTAAGACTAATCTCCTTCTCCTCTTCATAACCAAGAGTGGAAGTGATACAAAGGTGAGCAGGGAGATTATGGAAAGAGCAAGTTTGTTTATTTCTGATTTTATCTTTTGAAATAAATATTCTTTTGTAAAGGTTTCAGTGTTACACTTAGCATTTAATAATTTTAAAAGGGAAACAGGAGGGCTAGATGTGACAGGTACATTTTTTCATATTCCCATAATTTACTTTTTTAAAATTTTCCATATTAGTCATGTTGTAAAAGAAGACACAGGGGCAGCTAAGTGGCGCAGTAGATAGAGCACTTGCCCTGGATTCAGGAGGACCTGAGTTCAAATCTGGCCTCAGACACTTAACACTTACTAGCTGTGTGACCCTGGGCAAGTCACTTAACCTTCATTGCCTCACCAAAAAAAAAAAATCCAAAGAAGACACGGACCAAAGGAAAAAAACCAGAAAAAAAAATAAATTGAAAAATATTATGCTTCCATCTGCATTCGGACTCCTTCAGTTCTTTCTCAGGAGGTGGATAGCATGTTTCATCATGAGTCCTTTGGAATTGTCTTGGATCATTGTTTTTTTTGTTTTGTTTTGTTTTTGTAGGCAATGGGGGTTAAGTGACTTGCCCAGGGTCACACAGCTAGTAAATGTCAAGTGTCTGAGGCCGGATTTGAACTCAGGTACTCCTGAATTCAGGGCCGGTGCTTTAACCACTGCGCCATCTAGCTGCCCCGTCTTGGATCATTGTATTGCTGAAAATAGCTAAGTGATTCACAGTTGATCATCATACAATATTGATCTTATTGTGTACAACGTTCTCTTGGCTCTGTTCACTTCACTTTGTATCAATTCATGTAAGTCTTTCCAGGTTTTCTGAAATTATCATGCTTATAATTTATTTTTTTTTGTTCCAAAAATTAACCCATTTATTGTTGGACTATGGGCTAGAGATATTTGATGGGGAGAAGATTTTACTGGTCTTTCAATTCCTTCAGTCTTCTGATGGCAGATTTGACTATGACTGCAGAGGTGGTATTGTAGGTCCATGCACCACCAGCTACTGTTTTCTTTTTTCTCTCTCTTATTTTTTTTTTTTTTGCGGGGCAATGAGGGTTAAGTAACCTGTCCAGGGTCACACAGCTAGTAAGTGTCAAGTGTCCAAGGCTGGATTTGAACTCAGGTCCTCCTGAATCCAGGACCGGTGTATTAGCCACTGTGCCACCTAGCTGCCCCTAGCTACTGTTTTCATACAGGATCCACAATGCCAGATGCCCACAGCCCATCTCTTCATTTTAAAAAAAATTTTTTTAGTGAGGCAATTGGGGTTAAGTGACTTGCCCGGGGTCACACAGGTAGTAAGTGTTAAGTGTCTGAGGCCGGATTTGAACTCAGGTCCTCCTAACTCCAGGGCTGGTGCTTTACCACTGTGCCATCTAGCTGCCCCCGTCTCTTCATTTTGATCTTGCCAAAGAAGGAGCAGGTATACTTGGCATGCTGGCTAATTTCAATTTTCTTCACCATTTTTCTGAGAGATGCACCATTAACATGTTCCATGTTTACCAACAATTCTAACCTTCTTGGTACATCTAGCCATGTTGCCAGTTGCAGGCCAGGAGCTTAGAGAGGCCTGCTTGTAATTTCTTATAGCACAATAGTAGTTCATTACAATCATATATCACCACTTGTTCAACCAGTTGATGGACATCCCCTCAATTTCCAATTCTGACCATTGCCTCCCTCAATCTGCCCTGCCTTCTATCAGTCTCCAGCCCTATTCACTCCTATTCTAGTGAGATAATATATCCCATTCTATCTTTCCCTTCTTTCTTCTCTCAGTGTGATTTTCTTTCTTACTCCTTATTTTTGGGGGGAGGGGGAGGGGGTTTGCATATCATCCCATCAAAGTAAACTTATACCCACACATTCTATGTATACTTCTAAAGTGACCAAATAGTGATATAGTTCTTAAATTACATATATCCTCTTCTAATGTATGGATGTAAACAGTTTGACCTAACTGAATCCCTTGTTTTCTCTTCCCTGTTTAACTTTGTATGCTTCTCTTGAGTCTTATGTTTGAAAATCAAATGATCTGTTCTGCTCAGGTCTTTTCAACAGGAGTACTTGAAGAAACTCCTCTATTTCATTTAATATCTATTTTTTCCCCCTGAAGGATTATGGTCAATTTTATTGGACAAGTGATTCTTGGTTATAATCCTAACTCCTTTGCTTTCCAGAATATCATATTTTAAACTCTCCAGTCCTTTGATGTAAAAGCTGCTAAATCACGTGTAATCCTAACTCTGGCTCCACAATATTTTAATTGTTTGTTTCTGGATGCTTACAGTGTTTTCTTCTTGACCTGGGAGCTCTAGAATTTAGCTGTAATATCCCTTTATGTGTTCATTTTGGGATATTTTCCAGGAGGTGATTGGTGAATTCTTTCTGTTTCTATTTTACCCTTTGGATTTAAGATATCAGGACAGGTTTTTTTTATAATTTCTTGAAATAAGATGTCTAGCCTTTTTCTTTGATCAAGGTTTTCAGGTAGTTCAATAATTCTTAAATTATGTTTCCTTGATATTTTTTCCAAGTCAATTGTTTTTCCAATGAGATATTTCATATTTTCTTTTTTTCATTCTTTTGATTTTTAAAAATTTTTTTCAAAAAGCTTCATTTAAAAAAAATTCCCAATTACATGTCAAGACAATTTTTAGCATTCATTTTTACAAGATTTTGAATTCCAAATTTTTCTCCCTCTCTTTCTCCCCTCCCTTCTTCCTAAAATGGTAGGCTATTTTATAAAACATATGTCCATATTAGTTACAATTGTGAAAGAGGAAACAGATGAAAAGAAAAAAATATGAAAAAGAATAAATTATGTGAAAAATATATGCTTTGATCTTCATTCACAGTCCATCAGGTTTTTTTTTTTTTAATTTTATCCTATTTTTGAGGCAATTGGGGTTAAGTGACTTGCCCAGGGTCACACAGCTAGTTAAGTGGTAAGTGTCTGAGGCTGGATTTGAACTCAGGTCCTCCTGAATCCAGGGCCAGTGCTCTATCCACTGCGCCACCTAGCTGCCCCTTCCATCAGTTCTTTATGTAGAAGTAGATAGCATTTTCCTTCATGAGTCCTTTGTACTTGTCTTAGATCATTGTGTTGCTGAGAAGAGCCAAGTCTATCACAGTTGATCATCACACAATGTTGCTGATACTATATACAATGTTTTCCTGGTTCTGCTCATTTCACATTGCATCAGTTCACACAAGTCTTTCCAGGCTTTTCTGAATTTTTCCTGTTCATAATTTCTTATTACACAATAGTATTCCATTCCATTCACATACCATAACTTATTCAGTCATCCCCTAATTGATGAGTAGCATCTCAGTTTCCAATATTTTGCCACTATAAAAAGAGCTCCTATAAATATTTTTGCACATGTAGGTCCTTTCTCCTTGTTTATGATCTAGTAGTAGTATTGCTGGATCAAAGGGTTGTACAGTTTTATAGCCCTTTGGGCATAGTTCCAAATTGCTCTCCAGAATGGTTAGATCGGGGGCAGCTAGGTGGCACAGTGGATAGAGCACTGGCCCTGGAGTTAGGAGGACCTAAATTCAAATCTGGCCTCAGACACTTGACACTTACTAGCTGCGTGACCTTGGGCAAGTCAGTTAATCCTCATTGCCCAACCAAAAAACCAAAAACCAAAACAAAAAACCAGAATGGTTAGATTGGTTTACAATACAACCAACAGTTCATTAGTGTCCCAATTTCCCCATATTCTCTCTAACATTGATCATTTTTCTTTTTTTGTCATATTAGTCAATTTGAGAGGTGTGATGTGATAGTTGTTTCAATTTGCATTTCTCTAATCAAAAGTGATTTGGAATACTTCTTCATATGCATATAGATAGTGTGGTGTTTAAAAATTTATGGGGTTCCCCTATTTCTGTCCCAAGTGTTAGAGAACTTAGCTGGGATTTATTATATATTGTTACTTAGAAATTAGAGGCTATCACACTAGTTTTGGGCATTAAGCATTTCTTAAAGCATATTAAATATTAATAAAGATAGAGCACATGGCTCTAAAAGATCAAAAGGCCTATCCAGGATTGAGAGCGAGAGAATGGGCCACGTGGCTGCTCTTCTGAGTTCCAGAGGGAAGAGCAAGGCTGCATGAGTATAAGCTAGCTGAGGTCAGGAGGAGAGTTGGCCCTTCCACACTGCTCAAAGCTAATTGGCTAGCATCATTCAAGTCTATTGGTTTACTGGACTTGAGGGTGGTTCAGCGCTGTAAGTGCTGATGTCAGAGTACAGAGGGCAGACCCTCTGAGGGGAAAAGCTTTCAGGTAGGTGTGGTTTTAACCTCCATTGTCTGTATTCACAGTCCAAGGTTCAACTACATTTCCTTTGGAATTCTCCTGACTCTGGGCTGGCCTTAAGAAAGGTCAGGCAAGGCTCTTCATCACAGACACTTGCTGGAAAGATTGTTTCCCAGCTTTTTGCTTTTCTTCTAATCTTGGTTGCATTGGTTTTGTTTGTACAAAAGCTTTTTATTTTAATATAACCAAAATTATCTTTTATTTTTTGTAATGCTCTATCTTTTGTTTGGTCTTGAATTCTTACCTTCCCCATAGGTCTAACAAGTAGACTATTTCTTGCTTTTCAAATTTTCTTATGGTGTCACCCTTTATTTCTAAATCATGCACCAATTTTGACCTTATCTCAGTATATAGTGTATGTAAAATGTTTTGGTCTACACTTAGTTTGTGTCCTATTGTTTTTCAGTTTGCCCAGCAGTTTTTGTCAAATAGTGAGTTCTTTTTTTTCTTTTCTTTTTTTTTTTGGTGAGACAATTGGGGTTAAGTGACTTGCCCAGGGTCACACAGCAAGTAATGTTAAGTGTCTGAGGCCGGATTTAAACTCAGGTCCTCCTGAATCCAGGGCTTGTGCTCTATCCACTGCACCACCTAGCTGCCCCTAAATAGTGAGTTCTTATCCCAAAACCTGGGGTCTTTGGCTTTAACAAACACTAGATTACTATGTTTATGTGTCTTGTGTGCCTAATCTATTCCACTGACCCACCACTCCATTTCTTAGCCAGTATCAGTACTGCTTTATAATATAGCTTGTCTAAGATGCACAGTTGAGGTCTCCTGCTAGTATAGTTTTTCTGTCTATTTCTTCATGGAACTCACTTAACTTATCCTTTAAGAATTTGAATGCTATACCATTTGATTGTGTTAAGGGCTAAAATTCTAGCTAGTCTGTCTAAAGTATCTAATGAGTGGTCACCAATAAATTATAAGCTTTAGCAAGAGTTAGACTTTTAAGCATTTATTAAGGAGAATAAGAATTTGGTAAAGAGAGAGAGAAAGGCCTACAGTCATCTATCTATTAAAGGGAAAGCGCATTTCTAGCTCCGCTCTCCACCAGAGTCCACAGGAAAGAGCCCGAGTCAGAGCGCCAGGCTCCCCCTTCTTCCTCCCACAAACAAACGTCACTTCCTGATGCCAAAGAAAAGACGCATGGTCTTGCCCTCAAAGACCTTCACCTCATGGGCGGAGCTCTTCTACAGTAAGTCTCCAGCAGGTGGCATCATACCAATTATTACAGTCCCCACTTTGTTTCTTCAAGAAATGGGGCGTTTCCTTGATGAAACAGTCAAAAATAACAGAATATAATAACCTATGCTAACTAACAATATGTTAATAACAATATAGAAAAGGGAGAGAGGAAAGTTTTGTCTAGAGGGGCGGGTTTTTTTTGTCCTCATGAACTGGCACTTTGACATTAGTCTTGCAAAGGAAGGGCCTCTGCAGAGAGTACATGTTATAGATGGTGTATATTATAACAGAAAGAGAAAAAGAAAACAACAACAACAAAACTGTTCATTTAAAGTCTCTGAAAGTCTTTTCTCAGATGTCCTCTAGGTGTAGTCGTGGAATGGAAGTCTTTTCAGGGGTTGATGTGTGGATGCTGGTAATCAGTCAGGAAAATTTCCTACAAAATTGAGCTTAACACAACTTTAAAATAGCTTTGTCAATAATCAAATCAAACAATGAGAGTTCTCAAAAACATGACTAAGGGAATTCAGAATCTTAGTTGTTACACATGAAACATATAATAAAACAAAAATTGAAACATTCTTTAAAAGTAATATTGCTATAGTCCCCCCTTATGGAGGGTAAATTGAGAAGACAATTGCTGTGATATTAATTTTTAAAAATAATTTTTATCTTTGTTTCATCACTTTTTGCATCATCTGCCTAATTATCCTCATGCCATTATGAGAAATTTAAAAATCTAATATAATTGGTAACAGGTGTCAAGGCCAAATTCAATACTGTATTTATCATGACACCTGAGATAATTATGGGGGTTACCATAAAAGAACAGAGAAATGATGGGATATGAGCATTCCCAAACTTGAGCAATATATACTGCCCATGCAGTATGCCAGGCTTAAAATAGGTGGATGAAATATATGTCTATGCCACTGAACATATTGGAGGAAACTGAGTCAGACTTAATCAGATGCATGGGATTGAGATGTCCATGGCATCAGGCATATAGGAGGGGGCATAGAAGCCAGGTGTAGAAATGAGATGGGTGGGATCAAAACTTCCAGCCATCTGTACAGTATTGTGGGGAAAAATAAAATAAAATATTAAACCAAGAGAATCTAACCTCAACATTTGTCAAAAGCCATTCCCTCAGCCATATCTTGACTTCATGCATGTCTCCCCTCATGTGACAGTTCAGTGTCTGCTTTTGCATGTATTCCTCTTGTGATTGGATGGCATCTTGGCCAACTGGCATCTGATAACTCAGAATAAAGGCAATTAATATCTTAAATGATAAGTTCCCATAATCCAAGTCTCATATGGATTTAAAAATTGAGGATAATAAATGATTGCAAAAAATGTGAATGTACCTTGACTCAGAACATAATATACAATTATGCAATAATTTCAAATACCCCCTTTTTTTTTACTTAGTATACAATTACTTTTGTGAAAAATTGGAACATATTTAAATACAAGTTAAATCACAACACAATCTCAAAGAAAACTTTTTTTTTTTGGAATAGGCTTATCAAAAATAATACTTCTAGAATCAATTTACACTTGCCATGGCAACCAATTTGCCAGGGAAATGCTTTAAAGAGTTTGATCAAATAATCAGTTGAGAAAAAATAACAAAAACAAACAACTCAGAATATGGGAGCACAATAGTCCCAGAATTAACATTGTATTATGAAATCAAAACCATCTTGCAAAGAAGAAAATACAAATGGAACAATAAAAGACAATGAAATTCAAACGAGGGAAATCTAAATGAATATGAACTTAATATTAATAAGAGTATTATAAAACATAAACTTGATCACATGACTATAAAAAGCTTTTACAAATATTCTTTTTTTTAAAGCTAAGTATAAAACACAATCTCAGAAGCATGAAAATAAATCCATACCATTAATTTCAAAATGTAGATATAATACCATAGAAATCCTATGTAACCTCTGAACTGATACTATTACTTTGAGTGAATTTAGAACACTTTTGATTCCAATATATAAAATCCCCAATACTCATATCAATACCTTGCTGCTTACTTCTACCTTTCTGTAAAATATGTACCCTTCCATGGCAAAAGAAGTGGAGTCTTGAACTATAATTGTCATTCTTATTCAGCTTAAGTTTTTCTTCTTTAACCCCTCTATATTGTCTGTCAGTCCTTTCACCATACAAATGCTTTATAAGGTTACTAATTAAAGACAAAAGCAGATTAGCAAAATTATGAACAAAACGAGCATATCTGGAATTTAAAGGGTTTTCTAAGGTTGTCTCAGAATCACAGTTCAGCTGAGGTAGGCCGGAAAATGCAGGTAGAGAAAGCTGCGCATGTGCAAGATCAGGACCTGAGAAAGGTGGATTAGATCTTGTGACCTCCTGGGCAGGAGAATCAAGGACAGGAGGGGGAGGAGGTGGGGTCCCTAGAGAAGGGGAGGGGACCACCTCTCCCATGTGGTGTACAGCCTGGGAATCAAACTCAGGCCTGCATTTCCCTTCCCCCCCTTCTAGGGGATTAAAAGCTTCTAGAGAAGCCTCCAGGCATGCAAAATTAGAGCAACAATTAGTGTTAGAATTTGGAAAAGTTGCAGAAATCAGAGCTTTCTCTGAAAAAGCATGGCTGGGAGAGGGGGGGGATATTTATATTCCCTTGTGTGAGCACCTTGCTGGCTCTTCTAACAAAAATAAAAAGAAAAATAGAAAAACCACAAACACAAAGCATTAACATGATCTTATCTCCCATTTGTCTGGTTAAACAGACTAAAATAAAAAATAGGGTAATTATGGAGTTTAAAAGGTCCATTTGAAAAAATTTAAAGGGAAAACAGCCAGTACTTAGCAGTTTAAAGGGACAGGGTAGGGGAAATTTCTTACCCAACCGGAAGATCAGAAGATAGAGGTTTCAGCTTTCCTCTTTGTGGTCAGCCATCTGTTAAGGCTAAAATTCTAGCTAGTCTGTCTAAAGTATCTAATGAGTGGTCACCAATAAATTATAAGCTTTAGCAAGAGTTAGACTTTTAAGCATTTATTAAGGAGAATAAGAATTTGGTAAAGAGAGAGAGAAAGGCCTAGATTCCTATCTATTAAAGGGAGAGCGCATTTCTAGCTCTGCTCTCCACCAGAGTCCAAAGGAAAGAGAGTCAGACAGAGCGCTACTCTCTTCCTTCTTCCTCCCACTACCCAACGTCACTTCCTGATGCCAAAGAAAAGACTCCTGGTCTTGCCCTCAAAGACCTTCGCTTCATGAGCGGAACTCTTCTACAGTAAGTCTCCAGCAGGTGGTGTCATTCCAATCATTACAATTGTAAGGGGCTAAAATTCTAGCTATACTGTCTAAAATATCTAATGAGTGGTTGCCAATAAATTATAAGCTTTAGCAAGAGTTAGCTTTTAAGCATTTATTAAGGAGAATAAGAATTTGGTGAAGAGAAAGACCTAAATTCGTCTATCTATTAAAGGGAGAGTGCATTTCTAGCTCCACTCTCCACCACAGTCCTGACGAAAGAGAGAAAGAGTGTCAGCCTCGCCCCCTCTTCCTCCCACAAGCAAACGTCACTTCCTGACGCCAAAGAAAAGCTGCATGGCCTTGCCCTCAGAGGCCTTCTCCTCATGGTGGAGCTTTCCTACAGTAAGTCTCCAGCAGGTGGCATCATTCTAATCATTACATGATGCATATATGTTTAGTATTGATATTATTTCATTGTCTATGGTACCTTTTAGAAAGATGAAGTTTCCTTCCTTATCCCTTTTAATTAAGTCTATTTTTACTTTGTCTAAGATAAGGATTGCTACCCCAGCTTTTTTTTTTACTTCAGCTGAAGCATAATATTTTCTGCTCCAGCTCTTTACCTTTACTCTGTGTGTGTCTCTCTGCTTCAAGCATGTTTCTTGTAAACAACATGTAGGATCCTAGTCTTTGATCCACTTGATCTGCTTCTGTTTTATGGGAGAATTTGTCACATTCAGAGTTATGATTACTGTATATTTCCCTCCATCCTATTTTTCCTCCTGTTTGCCTCTCTCTCTCCTTTCGCCCCTTCCCTCCTTACCAGTGTTTTGCTTTTGTACATATCCTCCCCAATCTGTCCTCCTTTCTGTCAGTGCCTCTCCCTTCATGTAATCTCATCCCCTCTTACTTCCCTGTTTGGTAGAATAGACTAATTGTATATTTTATTCCTTTTTTGAGCCAATACAGTGAGAATAAGGTTCAAATGATGCCCATAGCCCATCCTCCCATCTTCCTCTCCACTGTAATAAACCTTTTATGCCTCTTCATGTGAAATAATTTAACCCATTAGACTGCTCCCTTCCTTCTGCACCCAGTGTACTCCTTTCTCATTCTTTAATTATTTTTGTCATTCCCTCAAATTCATCTCATATCTATACCGTCTGTCTACATATATATTCCTCATAGCTGTATTATTAGTGATAGAATTTTCATGAATTACAAGTATCATCTTCCCATGTAGGGATATAAGCATTTTAGTTCTACTGAATTCCTTACATTTTCTTTTCCCTTTTTACCTGTTTATGCTTCTCTTGGGTCTTGATATTAGAGATCATAGTTTTGGTTTAATTCTGTTCTTCTCCTTATGAAAGCTTGAATTCATTTTGAGGAATTATTTTATAGTTTTTTGGAGGTGAATTTGGAAGAGTTCAGGTGAGATCTTGCCTTATTCCACCATCTTGGCTCCACTCTCCCCTAATTTACTTATATCACCACTTATATCTAAATCATTTATCCATTTTGACTTTATCTTGATATATGGTGTCAGATGTTAGTCTATACCTAGTTTCTTCCAAACTGCTTTCTATCTTTCCCAGCAATTTTTGCCAAATGGTGAGTTCTTAACCCCAAAGCTTGGATCCTTGTGTTTATAAAACAATAGATTACTAAGTCACTGACTATTGTGTATAGTGTACCTTATCTATTCCACAGATCTACCACTCTATTTCTTATCAAGTACCAGGTTGTTTTTATGATAACCACTTTGTAATACAGTTTGAAATCTGGTATTTCCAGGCTGCCTAATAACAAGTGTTTATTAAAAGCTTGTTAGGTCTCAAGCATTGTACTAAAACTGGGTATGCAAAGAAAGGGAAAAAAACATGGTCAGGGAGCTCTTTAGGCCTTCACAATCTAATGAGGGAGACAATGTACAACTACGTATAAACAAGATGTAGGCAGAATAAATGTGAGTCATCTCATGTCCTTTAGGAACTTATTTTCTAGAGAAATAAAAGATTAAGTAAGCAGTAAAACAAAAATAAGAGAGATGTCACAAGGCATTCTTTAGTAAGCACCAAATGAATGACACTCAATTCAATAAAGTATCTACCGCTACATTCAGGCATTGTCCTAGGCATTGGAAATGCTTCAATAGGGCTCAGGTGGCAGAAGACTAGCTTGTTTCTGTTATTGTTCTTTTCTATTGCTTCATATTCTGTTTTAAGTAAACATCCTTTACTTTGCTATAATATCAGATGATTTTTTTCTGACTCAATTGGGGGATATTTAGTAGAAATAAGAGTTCATAATGAGTGTCTTAAAATAAGTGGGTTTTTTTATATTTCTCTGATACAATCTTGTGTATTATAATTTCCTCTGTTTACCCTTCTCTAACAGACTTCATTCCTCTCAAGACTATGCACCCAACTTTCCTCCTTGACTTTCTCTACAATACTCCAGAAACTTCATTTTTGAAACTCACTCCAGCCCTGGATCTCACACACAGAAAGTACCCTCTACACCTACAGCCCTTCCCTCTGATGGGATAGATCTCCCCAGAACCTCCATTTCTTTTTTTTGTTTGTTTTTTGCAGGGCAATGAGGGTTAAGTGACTTGCCCAGGGTCATACAGCTAGTAAGTGTCAAGTGTCTGAAGCCAGATTTGAACTCAGGTCCTCCTGAATCCAGGGCCAGTGCTTTATCCACTGCGCCACCTAGCTGCCCCTAAGAACCTCCATTTCTAAAGAGGCTTCTGAGAAGACTCATGGCTTCATTCTTTTCCCATCTTCCCTCCTGACCTTCCTCTTGGATTTTCTCTACAATGCCTCACACACAGGTTATCTTTATCTTTTCCCACCCCAGCCCTAAATTCTAGTTTTCTCTTAAGTGCTGGCCTCTACCATTAGAATGTAAGCTTAAGTGGATAAAGCATGGGCCCTAGATTCAGGATGACCTGAGTTCAAATCCAGCCTTAGACACTTGACACTTACTAGCTATGTGACCTTGGGCAAGTCACTTAACCCCCATTGTCCCACCAAAAAAAGAGAGAGAGAGAGAAAGAGAGAGAGGTACAAAAAAGCCAATGAGGAAAAGACTGCCTTGAAAAGCCAAATTGGGCCAAATGGAAAAGAAGGTACAAAAGCTCTCTGAAGAAAATAACTCCTTAAAAATTAGGATTGAGACCCCAGGCAAGTCACTTAACCCCAATTGCCTCACTAAAAAAAAAAAAAAATTAGAATTGAACAAATGAAAGCTAATGACTTTATGAGAAATCAAGATACAATAAGGCAAAACCAAAAAAAACAAATGAAAAAAAAATAGAAGCCAATGTGAAATATCTCATTGGAAAAACAACTGACCTGGAAAATAGATCCAGGAGAGATAATTTGAAAATTATTGGACTACCTGAAAGCCATGATCAAAAAAAGAGCCTAAACATCATCTTCCAAGAAATTGCGAGGGAAAATTGCCCTGATATTCTAGAACCCAAAGGTAAACTAGAAATTGAAAAAATCCACTGATCACCTCCTGAAAGAGATCCCAAAATGAAAACTCCCAGGAATATTATAGCCAAATTCCAGATCAAGGAGAAAATATTGCAAACAGTCAGAAAGAAACAATTCAAGTATTAGGTGTAATGATTGGAGTGACGCCACCTGCTGGAGAGTTACTATAGGAAAGCTCCACCATGAGGAGAAGGCATCTGAGGGCAAGCCATGAGGTTTTCCTTGGTGTCAGGAAGTGACATTTGCTCATGGGTACTGTCTATAAAAGAGGTGAAGCTTGCTCTCTCACTCTTTTTCTGGGGGGAGAGGAGCTGGAGACATTGGCTCCCTTAGATAGACAGCTGAATCTAGGCCTCTTTCTCTCTCTTCACCAAATTCTTATTCTCCGTAATAAATGCTTAAAAGTCTAAACTCTTGCTAAAGCTTATAATTTATTGGCGACCACTCATTAGATATTTTAGACAGACTAGCTAGAATTTTAGCCCTTACAAATGGAACCATAGTCAGGATAACACAAGATTCAGTAGCTTCTACATTAAAGGATTAGAGGTCTTGGAATATGATATTCTGGAGGGCAAAAGAACTGGGATTACAACCAAGAATCACCTGTCTAGCAAAACTAAGTATAATTCTTCAGAGGGAAAATGGGAATTCAATGAAAGAGAGGACTTTCAGGCATTCTTGATGAAAATGCCTGAGCTAAATAGAACATTTAACTTTCAAATACAAGACTCAAAAGAAACATAAAAAGGTAAACAAGAAAAATAAATTATAAGGGATATTAAAAGGTTAAACCATTTACATTCCTACAAGGGAAAATGATACTTGTAACTCATAAGAACTTTCTCATTATTAGGGTAGTGTGAGTTGAATATGAAGAGATGATATCTTTAAAAAATAAAATTAAGGGGTGAGAGAGGAATGCACTGGGAGAAAGGGAAAGGGAGAAGTGGAATGGGGTAAAGTATCTTACATAAATGAAAAAGTGGAGTTCCGGAACAGAGCCAAGATGGCGAAGGAAAGGCAACTCATGACACAATCACACCAAAAAACCTCCAAATAATGACATATGACAATTCCTGTGCAGCAAAGTCCACAGAAGAACGTGCTGAGATAATTTTCCAGCCAAGGACGACTTGGAAGGTCGGAAGGAAGGAGTTGCTGTGCCAAGAAAGGAGTGGAGCCCAACCTGTGCAGTCACATTGACACAGATCCAGTCCCAGGAAGGCCTCTCCAGAAAAAGAGACTGCAAGAGCCTCTGAATCAGCTTCAGTGCCAGTGTCATTTGGAAATAAGCTCACAGTCTGGTGAGTGGGCTGAACCTTTGGCAGGGGGGAGATTACAGGGGTCTCTGCTGGTGCTGAGGCAGAACTTGGGTTTTTCACCCCTGTTGAGAACCAGGAGGTAGGCTTGAGTAGCAGTGGCCCAGGTTGGGGAAGGGCACAGACTCATTGGAGCTGACAACCACAGTACTCAAAGATGGTTAATTAGCAAGTTGGCCTGGGGTCATCTATGGACCAGGGAACAGGCCAGGTGAGTGAAGAACCTGATCCTCCTTAAATCATACCACATGGGATGCCCTGAAGCTTGGGACAGTGCAGCTTGGAAACAGTGCCCTACTTTAAGAAGCTAAAAGCCAAATAAAAGAAAAGCAAGATGAGCAGACAGAGAAAGGTGAGGACCATAGAAAGTTTCTTTAGTGACAAGGAAGATCAAGGTACACCTTCAGAGGAGGATGGCGTCAGGGCCCCTATATGTAAAGCTTCTGAGAAAAATATGAATTGGTCTCAGGCCATAGAGGCTCTCAAAAAGGACTTTGAAAATAAAGTTAGGGGGGCAGCTAGGTGGTACAGTGGATAAAGCACCAGCCCTGGATTCAGGAATACCTGAGTTCAAATCTGGCCTCAGACACTTGACACTTACCAGCTGTGTGACCCTGGGCAAGTCATTTAACCCCCATAGCCCTGCAAAAAAAAAAAAAAAAAAGAAAAAGAAAAAAGAAAAGAAAAGAAAGTTAGAGAGGTAGAGGAAAAAATGGATAGAAAAATGAGGGTGATGCAGGAAAGACATGAGAAAAACGTCAGCAGCTTGAAAAGCCAAATGGAAAAGGAGATACAATAACTCTCTGACAAAAATAAGTGCCTAACAATTAGGATTGAACAAATGGAAGCTAGTGACTTTATGAGAAATCAAGAAACAATACAGCAAATCCAAATGAATAAAAAATAGAGGGCAATGTGAAATATCTTCTTGGAGAAACTGCTGACCTAGAGCTTCTACTCTCTCAGGCACAGGGACTTCCTCTTTGGGGCCTGAGACTTGTGAATGAAGGGGGCTTTTTCTCTTCTCTCTCCCTTAGATGCTAGCTAGGCTTTCCTATCTTTCAGAGGCACGTGTTCTCTTTTTACTAACATCTAATATATTTTAATAAATGTTTAATGCCCAAAACTGGTGCTAAAGCTTCTAATTTATAAGTAAACTTTAGGTAATTTTCCCTACACTTGGGACAGAGATAGACCACCACACATTCGATTTTAAACATCACAAAGGAAAATAATAAATGTTGGAGAAGCTGTGGAAAAATTGGAACACTAATGAATTGTTGGTGGAGCTGTGAACTGATCCAACCATTCTGGAGAGTAATTTGGAACTATGCCCAGGGGGTTATCAAACTGTACATATCCTTTGACCCAGCAATACCACTATTCAGTCTTTTTCCCAAAGAGATCAGAAAAAAGGGAAAAGCACCTACATGGACAAAAATATTTATAGCTGCTTTTTTGTGGTGGCAAGGAATTGGAAATTGAGGGGATGCCCATCAATTGGGGAATGGCTGAACAAGTTGTGGTATATGAATGTAATGGAATACTACTGTGCTGTAAGAAAGATAAGCAGGGGGGGCAGCTAGGTGGTGCAGTGGATAAAGCACTGTCCCTGGATTCAGGAGTACCTGAGTTCAAATCTGACCTCAGACACTTGACACTTACTAGCTGTGTGACCCTGGGCAAGTCACTTAACCACCATTGCACTGCAAAAAAAAAACTAAAACAAAAAAACTAAAACTAAAACTAAAAAAAAACTAAAGAAAGATAAGCAGGCAGATTTCAAAGAAACCTGGAAGGACTTACATGAACTGATGCTGAGTGAGATGAGCAGAACCAAGAGAACATTATACACATTATGTGTTGATCACCTGTGATATACTTGACTCTTCTCAGCAATACAATGATCCAAGATAGTTCCAAAGGACTCATGATGGAAAATGCTCTCCAAATCCAGAAAAAAAGAATTGTGGAATCTAGATGCAGATTGAATCATACTGTTTCTACTTTTTTTTGTTTTTCTTTTTTGAGGTTTTCCCCTTTTGCTCTGATTCTTCTTTCACAGCATGACTAATGCAGAAATGTGTTTAATGTGATTGTGATGTAGGAGGCAAAAAAAAAGGAGTTAATAGAAAAACCTAAGACCCAAGCTCTAATTCAGATATTAGCTCTAAAAGGGATTCAGACCCCAGTTAATGGATAACTTACAAGTCAGGATGCTAAGTTCTCTTACCCATATAAATCAGTACCCATAACAGGAATTTAGGGAGCTAGGCCATAAAGACCTTAGACTATAACAATGATACATTAACAGGCTATAGAAACTCAAATTAGGAATAAATGATAAATGAAGATATTTTGAAAATTGGGCATGGGAATCAGAAAGAGACATGTGCAGAAAAGGCCAAATTTGTCCCCAGATTCACATTATGACTTGTAAACCCCCAAAACACACTTCCACAGAAGCCTTGGGGGTTGGCTTAGGACCCCAGGAACTCCAAATTAGGATAAGCCCTCCCCCATACCTCCCAAAGGTGGAGATTATTATAATGAGTAGGACAGGCCCTCCCCTGTACCTCCTAAGGTGGAGATTATTATAATGAGACTGATAATCAATTTATCCATACTATAAATATAACTTTCTATCTTTCCTTATTTGAGAGATACCCTTCCACTTTTTTGGTTCTCTCTTTGTGTTCACTCACCGTATTGCAATAAAACTTGGGAAACTGAGTCACTGAGTCTTCTTTTGGCATGACTCACGATCAATTTGACCCTAATTCCATCCCACATCAATTGTACATTTATAACCTATATCAGATTGCTTGCTATCTTGGGGAGGGGGGATGGAGGGAGGAAAATTTGAAACTAGAAATATTACAAAAACAAATGTAGAAAACTATCTCTGCATGTAACTAGAAAATAATAAAATATTTTTATGATAAAAAAAGAGAGAGAGATAAGCAGCACTGGATCTGGAATGAGATAACTCCAGGATCACCACCCTTCATTCCAGTCTCCCCCACCCCTTGAGGAGAAAATCCTATTAGGCATGGCTATTGCCAAAGTGCTGAGAGGGGACAGAACAACAGCCCCTTACCAGACTGCTTCCAACCCACCACCCAATAAGGGAACTTTCCACAGTTAGATGATCACCCCATCACAACACCATCAGTCCTCTATAAAAGTCTCCTGTCTCCTGCTCGAGGAGAAAGGTTTCTCAGAGAGCCATTCCTCTGTGCCATGCTTTCTCCCCATGAGTTGTCTAAGGACTTCTCTCTTGGTTTCCTTTCCCCAGCACCTAAATAAAATATTATTTTATTCTAATTGGATTTGTGTGCGAGAGGGTATAATTCTTTAAAGAAGAATTCCTAGGCAGCTAGGTGGTGTAGTATATAGAGCACCAGCCCTGGATTCAGGGGGACCTGAGTTCAAATTTGACCTCAGACACTTGACACTAGCTGTGTGACCCTGGGCAAGTCACTTAACCCCAATTGCTTCACCAAAAATAAAATAAAATAAAATAAAAATAAATAAATAAAAAGAGGAATTCCTAAGGACCCTTATCCCAAACCCCCACCTATTCCCCCTAACACAGGGTGACAATCAACTCTGGCCAACAAACAATGACTCGCTGGACCCATTCCCATGAACTTTTGATCATATCATTTACCTCTAAATCACCCCTACCCTTAGACAATCTGAACAAAACATTTATCCCCACCCAAACCTGACAAGAGAACAATAGGCTTCCTTACCTTAAATTCCTTGTTAGGTTGGGTAGGGTCTGACCACTACTGAGGAGAAATTAATTCAACCTTCAGAGACTGAGTCCTGAAAAAAGGGACTCCAAAAAAAGGGGAAACTCGATCTCGATTTCCTCAAATCAACAGTCACCAACAATCATCTCCCTCAGTAATCACTGTTTCTTCATCTAAAAATTGGTAATTATAATATTTGCTCTATCTTGCTTGTTTTGATTCAATTTGAATCCTAGCCCTGACACTGTTTCAATGTGATCTTAGGCAAGTAAGTCACTTAAACCAGAGGAAAATTAATTTTAATGATGTATTATTTGATTATTAATATTAATTTGTAATATTTCCTTCTCTGTTTAAGAGGCCATTTCTTACATTAGTTTAAAGAGAAATCCCAGCCAGCATATTTTAGCTGAGGAATGTAAACTACTCCCAGTTCCCAAGACATCTACCTGGGCAGAGACCCCAAAGCCAGCTGGAGCCAGATTCTCTTCCAGGGACATGTAATCTTGTCCTTGCTACTCCCCTCATCAAGATTTGGGGTGACCAGGTCTAGAAAGGGAGACTAAACCAGTGAAAACTTGATTGAGATTGCTCATGGTTTTTTTTCAAGCCAAAGATTGCTAATAAATCAGCTACCGTTCCATTTAAGTACCAGAAAGGGATGATGAGCCACATTTGAAAGTCATTTTCCTTAGGTGTAGTGAAACTATAGAGATCTGCCCACCTGAGGAGTAGTCTTCCCCATTTCTCCCCATTAGATTGTAAACTTCTTGAGTCCTGAGACTGATGGAGGACTGTTTTTATTTGGTTTTGTATTCCCAGTGCTTAGCAGTGTACATATAGTAAGAACTTAATAACTATGTATTGTATTGTTTTGTAAATGAAGGAGTTGGAACTGAGGACCACTAAAGTCTGTTCTAGCTCTTAATCTAAGGGGCTAGGATCATCACATATTCATATGTATAGGATAGGTGGACTTGAGTCAGTTCAGATTCTGAGGATAGGGTCTGGAAAGTACCTAGCCCCCAGTCCCTGTTATTGTTAGATTATTCTGTTCACATTTTATTCCATAGATTATAATAGAAATCATGTATCTTGCTTTACTAAACCTGATGTATCCTGGTACTACCACCACCCTCCCTCACCCCCGCCTACATTCCAAACCCCGAGTCCTTGTTATGGGTTAGTTATGTTGTTGCTACAACATACCCTTTACCACCCCACCCCACCCCCTTGTTCTATGACCAGGCAGGAAAGATGTCTCCTGCTAGGGCATACTCCACCCAGATACTACCTCTCCCTTCTTGCATTCCTCCTAGTACCAGCTCCTGGTACCATGTCTCCCCTCTTCCCCCTTGCCCCCTCCTTACACAGGTGGTGGTTTCACCCTTCCCCGTCCCCCGCCCCCCCCCGCCCCCCCCCCGTTTTAATGTAGGAGGTGAAAAAAGGGTTAACAGAAAACCTAAGATCCAAGCTCTAATTCAGACATTAGCTCCAAAAGGGAGTTAGGGGGCAGCTAGGTGGTGCAGTGGATAGAGCACCAGCCCTGGAGTCAGGAGGACCTGAGTTCAAATCCGGTCTCAGACACTTAACACTTACTAGCTGTGTGACCCTGGGCAAGTCACTTAACCCCAATTGCCTCACCAAAAAAAAAAAAAAAAAAAGGGAGTTAGACCCCACTTAATGGATAACTTACCAGGTTATCATACCTACAGCAATCAGTACCCATAACAGGAACAGAGGGAGCTAAGCCGCAGAGACCTGACAAGACTATAGAAATTCTAAAGAAAAATGATTACATTTTGAAACTAGCCATGGGAATCAGAAAGAGGCATGCGCAGAAAAGGCCAAATTTGTCCCCAAATTCACCTTATGACAGGTAAACCCCCCAAAAACACACCTCCACAGAAAAAGGTACCCGCCTTGGGGAGTTGGCTTAGGACTCCAGGAACTCCAAATTAGGATAAGCCCTCCCTTGTGACACCCCTAGGTGGAGAATATTATAATGAGAAGGACAGGCCCTCCCCTGTACCTCCCCAAGGTGGAGATTATTATAATGAGACTGATCATCAATTTATCCATACTATAAATACAACTGTCTTTCCTTTCACTATTGGAGAGATACCTTTCCACTATTCTGGTTCTCTCCCTGTGGTCACCCACAGTATTGCAATAAAACTTGGGAAACTGAGTCACTGAGTCTTGTGATTCTTTTGGGACAATCACTTTGACCCCAAATTCCATCCCACATCTGTTTGACCTTTTCCCCCTCCCCTTCCCCCTCGATCTTGGGACACGTATCCATACCCTGATCATGAGCTGAACTCGCATCTTGGGTGAGACAGGATTGTAGTTTTTCTGTTTCCTAGGAACTAGCTTTGATCAGTTCCTAGCTTTCTCACCAGAGATAGGGCAGGTATATACAGCACAACTCACATCTCCCTCTTTCTGCAGAGGTCTCGTGCAAGGTGATCCAGGAAGAATTTTATCCAGATGCAGTGATAAAACTCCAAGCCAGAAGTCATGGCCATAGTTGTGCTTCTTCTCTGATGTGGGATGGAATTTGGGGTCCAATTGATCGTGAGTCATCCCAAAAGAATTACAAGACTCAGTGACTCGGTTTCCCAAGTTTTATTGCAATACTGTGAGTGATCACAGGGAGAGAACCAGAATAGTGGAAAGGTATCTCTCGAATAGTGAAAGACAGTTACATTTATAGTATAGATAAATTGATGATCAGTTTCATTATAATAATCTCCACCTTGGGAAGGTACAAGGGAGGGCCTGTCCTACTCATTATAATATTCTCCACCTAGGGGTGTTACAAGGGAGGGCTTATCCTAATTTGGAGTTCCTGGGGTCCTAAGCCAACCCCCGAGGTGGGTACCTTTTTCAGTGGAGGTGTGTTTGGGGGGTTTACCCGTCATAAGGTGAATATGGGGACAAATGTGGTCTTTTCTGTGCATGTCTCTTTCTGGTTCCCATGGCTAGTTTCAAAACACCTTCATTTCTTTTATTTCTAGTCTGAATTTCTATAGGCCAACATTTAGTCTAAGGTCATCATGGCCTTTCTCCCTCTGTTCCCGTTATGGGCACTGATTTCTGTGGGTAAGAGAACCTACCGTCTTGACTTGTAAGTTATCCGTTAAGTGGGATCTGACTCCCTTTTGGAGATAATATCTGAATTAAAGTTTGGGTCTTAGGTTTTTCTGTTAACCCTTTTTTCACCTCCTACATCATCTCCACCCTTTGAGGATGAGGTTCATCAAAAATCCCCAGCAATGTTGACACTGTTCCATCTAGCCCCTGATAAAGGTATAAAAATCTCTCTTCTCGACAGGGATACTGGGGTATAGGCTCCTAGGCTTCCCCAGACTGTTGTAACGATTGGAATGATGCCACCTTCTGGAGACTTACTGTAGAAGAGTTCCTCCCATGAAGCGAAGGTCTTTGAGGGCAAGACCAGGAGTCTTTTCTTTGGCGTCAGGAAGTGACGCGGGCTAGTGGGAGGAGGAAGGAAGAGACTGGCGATCAGTCTCGCTCTTTTTCCTTTGGACTCTGGTGGAGAGCGGAGCTAGAAATGTGCTCTCCCTTTAA
Source organism: Dromiciops gliroides (assembly GCF_019393635.1). NCBI lineage: Eukaryota > Metazoa > Chordata > Mammalia > Microbiotheria > Microbiotheriidae > Dromiciops > Dromiciops gliroides. The sequence goes on along the minus strand of NC_057862.1, from coordinate 603,463,173 downwards.
TAGATCGGAATCTAGGCCTTTCTCTCTCTTTACCAAATTCTTATTCTCCTTAATAAATGCTTAAAAGTCTAACTCTTGCTAAAGCTTATAATTTATTGGAGACCACTCATTAGATATTTTAGACAGTTTAGCTAGAATTTTAGCCCTTAACACTGTCAATGATGTGGTCCATTACACACAAAAAGGTGAAGAACCTTGCTTAATGCTTATGACCTTGGACAATCACTTAACCTTCCTGGGCCTCAGTTTCTCCACAACAATAGCTAGGTGGAACAGTAGATTAGAGAACTGGCCTTGGAAAAGGACCTGAGTTCAAATCTCACCTCAGACACTAGCTATGTAACCCTGGGCAAGTCACTTAACCCCAATTGCCTTAAACATCCAGGGCCATCCCCAGTCATCCTGATGTATATCTTGCCACTAGACCCAGATGGCTCTGGAGGAGAGAGTGAGGTTGGTGACCTTGCACAGCCCTCCCTCACTTACATCCAATTCAGTGCAAGTCATGACATGGCCTTGATGTCATGGTCCTCTTCATGAAGGATAAACAACAGCTATCACTGATATAGCTCTTACTTTGTGCTATAAGCACTTTATAATCATTATCTCATTTGATCTGCTGGGGGGGGGCTTGTGACCTGGAAAGGGGGGGGTAGCTCACCCCAAAAATTGGAGGCTCATCACCAATGTTGTCAAATAAAAAGATTTATTAGGAGAGAAGAATATATAGCCAGGGGGAAAGAATCACTATGGAGATGGTCCTACTGGAGTAAGAGAAGACCTGGTCTTTTGTATGTTTATAAAACAAAGAAAGGGGAAGGAATTACAAAGCATCTAGGAGGGGATTTTTGAATAATGGGGCATCAGTAAGACTGCAGCACCCACCCATATCTTGCATATTATTTTATAGACCTTGGTATTCCTCATCCTGTATGAGGGTCCTGCTCAGCCACACCTTATTCCTAAATTGGGAGGCAGAGCTGGTTTTCTTTTCCCTTGGAAAAGTTTAAGGATTACTTGGGGATTGGAGTGCCTCATCCCACAAGAGATCCTTATAATAACCCTGGGAGGTAGGTGCCAATATCTCTATTTTACAAATGAGGAAACCAAAATAAAGAGACGTTAAGTGACTTGCCCAGGATCACACAAGCACTAAATGTGAGGCTAGATTTGAACTTGTCTTCCTAACCTCAGCCCATTTCTTGGGGTTGGAATCAATGACCTCAAAGATCCTTTAAAGTTCTTTTCTATGACCCTATGCATATGCAGTTGATTAGCCAACTTGTCACTCAATACTCCAGCAGTAAAACCTTACTTTGGACTTAGTCATCATACTAGTGATGATGATTTAAAAAAAAAACCCCAGAGTTTTAGATTTGCTCTTGCAGAGATGATAGAAGTAACTGGTGGCACAATGGGTAGGGTCCCAGACAGGGAGTCAGAAACTCAGATACTCACTCAATGTGTGACTCTGGACAAATCATTTAATTTCTGCCCCCTTCAGTTGCATACTAGCACCTGCCTTGTAAAAGGTTTTCTGAATGTTAAAGTGCTAATTATTAGAGGAGGTATATCAGTTCTATATAACTGCTAGCTGTTATATATTAGAGGAACTCTCATCTACTTATCAAAATAATTGGTTAATAGCCAGCTAGGAAGTACACTAAAGAGGCCTTGGACACGTGCCAGAATGTTTAGGTTTATTTCCTGTCTGCCATTCCACATGACTGTCTTCTATGTGATGTAGGAGGGAAAAAAAAAAAAAGGGTTAACAGACAAATTTAAGACCCAGGCTCTGATTTAGATCTGAGCTCTAAGAGGGATTCAGATCCCAGCTCCAAAAGGGATTAATGGATAATTTAAGATTTGGGCCTTCATTAATACAAGACAGGGCCTAGATTCTTGTTAACTGGTACCTTGAGGTCTGGTTCCTATTAATTACCCCCATTAATCACCACCTACAACAAAAACATAAAGAAACAGATCATAGAGACCCTAACTACAACAAAAATGCAAAGAGACAGATCACATTGTGAGGGAAAATCAATTCTCTTCTCAATAATCCTCGGGAACTCAGCAGTGATGTGACAAAGGCTCTTTTATTTCCTTCTTGTGAGGAGGCACCCTAGTGTGCAGCTAATGAGTGCAAAGAAAGGGGGATCAAAGGCCCTGTCTTATACCCTAGTCCCTAATGCAAATGGACCCTCCCTTTCTTCATCATTGGTCTGATTACTCAAGGGTTATAATCTACATGCAAAAACTAGCTAATCAGAATGCAGTATTCCCATCCCTCTTCCTTATATAGGCATAACTCAGGAATGGACCTTATTTTTCCTTATATGGATACAACTCCAGGAGGACCTTATTGAGAACAGGGCTCCTTGAACCGTGTGATTTTGTTAGCCTGAGGGGGAGGAGGGGATCTAGACCTTTGTCCTGCAAGCAGGTCAGGAGGAGTATGATTGACTGTTATATCCTCATTGAGAGGATACAACTACCCATTTTCTCACAACAGAGACCCTAGCTGAATACCCCAAAATTAGGCCTAAGAATAAGAAAGAGATGAGGCAGCTAGGTGGCGCAGTGGATAAAGCACCAACCCTGGATTCAGGAGGACCTGAATTCAAATCCGGCCTCAGACACTTGACACTTACTAGCTGTGTGACCCTGGGCAAGTCACTTAACCCTCATTGCCCCGCAAAAAAAAAAAAAAATTAAAAGAACAAGAAAGAGATAAAAAACACCAAGACACTCTACCTTGGCAAGTTGAGGTATGTTTTTTATGAACATGCTCAGAAAAACTCAGATTTGTCCCCATATTCACCTTATGACGTGTAAACCCTAAAAACACATCTCCATGGAAAAAGGTACCCACCTCAGGGGTTGGCTTAGGACCCCAGGAAGTCCAAATTAGGATAAGCCCTCCCCTGTACCTCCCTAAAGTAGAGATTATTATAATGAGACTGATAATCAATTTATCCATACTATAAATATAACTATCTTTTCTTTCCCTATTTGAGAGATACCTTTGCATATTTTTTCTGGTTCTCTCCCTGTTATGGGCAAATAGAGTTGGGGTATGAGATAGGGGTAGGGATTTGGGATGGGGTAGGGGTTTGGGGTCCTTAGGAATTCCTCTTTAAAGAATTACACCCTTTCACACAAATCCAATAGAATAAGTTAATAGTTTATTTAGGGGCTAGGGAAGGGAAACCAAGAGAGACATCCTAGGACTTCTCATGGGGAGAAGGCAAGGCACAGAGGTGTGGCTGAGATACCTGATAGGTTTGAAGTGTCCTCCTCAGAAGGCAGGATGCATTATTCAAGTCCTGGGGGCTTCTTCCCATCCTTCCCACCCCCCACCCCCCTTCTCCACCATTCCTTCCTTTTTCCTGCAGAGTTAACAATTAACCAATAGAGCACATTCCTCTCAGATAAGAACAAACTATGTAATTCAAGCCCTAGAGGCTAATTCCCACTCCCCAACATTTCCCTTCCTTTCCTTGCTGAGTCAACAGAGGTTTTCTAAAGTTAGAGAACAAAGAATCATAAAATCACAGGGTCTGGTTGTCCCAAGGGATGGGGGCAGCAGTGGCACCACATCTGGGAGTGGGTAGTCTACATGTTTAGAAGTATCAAGAAGAATGTGGGGACAGCTAGGTGGCACAGTGGATAGAGTACCGGCCCTGGAGTCAGGAGTACCTGAGTTCAAATCCGGCCTCAGACACTTAACACTTACTAGCAGTGTGACCCTGGGGAAGTCACTTAACCCCAATTGCCTCACTTTAAAAAAATAAAAAAGAAAGAAGAATGTGAACCCAAATGGGGGAGGGACCTTGCATTAGTTCTAGGGTAAAAAGGAGAACTTCACTGGGACAAGTCGCACCACTCCTTTGGAGTTCTTGCAAGATTGAGAATAAATGGCCTTCCTTCTTTGTACCAGACTGGGAGTCATGCATCAGTTTACCTGTTTCTAACATACCTATCTCCTCAAGCAGGAGACAGGAAGATACTTTTATAGAGGTCCAATGGTGGTCTGATGAGGTGATCATCTGACTGTGGAAAGTTCCCCTACTGGGGGAAGATCATCCCCCACTGGTGGTGGCTGGGGGAAGTTGGGTGAGAAGTGGCTCTGGATCTCTCAAGCCATCTCTCTGCTCCTCAAGCTACAAAGGCAGCAGCCACACCCAATCCCATCTCCCTGAGGGGTAGGGGAGACTGGTTAGGTGTGTCTGTCCTTTGGTTTGGTTTCTCAAGGTGAAGGTTCTTTTGATTTTTACCCCAGAAAATGGGGTAATAACACTGTGGTCAACAGTCTTTCAATAAAACTTGGGAAACTGAGTCACTGAGTCTTATAATTCTTTTGGGACGCCTCACGATCAATTTTATCATCCTAATTCTGATGTAGGTGAAAAAAGGGTTAATAGAAAAACCCAAGACCCAAGCTCTAATTCAGATATTAGCTCTAAAAAGGAGTCAGACCACAGTTAATGGATAACTTATACTAGGTTCTTGTACCCACAGAAATCAGTACCCATAACAGGAACAGAGGGAGAGAGGCCATGATGACCTTAGACTAAATGACAAGGGTATAGAAATACTAATGAAAAATGGAGATATTTTGAAACTAGCCATGGGAACCAGAAAGAGACATGCACAGAAAAGGCCAAATTTGTCCCCAGATTCACCTTATGATGTGTAAACCCCAAAAACACACCTCCACTGAAAAAGGTACCTGCCTCAGGGATTGGCTTAGGACCCCAGGAACTCCAAATTAGGATAAGCCCTCCCCTGAAACACCCCTAGGTGTCTCCTGTACCTCCCCAAGGTGGAGATTATTATGAGACTGATCATCAGTTTATCCATACTATAAATACAACTGTCTTTCCTTTCACTGTTGGAGAGATACCTTTCCACTATTCTGGTTCTCTCCCTGTGGTCACCCGCAGTATTGCAATAAAACTTGGGAAACTGAATCACTGAGTGTCTTAATTCTTTTGGGACAACTCACGATCAGTTGGACCCCAAATTCCATCCCACATCAATTCCATCCCACATCATTTGGCCCTAAATTTAGGATGGCCTCTGTCTCTACATGTCTTCTCTAGATCTTGCCCTTCCACATGCTCCTTGAGGCTGGTGTGTTTAAAGGGAAGAGCGATGTCAATAAACCTAAAGAAGGAGGATCACAGGTAATGCTCACACATGCATACATATACCCTTATACAAACAAGTGTAGTAGGGATGGGTTTAATTGATAGAATTGATCGTGAGGGCTCCCAAAGAATTACAAGACTCAATGACTCAGTTTCCCAGGTTTTATTATCAGACTGTGATGACCACAGGGAGACACCAACGAGAAAAGTGTCTCCCATAGGGAGAGGAAAATGGTTATATTTATAGTGAGAAAAGTAGGTTATTTCCTCATTATCTTGATGTGGGCAGGAAATTTGGGGTTAAATTGATCGTGAGTTGTCCCAAAAGAATTACAAGACTCAGTGACTCAGTTTACCAAATTTTATTGCAATGCTGTGAGTGATCACAGGGAGAGAACCAGAAAAGTAGAAAGGTATCTCTTGAATAGAGAAAGAAAAGACAGTTATATTTATAGTACGGACAAATTGATTATCAGTCTCATTATAATAATCTCCACCTTGGGGAGGTACAAGGGAGGGCCTGTCCTGCTCATTATAATATTCTCCACCTAGGGGTGTCACAAGGGAGGGCTTATCCTAATTTGGAATTCCTGGGGTCCTAAGCCAACTCCCCGAGGTGGGTACCTTTTTCAGTGGAGATGTGTTTTGGGGGTTTATACGTCATAAGGTGAACCTGGAGACAAATTTGGCCTTTTCTACGCATGTCTCTTTCTGATTCCCATGGCTAGTTTCAAAATAGAATCATTTTTCTTTAGAATTTCTATAGCCTTGTCATTTCCCTTATTGTTATTTGACCTGACCCGTTTTTATGGGTACTGATCACTGTGGGTATGGGTACGAGAACCTGGTAAGTTATCCATTAACTGGGGTCTACCTCCCTTTTTAGATCTAATATCTGAATTAAAGCTTGGGTCTTAGGTTTTTCTATTAACCCTTTTTTTCACCTCCTACATCAATCTTAATCTCCTCCTTAAGGAGGTACATGGGAGGTTCACACCCTATTTTGGACTTCCTGGGGTCCTAAGATGTCCTGCAAGGTACCTTTCTCCCTAGGTGTGTGTTTTGGGGATTTAAACATCATAAGGTGAACCTAAGGTCTTTTCTGCACACGTTCATGCTCAAACTTGTTAGAACCAGAGTGTCTCTCTGTTTATGATATCTCTTACTTAAGATCTTGTTTCTAGGTGCAGTTACTGTTTTCTGTCATCTAGGAATATTAATGGCTATTAATAATTAATGGTCGCGGGGCAGCTAGGTGGCGTAGTGGATAGAGCACTGGCCCTGGAGTCAGGAGTACGTGAGTTCAAATCTGGCCTCAGACACTTAACACTTACTAGCTGTGTGACCCTGGGCAAGTCACTTAACCCCAATTGCCTCACCCCCCAAAAAAATAAATAGTTAATGGTCTCTGGTTACCTTCCCTAGGTTTCTGCTGATAGTGTTGGTTGATAGTAACTCTGGTTATTCTGGTCTTAGTTTCTCTGTTAACCCTTCTAGCTACTATTGATCAAGTCTTAGGTTACCTGTTAACCCTTTTTAGCTACAGTTGATAGGTTATCTATTAACCTTTTTAGCTTCCTCCATCACTAGCACATACCTATGTCCATATACCATACATGGATATGTCTTTTGAGAACTTTGGGGGTTAAGTGTGTGGAACAGTGATTAGGGTGGGGACATTGGAGCTTTGCCATTGGATGGGAAATTGCCCAAGAGGATGAAATTTGTCCCAGATGAAAATAAGATTGATACAAATAACAATTCTATTCCTCTAAAGAAGAGAGTAGTGGGGCCAGATCTAGAGGGTTTTTTTGGGAGGGGGGAGAAACAGATGATGGGATGGTAAGAATAGAGACAGAGACAGTAGAAGATCATGATATCAAGCATCTAAAGCTGGAAAGAATTTCAGAGGTCATTTAGTACAATGCCTTCATTTTACAGGTGTGGAAACAGGCAAAAGGAGGTTACATGACTTACCTCAGAGGTAGGATTTGAATCCATGTCTTCTGACTCTTGAACCAGTGCTCTTCCCATTTTACCAGGACTTGCTTGATTGAAGAAAGCCAAACATTGCTCATCATGTGCACCAATATGAGCCTCAGTGAAAAGATGAAGAAATGTAGTTCCCATTGTCATGGGGTGCAGAGCACCCCAGAAGTTCTCTGGGGCACATCAAGGAATCTTCTCCTCGAGAAACTAAACCACAGGACAGATACCCTAGAGAGATAAGAGGAACCAGTTTGGACAGAGCTAGCTTCGGGACCTCCCACCTTCCATTCTGGTCTCCCTTAAACATGGGGAGATAAATTTGGTGTGGCTACGGCCTTTGTGTCCTGAAGAGAGATCGGTAGTCACCCCTCACCCAAATTCCTCCAATCACTGCCAGTGGGGGATGGTCCTCCCTCACTAAAGGAACTTTCCACAGGCAGATGGTCCACCCGCATCAGTCCTTTATAAAAGTACCTACCAGCCTCTTACTCAAGGAGATTGGTACCTCTGAGCCATGTGCTTTGTGCCTATCTCCCCATGAGAAGGCCAAGGATTTCTTTCATGGTTTCCCTTCCCCCACCCTTCCCTTCCCTTGCCCCTAAATAAACTACCATCTTATTTAACTGCTTTTGTGTGCAAGAGGGTGTAATTCTTTAAAGAGGAATTCCTAAGAACCCCAACCCCTACCTCAAACCCCATATCCCATTTCCCCCATTACACCGTCTTTCCTTAGAAGCATATGTCAGAAGGGAGGTGAATTATGGATACAGAATTTACGAACAGTGTGTTGGTGGTTGGCTTTATTTATTTTTTGTTATTGTTACAAAATAAGATTCATGGGGCAGCTAGGTGGCGAAGTGGATAGAGTGCAGGCCCTGGAGTCAGGAGGACCTGAATTCAAATCTGACCTCAGACACTTAACACTTACTAGCCATGTGACTAGGCAAGTCACTCAACCTCAATTGCCTCACCAAAAACAAGCAAAGAGGGGGCAGCTAGGTGGCATAGTGGATAGAGCACCGGCCCTGGAGTCAGGAGTACCTGAGTTCAAATCGGGCCTCAGACACTTAACACTTACTAGTTGTGTGACCCTGGGCAAGTCACTTAACCCTAATTGCCTCACTAAAAAACAAAAAAACAAAACAAACAAACAAACAAACAAAAAACAACTTAAGATTCACTTTGTGGGAGATGGTTTAAAGATTGGAATGATGCCACCTGCTGGAGACTTACTGTAGGAAAGCTCCACCATGAGGAGAAGGCGTCTGAGGGCAAGCCATGCGGTCAGGTCCTTGGTGTCAGGAAGTGACTTTTGCTCGTGCGTACTATCTATCAAAATTACCAGCCAATCAACTTGAGGAGTCTCCCATTTCTGGAGAGACTGGAGAACATGAAGTAGGAAGCAGATACTGGTGGAGGGGTTCTTCCTCTTTTGGTTCCTGACTTCGCCATGGTGAGTTGGATGATAGGGTCTCTTAGATTTTTACCTTCCTCTCTGATCCTAATGCTCTTTAATAAATACTTAAACACTTAAATACTCTTGCTAAAGCTTATAATTTATTGGCAACCACTCATTAGATATTTTAGACAGATTAGCTAGAATCTTAGCCCCTTACAATGGTATATCTGGAAATAATTGTGATAATTTTCAAGAGTCTCAGAAAAACTTAAAGAAGAAAAAAAAATAAAAACTTAAGGGGATTTTCTTCAAACTTAAGGGAGTTACATGACATTTGGAGATAATGTTTATGTTTAATGGGAAAGAATTATGGTCTTAGGCCAACAGGATGTGCCTGTTTTTCTGTAATTGTCAGAATAAGGCTCAAAGGGTTTTGCTTAAGTGACAGGGTGGGGTGGGGGAATGCACACTATGACAAGCTAATGTTTATGCTTAGTGGGAATGGGAAGGCTTAGACCAACAGGATGCATCTGCTTCTGTGGAAATGACCAATGTCAATCAAGAGGATGGGAAACAGATTCCCTGGACCACAAGGTGAACTGCAGAGTTGGCCTAGGGGAGTCTACAGTCCCATATCCCTCAATTAGGCACAAAGAACTTGGCAGCCTACAAGCTGCCAAGTGCACAATACATGCTTGCTTTCTGGCTATCTCACAGTCAATTCTATCATTTGGAAATTATGGGATGATTTGAATATATAGGAAAAGGGATACAAATTGGGGAGGGGATGGAGGAAAAGTTGAAAAAGGAGTATCTAGAAGGGTTGTGTCATGGTCTCAGAGACACAGGATACATAAAAAGTCTTGGGGGCAGCTAGGTGGCTCAGTGGATAGAGCACCGGCCCTGGAGTCAGGAGTACCTGAGTTCAAATCCGGCCTCAGACACTTAACATTTACTAGCTGTGTGACCCTGGGCAAGTCACTTAACCCCAATTGCCTCACTAAAAAAAAAAAAGTCTTGCCAGATTTCTGCTCAGGGAAGCATGCTGCATGGCGCAACACGACTGCCTTCCCTTGGCTTTGCCAGGGCGATGGAGAGGCAATGAAACTTCATAAGCTGAACAGGCTTCTATGTTTCCTTACAGTCTCACCTCTCTATGGCACAGGGCAAAAGCGGACCACAGTTAAAACACAAAGTTGAGGGAGTGCTAGTAAGTGTGACATATGCCTATGCCTTGCCCACTTACCGTTTTGGATAGAATGCAATAAGCATTTATTAAGTGTCTGTTATGTGCCAGGAATTGTTTTAAATGCTTTACAAATATTGTCTCATTTAAGCCTTAAAACAACCCTGTGAAATAGATACTATTACCAATCCTATTTTACAATTAGAGAAATTGAGGGAGACAGATTAAGTACCTTCACTGAGCTATTGTCTGAAGCTAGATATGAACTAAGGTCTCACTTATTGCTGGCCTGGCACTTTATCCATTGTGCCACCTGGCTTCCTCTGTGATAAAAATTTTGAATTATTATTATTTACTTTTGGGTAGAGTTAATACAGGGAAGAGAAAGAGACTAGTAAAGTAGTTTCTGATGATCTTGGTATGAAGAAAAGGTTAAATGCCCTTCCACCTTCAGGATGCATGCAACCAGTGGGTAACTAAGCAGTAGGATAGAGGGGTACCAGATTGGTATACTGGTGTCCAGAGTTACCTGCTTCTTCTTCTGCTCATTGACCTTAAGGTTTGAACTCCTTGCTCATCAGACTGGACCAGAAGTAGACAGTATATCTAGATAGGATCTGAGAGACTGGACCACTAGGAAATAATACATTCAGCCAAGAGCAATAGTCGTCAGAGAAAAGACAGCTTTAGGGAATGTGGCTCCTCATGGTAGAGAGGTGTCAGCTATGAACTTGACAAAGGCATTGAACTTCAGAGGTCAGAAGAAAGTTAAACATAAGGGGAACTTCATGAAGACTTTACAAAAAGAAAAATGGATTTCCAGTAACCAGGAACTAAATTACCCCTTTGTCACACATTCTCTACATATTTACCTCAATACTTTTGTATTTTAAATTTGAATACATTTATAATTATAGTTCTTACTATACCATATTAGCAAATTAGCTAATTACCTGTTTGGTTGTTAGTGGGAAGAATACTGGTGTGGGCCCCAAAATGTCCAATCTGCAATAAAAACAATTGAGGCAGAGCTGCAAGCTAATAACCATTTATTAAAGGGACCTGACCCCCTTTAATAAATAGGACCTCAGGAGACTTTAAATAGGATCCTTACAATCTGAGACGCCCCCTTTTCTACAGGGCCTTGGTTTTATAGTGCTTGATATCCAGATGATATAGATGACACAAAGTAAAATACAGGATTTCATTGGTTGACAGACCTATACCTTAACCCTCCTGGTGGGCCTATAGAAAGTGGGCATGCTTGATGGGTCAGTATGACTAAATGCTTCTAACCATTCCCCCAAGTTGGGCAATAGAGATAAAGAAGGGTTGAGGAGCAACAAAAATAGTCGGGGAACTTTCTATATCATTAGGTCATCTCCACCATGCTGGGCTTCACCACTTACTCATTAGGAAGAAAGAGTCGCGGTCCTCTAGTTAGCTTCCTGGGGTTAAGCAAGTAAACTTATAACCAAGTGTTTAAAGTGTTGGGGCCTAATATAAGAATCTGTCTAACCTTATCTAATTATCCCTAAATATAAGATTGACTTTAAAAAGCATGTGGGGCAGCTAGATGGCTCAGTGGATAGAGCACCGGCCCTGGATTCAGGAGTACCTGAGTTCAAATCCAGCCCCAGACACTTACCACTTGCTAGCTGTGTGACCCTGGGCAAGTCACTTAACCCCAATTGCCTCACCAAAAAAAAAAAAAAAAGCATGTACTAGTAATATTGGTTGGATATGTAAAACATGTACTGTCAACCTTGAAAAATAAAGTATCATAGTCATACGGTCAACTCTTTATACCGTCAACTCTGAAAAATAAAAATAAAATAGCCAAGAGCTCACAAAGGTTATAGCCAAAAAGCCTTCTTTATGCCATTGGAGGAGACAAACTAGACACAAGTGGAATGCCGCGGTCTGCTCTAGAGCTGAGGAAAACCAAGGCAGCAAGGCTAAGCTTTGATACATATGGTTGTAGCTAGACAAATAATCAAGCAGGGAGGTATAACTACAGCATTGAGGCATAACAGCAACAATGAGGCAAGGTTGCTTAGTGACAAAAAGTTTATTGGTAGCAGGGCTTCATGACCGAGATGTAGTTCCTGCTAGTGCTCGCCCTAGCTCAGGGACTGTCAGTTCTGATTTAGCTGCAGCAGAGTTCATACAAAGGGTGAACACAAAGGACTTTTGTTATGACAAGCTCAGGGCACAACTTGCTGGCTTAGCCCTGGAAAACAAAGTACCTCCTAATAATAAATAGAGAGGAGTGAAAAGAGGAGTGGTCTTGGGGTGGGAGTCCTGACAGTACTAATATTACTTGACTAGACTGAATATATATTAATAGACAAGTATAACAGAAACAATCACTACTCCTATGAAATTACACTAAATTGAATTACAGTGGTGGGGGCTCATTAGCACGAGAAACCTATTCCCTAGGGTTATCCTAGAACTCTGACGAAAGTCTAACTATATGAGTGGGGGTTGGGAAAGTCGCTCCAGAGAGGGTGCTTCACCAAGTTTCTCTGAATCTCTTCCTTTCCTCATTTCTTGTGGTGAAATAATATTCCATTACATTCACGTTATTTGTTTAGCCATTCCTCAATTTACTGGTAACAGCCTTTTTTTTTTTCCAATTCTTTGCTACAACAAAAAGTGATGCTACAATTTTGTGTATATATGTCCCTTCCCTCTTTGATCTCTTTCTTTGGGATATGCATCTGGTGGTATCACTGGGTCAAAGGGTATTCATAACATTTGTTACATTTATGTCCCCATGGTTTAGTATAGTGTCTGGCATATAGTACTGTGAGGGAAATGCCCCCCCTCGGCCTAGTGATCAGATCTCAAGGTCTTAGAAGCCCCTGTCTCTCTCTCTCTCTCTCCCCCTCTCTCTCTCTCTCTCTCTCTCTCTCTCTCTCTCTCTCTCTCTCTCTCTCTCTCTCTCTCTCTCTCTCTCTCTCTCTCTCTCTCTCTCTCTCGAGCTTGAAAAGAACAGGAAGCTACTATCTCCCAGCTAAATATAGGCATATCAGTTTGAAAGTTGCCTCATACTAGGGTCTGCACAAAGACATTATGCAGACATGACAGAATATTTGCTGAAACAGGAAATTTAGGATAAGTTTCAAAATAACCTATGGCTGGACCCCTAAGGTCAGAGCACTCTGACCTAAGAGAAAGATTTATTGCTGAACATATAGTTTCAACCTAATTACCGCATCCTGCTTAAAATAGATATCTGTAAAGGGTATAAAAACTGCTTGGTACTTTATCTCTGTGTGTCACACCTCCTGGTTGTCCCAGTGAGTGTGGTGCACCTTTCTTTCAAAAGAAATAAAAGCAATGCTTTGACCTCCTTTCTCCTTGAGTCTTGATTATCAGGTCGGTGGGTGTATTTCCCATCCCACTCAGTAGGCACTTGACATGTTTTTATTGATTGACTGGGTCTAAGATTCGCTGACTGGTCTGCCAAAAAACTAGCTCTGCAACAGATTTCTTTTTTATAGGCAAGCAAAAAGGGGTGGCTATGAACCACAACAAATCAATTCCTCTGTCCCCAGTCTATGAAATACAAATTCTCTCCTGATCAACACTCCACATACTTACTTACCTACCACCATGTACCCATGTACAAATTGTATCTTTTCATTAGACTGTAAATTTCTTTTTTCTTTTTTTTTAGATTTAAATTTCTTGAGGGCTGATACTATTTTTATGCAAAGTAATGTGATGAGTAAAACTAAATGTGTGGTCCCCTTATTCAATTAGCTAGGGTTTCTAATATAAATTAGAAGCTTTAGCACCAATTTTGGGCATTAAGCATTTATTAAAGCATACCAGGTATTAGTAAAAAAAGAACACCTGGGGCAGCTAGGTGGCACAGTGGATGGAGCACCGGGCCCTGGATTCAGGAGGACCTGAGTTCAAATCTGACCTCAGACACTTAACACTTACTAGCTGTGTGACCCTGGGCAAGTCACTTAACCCTCATTGCCTGGCAAAAACAAACAAAAAAGAACACCTGGGTCAGAAAGTTAAGAAAAGACCTATCTAGCCTAGAGCTCTGGCCTCCTCTTGTCTGGTTCTTCCTCAAGCCTGTCCAAGCACCAAAAACTGCCAAGTAATTGTGTGTGGTAGCTTTTTATGGGTCTGGAGGAGAGGCAGTCCTTACACATTGCTTCAGGCTAATTGGCTAGCATCAACCAAATCTATTGGTTCACAGGACTTGAGGGTGGTCCCAAGTTGAGGTCAGAGTTCACAGCCTCTGAGAACACTCCCTCTTTGGAGTCAGGCAGGTGTGGCTTTTTTTTGGGGGGGGGGAGGGCAGTGAGGGTTAAGTGACTTGCCCAGGGTCACACAGCTCTAGTAAGTGTCAAGTGTCTGAGGCAGGATTTGAACTCAGGTCCTCCTGAATCCAGGGCTGGTACTTTATCCACTGCACCACCTAGCTGCCCAGGCAGGTGTAGTTTTAATCAAGTAGCTTCCATTCAAGTCCTATCGTTACTATCTGTACCCCTCCTGAAGCATTTTTGTTTTTCTCTTGGTTCCTCTCAGGACTGCCTATGTTCCTCCTCCATCTATGTTCCTCTGTGTTTCTCACACGAAATTCTTTTCCCTGCCTTTTTTAGTAAATAAAATAGTTACATAAAAGGGGTGTAATACCTTGCCCTAGACACTGTAAGAAAATAATGGGCTTTTGCCAACACCCAAAAGCCCCAGGTTAATTTAGACTGATTGGATTGACTAAGAGATTAAGTCACTTAAAGTTGAAAAGAAAGAAGCCAGTGAAAGACAGCATGGTGGTATGGCTAGAGCACTGGATTTGCAGGGATGTTAGAATCTACATCCAGAAGTCAGAAGTCAGAAGCCAATAGAGCTGAGAATCTAGTAGAAAAGTAGGGTGGCCACACAAGCATATTCCAGCTAACTAGATATAGACAGAATCTGCAGTTAATGTGGAGAGTTGATCTGATTGGAGGAAAGCTCTGACGTTAGCTGATGAGAGAAAACAGAGAATGCTCTGCTGTTTGAAAAGCTGATTGGAGAAAGGTTGTCTTGTTCTCCAGTTCCATTTGCTGCTTGAGAGGGGAGAGCCTTCCAAGCTTGCCTAGATAGCCCTTTACCACCCTTTATGGCTGGAAGGGGAGACCCTTTCCAAGCTCAGGGAGCACATACGAATAACTTTGTAGATCCCAGGCTCTAAGGGAACTGTTTTCCCTGTATATTGCTGCCTCACAACTGAGACAAAGGAACAGATCTGAATTCTGCAGATCTCAAACTTTAAGATTATTGTTTGCCAAAAGAGCTTAACACTGTTTCAGGGGGCAGCCAGGTGGCGCAGTGGATAAAGCACCAGCCCTGGATTCAGGAGGTCCAGAGTTCAAATCCGCCCTCAGACACTTGACCCTTATTACTTGTGTGACCCTGGGCAAGTCACTTATCCCTCACTGTGATATAGAAAATCACATAGCCTCTGATCTCGTCTATCTCAAACAAACCCTGACCTTGCTATGTTCCAAACTGCAGCTGTAGCCTGTAATCTCTGTTTTCCAACCTTGTCTCAGACAGGCTCTGGCCTTGAGATACCCCAGCTGTAACACCAAGCCTCCCTTAATGGTACCCCAGCTGCAATGCCAAGCCTCCCCTTAACGACTAGGCGCCACTATGCATCCTTTGTTCAGTGAATAACTGACCTCATCTTTTTGATAAACTTGCCACTATACCATGCCTACTCTTTTTGTATATAACCAGGTGGGTTACAAGACTCATTGCTCATTGTTGGAGGGATGAAATCCCCCTCTTGAGTCCTTGCATAATAAACTCTCTCTCCAACCTCAAGTACCTGGCTGAGTATTTTCTGCATCAATTGTGCTGTAACAACTGCCCCAAAAGAAAACAACAAAACAAAACACGGCTTCAATGGCTCCCAAAATAGAAATCACCATGCAGAAGGTGACATGTGGGGCAGACTGTTCTTTAAAGAGTTCAAAGTCAGGAAGGTCTATAGTCTAGAGTTATGAGTTGCCTCAAGCACAGAAGTTTCCCTTCTCATGTAAGTGTTGTCCCCCTCCCCCCCGCCCCCCCCCCCCCCCCCCCCCCCCCCCCCCCCCCCCCCCCCCCCCCCCCCCGCCTTGCAGTGTGCATTGCTGGGAAAGTGGGATTGATCCAGGTTTATGGGTGGATTATTATAATTATTACTGCTCTGCTTTCTCTTAATACATGTTTCATAATTAAGAGTTAATGGGCCATCTTGGGGGAGGCATACCAGCCAGGTCTGAGGAACGGCAATAGTGAGTACAAAAGATGAAAAAAAGGTTTTCTCTTAGCTGCCTGAGAGTGAGTTGTAACAATGTGGCCATCCCTTTGAGGAACCACTTCTGCCTGGAAGCATGAGGCAGGTTGGGGTAAGCCCAGGCAGAGAGAATGTTGGGGCCTGGGTTCTATACATGCCCTACAATATATGAATTCTGTGCCTTTCCATTGTAAGGGCTTACTAAATATGGTGTTGCATTAGATTTTGAACACAGAACTCAACCTAGAAAATCAAGCCAGTTTAGGCGCTAGAAAAATCTAGGCAGTTTTGTGCCTGAGTTGGAGTCATAAACAAAATGGATTTTAGGTGGTCCAGGTGGGCAGACGCCCAGAGTAGGAACAGAAGGATTTAGAGCTGAAAAAAAAAAAACCCTCAGAAATCACATTTAACACCCTCATTTTCATTTTAAAAAAAGAAAGAAAGAATATGACTAAATTAATAGATAAGACTTGAGTCGAAATTCTTTAGTTCTTGAGCCAAAGGTCAGGGCTGGATTCTGGGTCTTGGGGGATTTTGTTTTTTTGTAAATACAGGGTGAGCTATTTTACCTCGGGAGGGTTCCTTTTCCTAATTTGCAAAATAACAGGGTTTGACTATAAGCTCTCAAAAGGTTTTTCTTCATTTTGCTCAACAATGCTTATTTGTTAGAGGGGGCACACCCCTTTCTTTTTTTCTCAGGTTTTTAAGGGGGGCTGGGCAGGAGAGGGAAGGTAGCTATATAATAACAGGAGCTAATATTTATATAGCACCTACTATGTGCCAGGAACCGTGCATATATTATCTCAGTTTAGCTTCACAAGAAACCAGAGAAGTAGGTGCTATTATTCTTATTTTACAAAAGAGGAAAAAGATTGAGTGACTTGTCCCTGGTCATACAGCTACTAAGTATGGGTCCAGACTCCACACTAGGTGCTCTATCAATTGCACCAATTGGCAACAGTGATAAAAAAAAAAAGAGCCATTGAAACATTTTTTAAATGCACAGAAAAGGAAGCACAGGTAAGGACAATTTTGAAAGCAACCTGGAATGACGCCTTTTTTTTTTAAAGCAAGCACTTGATTCCATGTGGAAATATCTTTTTTTGTTGTTTTGTTGGTGGGGGGGTTGTGTTCTTTAAGTTTAGAATTTTTAAAAAGTGCCCCAGCACCAAAATTGGGTGCCTAATGAGTTTTAAGGTCTTAAGAGAGGTTGAACAGGACAATGATGACACAATTTTGGTATCTCTGGGGCGATCATTTAACTCCCTGGGGGCTCCAATTTTCCATCAAATCAATCCAAGGAATATTTACTTACTTTTTTTTTTGAGGCAATTGGGGTTAAGCCCAGGGTCACACAGCTAGTGTTAAGTGTCTGAGTCTAGATTTGAACTCAGGTCCTCCTGAATCCAGGGCCCGTGCTCTATCCACTGTGCCACCTAGCTGCCCCCAAGGAATATTTATTAAACGGTTACTGTGTGGAGAGTCCAGAAGTAGGCTGGAATAGATTTTAGGAATAGGAATTTTAGGTAGGAAGTGGCCCCAGCCCCCCTGGAATTTCCAGTCTTCAGCTTGGTGGGGTACTCCAACTTCAGACACTCCTTTGCTGTATAACCCTGGCAACGTCATTTAACCTGTCTCAGCCTCAGTTTCTCATCTGCAAAATGGGGATAATAAGAACACCTAACTGCCAGGGCAGTTTTGAGGATAAAATGAGACCTTTGTAAAGCACTTTACAAACCTTAAAGCGCTACATAAATGCTAGCAATTTCATATTATAATTGTTACTGTTATTATATGCCTTCACGCCCTGGGACATGCAACCGTTTGCACTCATTTAGTCGCGTTCCCTTGGAAGTTCATTCTCCGCCCTCCCCGCCCCGGCAGTAGCCCCAGTTTAAGTTTTCTCGGGGTAACCCGTCCCGCTTCACTTCTCTCGGGACCACCGGGGCGGGAGTAGGGACGCCGGGCAGCCGCTAGGTGGCGCCCATCCCCTCCATCTCTTTCGCGAACTGAGGCTGGAGGACAGAGGCTCCCGCGCGAGCCCACGCACGCTCTGATTGGCTGAACATTGGGTTATCCCCTAGCGGAACCCGCCTCCGCCTCCCTCCCTTCCCGCCCTTCCCCTCCCCCATAGCGCCCTCCCCACTCCCACCTCCTCCTCACGTTTCCCGCCAGCCAGAGCGCGGTCGGCGGTTGGCCGCGGTGGGTCATTCGTCTCACCCGAGCTACCTGGAGCAAGCTAGGGTGGAAAGGGGCTCTGTCCCCACCGGCTGCCATGTCGCGACAAAGCACCCTGTTCAGCTTCTTCCCTAAGAGCCCGGCGCTGTGCAGCAACAACAAGACCGCCGCCATTGCTGCAGATGGAAGCGGCGCCGGGGCCGGAGCGGGGGCCGCGGGGACTGCGGGGGCCGGAGCCTCCGGGGCCTCCTCCGCGCGCGAGGACGCGCCCCGGAGTGAAGAAGCCCACCCGAGCCCTGACCCCGCTGCCAGTCCAGGCCCCGGCCCCCGCGGCCCCAGCTCCCACGACCCCAGCCCCCGCTCCAGCTCTGGGGTCGCCCCGCTGCCCCGAGAGATAAAACTCAATGGAGGGCCGCGTCGGCGGGCGGCCCCGGCCCCGGCCCCGACCACGGCCCCGGCGGCTTCTGCCAGGTAATCCGGGAAAGGGCCGTGAGCCTTTCCCCCTCAGCGAAGGATGCGGGGTGGGGGTGGGGGGCTGAGGTATAGGCTGGAGGAGGAGATTCTCTCCCCACCCCCACCCCCCACCCCCGGAAAATTGAGTAAAGGGGGCGTGGCGCTGGGGGAGGGGAAGCAGCTCGGAGGGGGAGGATTCGAGCGTGAAAATGAGGGAGGGGGGCGATACGGGCGGCTAAGCCTGGCGAGGTGGGGGAGGGGAACGAGTAAGCGTGCAGGGGGAGGGAGGAGGAGGTGGAGGTGGGTGGGAGCACACCTTCCGAGTCCTGGAGCAGGGAGAAAAGAGAACTTTGTAATAAAACCTGATGGTCTGGGGGAGGGAAGGGGATGGCTTTGATCTTGTGGTTGCACTACTGAAAGGGGCATAAACAGATTAGATGTCGGTTGAATGGGGGGGTGACGGTTGGGTACTTAACGATAATGAAAAGTTTTGGAGCCGAACAGACAATGCCTTGCTACCCTCAATTCCGAAGGGATCGACGCGTGCCAACTCCTTGGAAGAGAGAGACGGACTGACCTAGACCTAGGGATTGGACTGTGCAAGCAGAGGGCAGTTAAATCTTGGCCCAGAGAAACTTTTAGGGAGTATCAGAGCAAGGGAAGACCTTTTGATTTGAAGTAGTGTCACAGCCAGCTAACTAGATGTATAGGAGAATGTTCAGAGGTTTTTTTTTCCTCCTCCTTGGAGATGCCTGTTGAAATTTTCAATCTAGGTGAAACTGAGGCAACAAAGTTCCGAGCACTTTCCATTTATTAGCAAGGCTAGTAATTGCCAATAAATGGGGTTCAAGGCTCCTTAGTAACCAGAACCCCGTGGAGAGTTTACAGACCTTTTCTTATAGTAAATAAAGAGGCAAATTAGAAAATCTTGAGTAATTTGGCTGTCGTCGATTCCTTATTGGTGGTTGAAGGTAGTAACCACAAGTTGTATTATTTTGCCACTAGGTGGACTAGTAGATCCTGGGGCATTTTATTTTTATTTCACTTATTTATTTTTGTGGGGCAATGAGAGTTAAGTGACGCGGCCAGGTCACACAGCTAGTGTCAAGCGTCTGAGACCCCCAGCATTTAAAAAAAAAATTTTTTTTGGTGAGGCAGTTGGGGTTAAGTGACTTGCCCAGGGTCGCACAGCCACTATGTGTCAAGTGTCTGAGGCCGGGTTTGAACTCAGGTCCTCCTGAATCCAGGGCAGGTGCTCTATCCACTGCGTCATCTAGCTGCCCCATACCCCCAGCATTTTAAACAAGGTCAAGAATAGGAAATCTTGGTTGGAAATAGATTAGAAACAGGAGGGAACCTATTTCTGGGAATGGGGAAATGGAAAATTATACAATCTCTGAGGAGTTAACACTCCTTTTCTCTGATTGACATGGCTTTATTGATTTAATAGGCTATTTACACATCAGTATTTTAGCTTAGCATCATGCAGAAAGTTTGTAATTTTCCATGAGTCCAAATGAGGAATTAACACATAAAAAGGGGGAACTTTGACTTACACAGAAAAGGGAAGTCTTAAAAAACAAGGGACTTAGGTTCACAAAAGTGGAGGAGGGCAGCTAGGTGGCGCAGTGGATAAAGCATTGGCCTTGGATTCAGGAGGACCTGAGTTCAAATCCAGCCTCAGACACTTGACACTTAACTAGCTGTGTGACCCTGGGCAAGTCACTTAACCCTTATTGCCCCGCAAAAACAACAGCAACAAAAGTGGGGAAGCTAAACTCTTGGAAATTATTAACACAAGCTAGTTTTAGTTTGATTCATAGTAGGCCTCAGCTAAAAATCAAGTTTGTACACAACTCCCAATTGATTGAACACTGTTTTCAATTTACATTTCACTGAGAAAGAGGAGGGAGGTGCTCCTCTGGAGTAATTGTAAGAGAAGCCGAGGGAGAAGACCTTAACTTTGTATTTTGCAACTATATTTCCTGCATTTGAGGATTTTATTTTTTCTGTATAAAACAAGATGATCTAGTCCCTTCTAGCAGATCCTTTGTTCTCTTGTATTATTACAGTGATGGTATGAAGACTCTGAGCCACTGATTAGCAGTTATATATTTTCCCAGGAGAGCACAATTTTGAAACCTTGCTTGGGGCTTCTCCCAGCTTTGCTTCTGACTCCTTATCTATTGTTCTTTCCACTGTACTAGAACCATCACTTTTTTTTTTTTTTGGTGGGGCAGTGAGGGTTAAGTGACTTGCCCAGGGTCCCACAGCTAGTAAGTGTCAAGTGTCTGAGGCTGGATTTGAACTCAGGTACTCCTGAATCCAGGGCCGGTGCTTTAACCACTGCGCCATCTAGCTGCCCCAAACCATCACTTTTTAAAAGATAAAACAAAATTTTGTTTTGAGAGATGCGAGAAACATTGATTAATTGAAAGGTTTAAGGGGAAAAAAAGGAAGTTTCACTCTCTCTTCATGTAAACAGATACTTTGCAGTCTTCAAGTATTCCAGATGTGATAGAATTGTGCAGCACTTCTTCCGAGGCTGGATTTTCCAGTCATCTCAAAGTCTTCTCTTCCCTTCTCCCCAATATCCAGCATCTTCATGTGACAGTGGTAGGCTATTAATCATGGTCTTAATTTTTATTCCCAATTCTGATACTGAATTGAATTCATTACTGTCCTTCATGTAGTCTTTGTTCCAGGCCAACTGATCCCTTTGCTGGTCTCCAAACTCACCCCCCCCCCCCACCTACCTGTCTTTGTACATGTCACCTGTGCTTGAAATCTATTCCTTTTCTGCTTAGTTTCCTTCTAGGATTGATTATTAACTCAGGCTCTGCCCCCTGCAGAAAAGCCTTTTTGTTTCTATCTTAGCTTTTCCTACTCTTTAGATTATTTTTATCATCCAGGAGGATACAGTAAATAGTGATGCTAAAAAAGAGGTATTTTCTGTCAAAGAACCAACTAAATATTATCTTTTCTTGTGTAGTCAAGGCATCCATTAGTCTTAGAACTTCAGAGAAAGCACCAAATGATGACTTTTCTTTACGGATGCTGAAGTAAAGTTCTTGGAGCTAAGAAAAGACTGTACATTTTGTAGTCTTTCTCATAGGTTCAAGAAGACAGAAAGCCAAATGAGGGGATTACAGATTGAGTCCAGTTGGAACACTCTGGGAACAAGTAATATGTTAACAGGATATGGTTACAGGTTGAACAGGTACTTTCTATTATTATGCTTAGAGACAGTAGTTTCCAGTAGTTCCTCAGGACAGTGTCTAGTCTAGTCATAGTGCTTAGCAGTAATGCTCAGCTTTAGAAGTACTGCAGAAAAGGCTTAGAGTCTTGTTTCTGTACTCCTCAACAAATCCCTTTGTTTTTCTTTGCCTTAGAATCATCCTTTATTCCACAGGATATTTCTGCCTTTCCCTTGTTTTGTTGTTGTTCAGTCATGTCTGGCTTTTTGTAACCCCATTTGGTGTTTTCTTGGCAAAGATACTGGAGTGGTTCGCCATTTCTTTCTCCAGTTCATTTTTACAGATGAGATTGTCGCAAACAGGGTAAAGTGACTTGCCTAGGGTCACACAGCTAGTGCCAAGTGGCTGAGGCTGTATTTGAACTCGGGTCTTCCTGAATCCAGGGCCGGTGCTTTATCCACTGCTCCACCTAGCTGCCCTTAACACACTTTTTTTTTTAATCAGTTTAACAACATTTCAACATAACTCCTTGGTAACACAGCTTCTGAGGCTAGATTTGAATTTAGGAAGATGAATCTTGACTCCAGGGCTGGTGCTATATCCACTGTACCTCCTAGCTTCCCCAATTTGCTTAGCTTTTCCTTGTGCATATATATATAAGGGGACACATTCAAGAGATGTCTTGGAGGTAGACAGAAGAATTAATAACCAGTTGGCTGTGTAGGGTGAGAGAGATTGAGGAATTCAAGATAATGCCAAGGTTTTAGACCCAAATGGTATTGTTCTTGACAGAAGCAGAAAAGTATGGAAGATAGGTGTGTTTGGGGGAGAGATGAAACTGTTTAGAAATGTTTTTGAGATGCTTTTAAAATACTTAATTGGAAGTATTCAATAGGCAGGGGGATTGGAGCACAGAGGAGAAACTAGGAATGGATAAATATTATCTGGGAATCAACTACATAGAAATGATCTCTAGATCCATAGGAGCTGATGAGGTGTTGTTACCAAGTGAGAGAGTTTAGATTGAAGAGATTGAGGCCCAGGACAGTTAGGGAGTGTTGTAGGTGATGAATTGGCAAAGGAGATAAGAAGGAATCAGACAGGAGGAGAACCAAGAGAGAACAGCATCTGGAAACTTTTAAAAGAAGAATGAATACCTAGACAGATAGGGTTGTCGATAATATGAAATGCCTCTTAGGTGTCCAGGAATGAAGACTGAGAATAGGCCATCAGCTTTTGAAATTGAGATGAAGAGAGCCATTTTTGTAGAGTGATGTAGTTGGGAAGCAGATTTAAAAGGACTGGAGGAGTAAGGAGAGAGAAGTGGAGGCAAAAAGTAACAGGTGATTTTTTTTTTCCCCTAAGAGTTTGACCTGCAAAAAGGAGGAGAGAATGGATAGTAGCTTGAGGGAATGGAAAAGTCTAGTGAGGGTTTTTTCAGCATGGGGGAAACTTGGATCTGTTGTAGGTAGCAGGGAAGAAGCCAATAGAAAGGGAGAGATTGAATCATAGAAATAATAGTAGAATCAATCAGCTGGAAAAGATAGGTGGGTTTAGGATCAAGCTTTGAAGACGACGAGGTCACTTCTTTAGGGACTGGAATAAAGGGGAGAGTTGGGGCATGATGTCAAGAGATTTAGAGAAGGGGAGAAGAGAACAAATAGTAGTGTCTGTAGTTTCTCAGTAAAGTGTGAGGTAAAGGCCTTAGGTGAGATATGGGAGTCTTGAAGAGAGAAAAGTTTTGGATCAGCCTCACTGCGGAGCAAGAAGATTGATGGTCATTTTGTGGTAAGGCTCCTGTTGTAATTAGATAACAAAATTTTTATAGACCCAGTTGGTTATGATTCCCTCGAGTTCTATTCATCCACATAAGTAGGGGAGAATACATTTAAGTACTGGAGGTTTGGGGTTTGGCAAAGTATTATAAGGCTTCCTAGGACAAAGAAGCTAGGAATTTGACATGGCTAACTGTAGGGTTAAGATATTGGGAAGGGAGGGAAGTAAAGTTAGGACAGGGAGGGTAGCCTGAGAGACTGTAGTTTAGGCATTCTTAACCTGAGGTCCATGGATAAATTTCAGAGGGTCCATGAACTTGGGCCAGAAAAATAATTATATTTTAATTTTCATTAACTTTTAGCTGAAATTTAGAATTTCCTGCCATTTTTTCAAAATTAGAATTCTGAGAAGGAATCTGTCCATAGGCTCAAGTAGATAAAACTAGTGGGACTGGAGTCAGGAGTACCTACTGAGGTGTAGTGAAGGAGGAGGTCATGGAATGAAGAGATTTAGGAACTGGGAGGTTAGGGTGTTTGAGTTCCCTACTTATAAGGACAAGAATTGAAGTAGAGGGGACAACTCTAGGTTACTGATATAAACTGCTATTAGAATTTGGATTGGGTGATAAATTTGGATAGAGTGAACCTCAAAAGAATAGGGCTTGCTGAGTGATGGTGGCAGAGTCAGGGGAGCAAGAAGTATTTCCTTCCCCTCCAGGAATGGTGGCTTGGTGTAAAAAGTGAGTATGAAAGTAAAACCAGTGATAAGTGATCAGGTGCCCTCTGAGGAAAGTCAGATCTCTGGGTTTCATAAGATGGAAAAAGTGTAAGAAGGAAAGTAAAGAACTAGAATTCCAGAGCGCGTTGCTATGGCACAAATTTTTTTTTTTTTTTTGGTGAGGCAATTGGGCTTAAGTGACTTGCCCAGGGTCACACAGCCAGTAAGTGTCAAGTGTCTGATGCCGGATTTGAACTCAGGTCCTCCTGAATCCAGGGCCAGTGCTCTATCCACTGCGCCACCTAGCTGCACCTGCTATGGCACAATTGACACAGAAAATACTCAGCCAGGTACTCGAGGTGGAGAGAGAGAGTACCAAGGGGGAGTCAAAACCTCCAACAATGGGCCCGAGTCTTGTAGCCCACCTGGTTATATACAAAAAGAGTAGGTGTGGTATAGTGGTGTAGTCATCATTACAGGACAGCAAGATACATACAATTGTATCAAACAGGGATGAGGTCAGTGATTACCTTACAAAAAACAAAGGAGAGACAGGCCTGCAACTGCAGCTGGAACACAGCAAGGCCAAGGACCTGTCTGAGAACAAGGTCAGAGGCTACTTGTGATTTTCCATATCAGCATAATGGAAGGAAGAGGAGACTTGAGAGTCTGAGTTGAGGTTGTTAGGGATAAGAGCATGGAAAGTGGGATTTCAGATATCATAGAGCAAGTTAGTCTAATCCCATCCTAGAAAACAAAGCTTATATCTCAAAGAGGAAAACACAAATGGATTTTATGTTCTTGAGTATTGTTTTAACAGAATCCAATGATGTTTTATAATAAGATTTTTTTCTGTGCATAAATTTAGCTTCCTTTCTACTAAAATAGAGGGATGATTGGGGTTTACTAACTGCAGTCCAAATTTAAACATATTTTGAATTTTAAAAATTTTATTGCTAACTAAAATTTTCCTAAATTTCCAAAACACATTCTTTCAACATCCCTCATAAGAAAGAATAAGGGTGGGGCAGCTAGGTGCTGTAGTAAAGCACTAGCCCTGGATTCAGGAGGACCTGAGTTCAAATTCGGCCTCAGACACTTTACATTAGCTATGTGACCCTGGGCAAGTCACTTTAACCCCCATTGCCCTTCGAAAGAAAGAAAGAGTTTGGCAACACTAATCAATATTCCTAAACTGAGTCTGACAATATATTAATTGTTCCACATTCATACAATGTAGCCTCTCTTCCTCAGTAATGAAGGGAGTGAGATTTTATTACTGAGACTTAGGTTGATTATAGTAGTTATACAGTGTTCATTTCCCTTTTTTCCCATATATTTTACATAGTTATAGTTGTGTATGTTTTTCTGGGTCTGCTTACTTTATTTTGAGTCAGTTCGTATAAGCCCTTTCATGCTTCCTTTGAATTTTTCATATCCTTCAAACCTTACTTTATAGTAATTCATATTCCATTGCATGAAAGTATCACAGTTGCTTAGACATTCCCCAGTTTTAGGCATCTTTCTGTTTTCAGTTATATGTTACTATAAAAAGTATATATGGTAAATATGGGGCCTTTATATCTTTGACCTCCTTGGGGTATATGTTTAACATTTTGGTCTCTGGATCAAAGAGCATTAGTCACTTTTTAAAATTGTTTTTTAAAAAATAAAAGTATTTTATTATTTTCCACTTACATGTAAGGATAGTTTTTTTGTTTTTTTTTTTGCGGGGCAATGGGGGTTAAGTGACTTGCCCACGGTCACACAGCTAGTAAAGTGTCAAGTGTCTGAGGCCGGATTTGAACTTGGGTACTCCCGAATCCAGGGCCGGTGCTTTATCCAC
Organism: Dromiciops gliroides; assembly: GCF_019393635.1. Classification (NCBI taxonomy): domain Eukaryota; kingdom Metazoa; phylum Chordata; class Mammalia; order Microbiotheria; family Microbiotheriidae; genus Dromiciops; species Dromiciops gliroides. Next base: position 603,436,978 of record NC_057862.1, on the reverse strand, counting down.
TGCGCCACCTAGCCGCCCCTAAGGATAGTTTTTAACATTTATTTTCATAGGTTTTTTAGTTTCAAATTTTTCTCCCACCCTCCCTCCTCCCCAAGATGGAACGCCATCTGATATAGGTTGTATATGTACAATCACATTAAACATTTTTGCATTAGTCATATTATGAAAGAAGAATCAGAGCACAAGGGGAAAACCTCACAAAAGAAGGGGGAAAAAAACAGTCCAAAAGTAGAAACAGTATGGTTCATCTGCATTCATAATCCACAGTTCTTTTTTTCTGGATGTTGAGAACATTTTCTATCAAGAGTTCTTTGAAATAGTCACTTTTCTTTGTATGATTTTAAACTGCCTTACAGAATACTTGGATCAATCCACAGCTCTACCAACAGTGTAATAGTATGCTGAAGTCTGAATTTAAGACTTATAAAGAGCATATTTAATTTTTAATAAATCAAATCAAAATAACTGATATTTCACACCTATCAGGCTAAAACGATAGAAGGGGAAATGACAAATGTTAGAGGAGATGCAGGAAAATTGGGATACTAATACACTGTTGGTGGGAACTATGAACTGATCCATTTGGGAGAGCAATCTGGAATTATGACCAAAGAGTTATAAAACTGTATATCCAGCGATATCATTATTAGGTCTGTTTCCCAAGGTGATCAGGAAAAAAGGGAAAAAAAAGCCTTATATGTTCTAAAATATTTATAGTAGCTTTTTGTGGTGGCAAAGAACTGGAAGTTTGAGGGTATGCCCATCTGAAGAGCAACTAAACAAGTGGTATGTGACTGTGGTGATGGAACCTACTGTGCTGTAAGAAATGATGAGTAGGTTGATTTGAGAAAAACACAAAGACTTGCATGAAATAACAGAGTGAAATGAGCAGGAAAAGGGTTGTATGCTTAACACCAATATTGTTCAGAGAAGAACTGAACAATTAAGCTATCCTGAGTATTATATTCAAATCAACTGCAAAAGATTCTTTCCCCTTCCAGAGAAAGAACTGATAAAGAAAAGTATGTATAATAGGGTTTTATATATAGACAGACATCTGTCTGTGCCTCCTGTAGTGTGAGGTGGAGAGGTGGACATATCTCCCCCCCAAATCTAAAATGAATAAATAAATAAAATTAGGGGGAAAATAATTTTTTAAAAATGTCTTTATTAGAGAAACTGGCTGCCAAGATTTTTCCCCACTCACCTGCTTCTCTTCTAATTTTATAAAGGTATCATAACATATCTTTATTTCATAATGTGTTTTAGTTGGAAGACAGTTTTAGTTGGAACTTTGGAGTTAATGAATAGCCTTTGGTTTCTCTTTGACTATCAGGTGTAGTGTTGATAATTTGTTGATCATGAAGAGGGGAATAGCATAAGTCAAATGAAAGAGGAGTGTGTATACAGACTAGAGGCTTTTAAAGAAGTACAGCTTGAAATAGCCACTGTATTCTCTTGCCTTCACTGCCAAGGATAGTGGGTTCTATGTTACTACTTTGTGGTTAAAGACAATGTCATGTATGTATAACAAGTTATTTTCATGTGACAACATAATTTATGTTATATTTAGTAAAATTGTATTGTGTAATTTATATTGAGAGCTGTATGTAGTCCGGATGTCCCCTTTTTTATACATGAGGAAATGGAAGCTCAAAGAGGTAAGCAATTTGACCAATATTACATCGGTAATTGATGAACTGGGATTCAAACAGAGATCATCAGTGTTTGTGGCTCCTCACCACCTCCAGGATCAAATAGAAAATCCTTTGTTTGATATTTGAAGTCCTTCATAACCTCTTCTCCACCTTCTCCCATTTTCAGGTCTTACATCTCCTATCTTTTGCACCATCTCCTATTTTCCAGTCTTCTTACATTTGCTATCCTTCTCCCCACCCCCACCCCAACTGTGGTCCAACTACCCTGGCCTACCCTGGCTTTCTTGCTGTTCTCTGCACAAGAGAAACCATCTCTTGAACCTGGGCATTTTTACTGACTGTTCCTCTGTGCACAGAATGCTCTCCTTCATCTCACTTCCTGGCTTCCTTTGATTCCCAGATAAAATCTTGTAGAAATGCAGGAAACCTTTCCCAATTGCCCTTAATTCTAGTGTCTTCCCTCTGTTGAGTATTTCCAACTTATCTTGTATATAACTCATTTTTCCATAATTATTGGACAAATTATTGGTCCATATTGTGATGGAAAATTGACTCGGACAGATGCAGTATTTGAGCAAATCAGGTTTATTAGCAAGGCTAGCAGTTGTGTGACAAATTGAGTCCAAGACCTCCTCAGTAGGTACAAGGACACCATTTGGCAGTTTATAAAGCATTCTTATAGTCACTAATAAGAGATCAATTATTTTACACAATCTTGAGTAACGTGGGCCCACTCCCTTCTCATTGGACAGAGTTTTACAAATTTTGTGGTTATTAATACAAGAATGTCCTGGACATTCTTTTGTTCTTACAAGAATACTTAAAAGATGTGGGGTGGTTGGAGTTGGGTGACATGCCTGGGATCTTGCAGTGGGTGAGTGTCTTGTATCTGAGGCTGGATTTGGGCTCGGGTCCTCCTGGGTCCAGGGTGGGCACTTTGTCCACTGTGTCACCTAGCTGCCCCATGATAACATCTTGTTTTGTTTTTGTTTTTTGGTTTTGGTGAGGCAATTGGGGTTAAGTGACTTGCCTAGGGTCACACAGCTTACTGTGTTAAGTGTCTGAGGCCGGATTTGAACTCAGGTCCTCCTGACTCCAGGGCCGGTGCTCTATCCACTGTGCCACCTAGCTGCCCCCCATGATAACATCTTTAGGGTAAAATTGAGGGGTGAGAGGAATGCATTGGGGAAGGTGGAAGGGGAGAGGTAGAATGGGGTGAAATCCACAGGAAAGAGTTCATGGAGTAGGGGGAGAGATGGGGGAGGAGCACTCATCACAATAGGCTCAGAGACCTTAATCTCATCAGAGTTGGCTCAAGGAGGGATTAACATACACACTCATTTGGGTGGAGTAATCTAAACTGGACAGTGAATGAGCCTTACACTCATTAGAATTGGCTCAAAAACCTTAATCTCATCAGAGTTGGCCCAAGGAGGGAATAGCATACATACACACTCAGTTGGTTGGAGTTATCTATCTAATCCTGCAGGAAAGTAGGAGGGGAAGGGGATAAGGAGGGAGGGGATAGTCAGAAGCAAATCCCTTTTGAGGAGGGATAGGGTGAAAGAAGATAGATAATAGAGTAAATATTATGGGAAAGGGAATAGGATGGAGGGACAGTTAATAATAGTAACTGAAAAAGAGAAAAGAAAAAATATACAAAATATTTATAGCAACTCTTTGTGGTGGCTAAGAATTGGAAATCGAAGGAATGCCCATCAATTGGGGAATAACTGAACAAGCCGTGGTCTATGATTGTAATGGAATATTATTGTGCTATAAGAAATTACAAGCAGAATGATTTCAGAAAAACCTGGAAAGACTCATATGAACTGATGAATAGTGAAGTGACCAGAACCAGGACAGCATTATAGCTCTATGAGCAATTGTGAATGACTTAACTACTCTCAGCAATACAATGATCCAAGACAATCCCAAAGGACTAGCGATGAAAGAACTGATATTGATTGAACACAGACTGAAGCACGCTATTTTGTGCTTTTCTTTTTTTTTTTAACTTGTCTTTTTATGTAAAATGTCTAATATGGTAATGTTTTACATAATTGCACATGTATAATCTATACTGATTGCTTGCAACCTTGGGGAGGGGGGAGGGTAGGGAGGGAATGAGGGATAGAATTTGGAACTCAAAATTTTAAATTATCAACATTTTACAGATGAGCAAATAGCTGAGAAAAGTTAAGTGATTTGCTTTTCATCACATGCCTAATAAACTGTGGTGGGGGGCGGGGCGAAGAATACTTAAAGATACAGAGAACATCTTGTCAGCACATTTACCAAATTCCCAGAATTATAACAACATCTTAATTGCCCATAATCATGGGTTATATGAAAGCAAGGCCTAGGTCACAAAGTGGAGGAATAATCATATAGTGAAGGGAATCAAACAAAATGAAGTTAATTTTGGACTAAAACACCCATTAGACTGAACTCCTTGAGTAGAGACTGTCTTATCCTTCTTTGTATCCCTAGAATTTAGCATAATACCTGACACATAGTAAGTGCTTCATAAATATTTATTGGCCAAGTAGGCTCTGAATGTGGCACTACTCTGTTCTAGCTTGAGGTGATAACTTACTCGTATTCATTAGTTATGTTATTGAGGAAGAAAAACAAACATTTAGGATAGTTGAATACCTGCTTGAAATGTTAGCATTGTGATGAGAATTTTAAAATTTATTTTTATTCAGTTTTATTATGCCATTCCTTCTGGAACATTTGGTTAACTGAAATGTTTCCTGTTAATAATCTCATCTACCAGAGAGCTGAAGGGGAGTTTGAACTTTCTAAAATGATTTAGCTATTTGTGGAAGGATTCTTTTGGCTCCAAGTTTTTTATTACATTTGTGAAGTGTAAATCTCCTTTCAGTCAGCCCATTGTGAACCCTCTAAATGTAATTCAGTTTGTGACCTGACTTAGTTTACCTTGAGCATCTCTGTGAGTAAGCATACTTTCTTAGGGGATATATGAGATTATGATTCTATTTTAAGTTTTGTTCAATTTTTGTGGCTTAAGAGGATACACAAGATTGCTGTATGTCTCTCTGATGTAATTTTTGTCTATAAAAGGCCTTTTTAGAATCCTAATCCTTCCTCAGGTTTATTTTTCTAACTCCTGAACCTGTGTCTAAGCTTAATAAAACCTAGGTTTTTATCTCTATATTTTCTGCTTTGTGGTAGATTTATTTGACAGCAGTAACTGTTGGGAAAATAGTTATCTGTTAATATTATTTTAACTTAGCTTTACATGCCTAGAAATAATCTAACCCTAAACCGTAGGTTTTGCTGGTTTTAGAGACCTTGTAGAGAAATCCAAGTGCTTGTTTTGGGTCCACCCAAAATTGGGTCTGTCCAAAGAACTTGTGTTTTGGCTTTGCCCTATTTTTATGGAATATTTAAACTTGATCAATATCTCAGGCGATCTTATCTGGATAACCTACCGACACTAACTCAGAGGAAATATTTTCTCCCCTAATAGTATCTTTTGATTTTATAAAGAAGAATGTACTTTCCTAATCTTGTAACATTTGGAATTTGTAAGTATTCATGGTTGATAAGACTTTACCATTTCCACACAACTAGTTTCCTGGGTACCAATCAGCTTTTGAGTAGCTTTACAAAATATTTCAGTGTGTTCTATTTGACTAGAAACAGGATATATGTGGCATTATTCATTAGGCAGTCCATTGCAAAGTTTGCTTTACCTTATATTTAGTTACTATCTTATGTGTTTTGATACCTGTGTTCATATTATAATTCTTACCATAGGATAGCAGTTGGGCATTCTGGTTGTGGAATCTCTGTATATTACTCTATAGGTAGCTTAAATTTGCTAGTAGGGAAACCATAGTGCTATTTGCTATTCAAAAACAAAGGATGTTTTTTTTTTCTTTAGTGTTATTTACTCACTCATCCACAATTTCATCTTTATTACTGCCTTGTAAACTTTGTAGGACTCTTGGAAACTACCCACACAAAAGTATTGTTAAAGTAATTGCCTTTAAAGGTAATTGACCCAGATATTAATCAGCTATCTTCTTTTGACAACAGCTCTTGTGACTTCTCTCCTGGTGATTTGGTTTGGGCCAAGATGGAAGGTTATCCCTGGTGGCCTTGTCTTGTGTATAACCACCCCACTGAAGGAACATTCATCAGAGAAAGGGGGAAAACTTTCCGTGTCCATGTACAATTTTTTGATGACAATCCAGTGAGGGGCTGGGTTAACAAAAGGCTTGTAAAGCCATATACAGGTAAGAGATTTGCTTTTTAAGTAGGAAACTAACACATTTTAACTTTTAAAAAACATACCGACTATATACAAAATAGATTTGCAGTTTCCTGTGTAATCATTGTTTTTATTTTACTTTTTTATGGAAATGCTTATTTTATTCTATATTAATTTTAGATTTGCGGTTTTATGTGTAATCATTGTTTTTATTTTATCTTTTTATGGAAATGCTTGTTTTATTCTATATTAATTTTAGATTTGCAGTTTTATGTGTAATCATTGTTTTTATTTTATCTTTTTATGGAAATGCTTGTTTTATTCTATATTAATTTTTCATTTCTGCTAAGTTGTAGGAATGGCCTTTGTGTAGTAGTACCACTATCAAAGATTTGGGTATGAAAAAGTGATTTGGATTCCACTTTGTCTTCCTTAAAAGAAAAGAGATGTTGTGAGTTGCCAAATAGACCTTCATGCTCAAACAAGATTAAGAAGAAGGAGGGAAAAGGAAGAGACATGGTTTGGTCAAAAAAAGGAAAGCTAGAAAATAATAAATAATTTGCCCAAGTTCATATATAGAAAGCTAGAAGAGATGTTAAGCCATTTAGTCTAACCTCTTTTTCCTTGCCTATAAAATTTTATATTTAGGATTAGTTAATATGGGCTATGTTCATCCCATTCCCGTCCAATTGCACTTGTTTTTAATTTGGACTGGGGACTAATTGTGCTTAAGTACTCAGTCCAGAAATAAATGTAATTTAAAGAGTCCTGGACAGGGCTGGTTGAATACCAGCATTACCACTTGCTAGATGACTTCCTCCATTGTCTGAAGGGAAAGACAACATATAAATAATTAGATACATGCAAGATATATACAGAATAAATGGGAAGTAATTTCAGGTAAAGGCTTTAGCAGCTGGGAGGACCGGTAAAGGTCTTCTGCAGCTACTGGAATTTGAGCTTGAGAGACTTAAAGGAAACCACAGAAACCAAGAGGCAGAGGTAAGCAGGGGGGCCACCAGATAGAGTATCTCATAAGTAGCAGCAAAAGTAGGCCAATATAACTGAGGTGTAGATTAAGTAGAAGGGGAAGTGAAGTGTAAGACACCTGGAAAGGTAGGAAAGTACCAGGTTATCAAGAATTTTAAATGGCAAATAGAGGCCTTCATGTTTGATCTTGGATGTACTAGGGAATCACTGGAGTTTATGGAGCAGGTGGGCTGACATGGGCAGATCTACACTTTGGGCAAATCATTTTGGCAGTCGAGTAAAGCTGGACTGGAATAGGGAGTCACTTGAGGCAGGGGGAACCAGTTAGATAATTATAATAGCCGGGTGACAGGCTTGGCAGAGGGTGATGGCTGTGAATAGAACATATAAATGATAAGATTTGTCAACAGATTGGATGTGTGAGGTGCAGGATCCAGGATGACACAGGTTGTAAGCTTGGTTGACTGGGAGGATGGTAGTATCTTTGATAGTACTTGCTTATTTTTTATAATTTTAATTTTCTGGATGTATGTAACTAGTACCATACTACCCCTTTTAACAAATGTCACTTTAAAAGATTATTAAAAATATTGTACTAGCAAGTTGGAATTAAATAATTCATTTTAAGAGGAGCATCTTACCTCTCTGTTTAGGGTGCCCAATTTAGAAGAAAAGGGAGACAATCTAAGTGAAGTTTAATGACTCGAGAGTAGCTTCATAAAAGTAGTACATTTCCTTTCCTTTTCACTTGTATTTGCACACTGGGCCTGATGCTGCTTAACATTAAAAAAAAAATCTTTTAAGCAGATTTTTGGGAAGTTTTTACCTCTGCAAAAATGTGAAATTAGTTGGAGGATTTATAAATAAATTTTGCTACTTCAGGCATCCCTGTTCATTTGCTGAGTAGAGTACTTACTAGTAAACTTTTTCTTTCCAGGTTCAAAATGTAAGGAAGCCCAGAAAGGAGGTCCTTTTTATACTGCAAAGCCTGAAATACTCAGAGCAATGCAACTGGCAGATGATGCCATAAGTATAGAGAAGAGTAAGCGGCTTGAATTAGCAGTATGTGATGAGCCTTCAGATCCAGACGAGGAGGAAATGGAGGTAGTAACACTAATTTTGCAACTGTTTGAGCACTTTATATGAATTTCTTAGGGATAGGTATATTTCTTAGGTATATTATGTATTTGTGTGTGTGTGTATGTATACAAACGTACGTGTTTGTATATAAACATACACCTACATATGCCAAAATACAAAATATACAATAATATAGCAACATGGAGCTTGTAGCTTTGTGTGCTCTTATTTATAGAGTATGAATTCCTGCCATTTTAAGCTAGAGTGATGTTAACAGAGTTCACTTGTGGCCTAAGATCTTAAGCCATAATACCACATTTGTCAGGGTACTGGGATGGAGTGTGTTGGTTTTTGAAGGGTTATGGAGTGTGTGCATGTGTGTGTTTTATTGGGGGGGGGGGGGAGTCTTTGCATGAGAGGTATTTAATTGCTAGCATTAAACTTAAATCTAATATTTAAGAATATTTTCAACTTTATGATTCCAGTCTACAAATAAAGGGCATAGAGTAATGCTGTGAGTCTAAAATGCCTACAGTTCCCTGGGAAGAGTTGGGAAAATAGATTGCAACCTTCTTTGTACTCTTTGCTAATATAATCATTGAGATGAAGCAGAACCAAGCATAGTGCTTGAAAGCAAGTTTTACTGCCAAGCAAATAAAAGTATTTATTAGACTTACATTATGCAGAAGTTTAGTAGAGCATAGTGAATAGAGAGGAGCTGGCCTCAGAGTCAAAAGACTAAATTCAAGTTCTTTCTCTGACACATACAAACATCAATTGCCTGTATGTATTGTTACAAAGAATTTCCTCCATGCAAATTCCCCACACCAATAAAACAGTTCTGGATCACACAATGCACCTTGCTCTAATGTCCTTACAATAGAAGCCCTGGTTTAAAAAGGTTATGGACTCATTGAATCTCTGTGTTGGGATAGATCTTTTGAGGTCATCTGACTTAAATTGTGTAATAGAAAGCAGTGTGGCTCTGTGGTATCAGGATTTGAGTTCAAATTTTTATGACTGTAGGCAATTCACTTAATCTTCCTGGGCCTTATTTTCCTCATCCATAAAATGCAAGGTTGGACTGGAAGTCCTCCTATCTTGCTGCAAATTTGTGATCCGGTGACACTTTGCAGATGAATAAAAATTGAGGCACAGATCACAAAGCAAGCAAGTGTAGAGGCATTGAAAGTTAAGCTAACTTCTTTGTAGTTTCACTTCGAAAACTAAAACACAAGTGTCTTAAAAACTTAGGCATTAGGGAGTAGTTTCCAAGGTCAGACTAAGCAGGCATCTAAGCCCCAGCTCAAGCCCATCTCTCAGGATTTGCTTCCATCTTTGGTCCAAGGAACCTAGGATATAGAGCAGAGGCTTGAAAGATTTGAAGGGGTGCCTAGCACCTCATTTTCAGGGAGGAAAAAGTGTATTCATTTTAAGCATAGGGGCAGCTATCATTCAGTTGAATGAACAACCCATTAATATAATCAAAATGTGTTGTTAGGTAAATAAAAAAAGTTAAGGGGCTGGGGGGTTGGTTGTTTTTAACACTGGACCTTCAATTTCATCACCATTGGGAACTCCAATTGAGGAAAACTTGCTTAATTATATGCATAGATAGTTGATCTGCATCTTACTGTTTTAGAGACTTTCTTAGGGGCATTAAGAAATCAAGTGACTTACTCCATGGCACTTAGATAATGTGTAATGGAAGGAAGGACTGGAAAACCCTTCTTTTTTCACAGTTGTTGGCTCTTTATGTGCTGGGATCTATTGCCTCTTGTTTGAAATATAAACAATAATTAATCAATTTGCCAACTATTTTTGCTTAATGATTATGTACCTACACGGGAAAATTGGCTTAATTTCATTTTACCTATGGTAAGGGTGGGAAGCAGATTCCATAAATAAAGAGCAATTTAATTTTTTTGTGGGAAGGAAGGGTGTTGGAAATGAAATGTTTCATTTGACTTTTGAAATTAAGAACAGAGAAAATACAAATTACTAGTATTTTATAGCTAGGAATACATTTTCAATAATTGGCTCACAAAAGTTGTTGTTAGAGTTCATAAAATTTTTGTTCATGCTATTTTCTTCCATTCCCAGTTCCTTCCTTGTTCTTGGCCCCTGCCTCCTGAACTGCTGAGAGGGTCGTTTTGTCCAATTACAGTGTAGTTTGGACTGGGAAACACTGTTTTAGTCCAATTCCTTCATTTTACATATTGAGAAAGAGTATGACATAATGGATAGATCTTAGTATCATAAGAAACTGGATTCAAGTTCCCATATAGACACAACCTTGGGCAGGTCATTTAACATCTCAGTGGTCAAGAGAACTCTCTGAGACTGCACTTGGCAGAAAAGGTGCCAGTCTACATTGGTGGAGAGAGTTTGCTCATTCAGGAGATCATGGTACTAATGAAATCACAGGGATCCAATCCCTGTCCCTTCATTTTATAGATGAGGAAGCATGTAACTCGACCCAAGTTTGCTTTAGCTACTTAGTGACAAAACTAGGACTGGAAATCAGGTTTCTTAACTCCCAGTGTATTGTCTCTTATGTATACCACAGAGCTGTTTGTTTATGTTAAATTCCCTATCTAGTTTACAAGTGCTAGGTGGCAGAGACTAAGAATCATAATTTTAAAACATTGAAATTCTTAGTTATGGCCAGTTGGAGAGAGAAAACAGAATGAAAGAAAAATAGCAGCAGATCACCCTGAACACATATACGTGGGGAAAATATTTCAATTTTATGGCATTTTAATATCTGTAGAAACATGAAAAATGGAGTTGGGTGGGGTGGGAGAGGAAGGGAAAGTGTAAGGTATTCTTTCTAGTGTTTTTTTTGCTTTTGTTTTTTTTTTTTTGTTTGTTTTTTTTTAGTGAGGCAATTGGGGTTAAGTGACTTGCCCAGGGTCACACAGCTAGTAAGTGTTAAGTGTCTGAGGCCGGATTTGAACTCAGGTCCTCCTGAATCCAGGGCCGGTGCTCTATCCACTGTGCCACCAAGCTGCCCCCTCTAGTGTTTTTTTGTAGAATTGAAATCCTTATCTACCCCAATACCTGCATGTCTAAATACATGTGTGTATATTTATATATTTTGAATGCAAAATGTTTTGTTTTTAAATAGTCTCTCCTTTCTGACAGGTGGCTGTAGCATCTGCATCAGATAATAGTGGGGAGGATCTAGAGAGTGAAGAAGAAGTAAGACCCAAGAGGCAGATGGCTAAGCGTAGCACAGCCCGGAACAAAAAACGGAGAGTTGTTTCAGACTCAGAGAGTGACATTGGTGGCTCTGATGTCGAATTTAAACCTGATACCAAGGAGGAAGGGAGCAGTGATGAAGCAAGCAGTGGAATGGGTGAAAGTGATAGTGACATGGACAGTCCTGTCAAAGCTGCCCCAAAACGGAAGAGGGGAACTGCTGTGAACAGCTCCCTCAAGAGGAAAAGCTTGGGAGGTTGTGCACCTAATGTACCCAAACGAGTAGTAGGAGTTTCCTCAGAAACTAAGAGCACATTGAGTGCCTTCTCTGCTCCACAGAACTTTGAGTCCCAAGCCCAAGTTAGTGGAGGTGGAGGTAGTGATGGAAGCTGTGGCTCTACTCAGTGGTACCATGAAACACTAGAATGGTTAAAGGAAGGAAAAAGAAGAGATGCATGCAGGAGGCGGCCAGATCATATGGATTATGACCCAAACACTCTCCATGTCCCTGAGGATTTCCTTAATACCTGTACTCCAGGAATGAGAAGGTGGTGGCAAATCAAGTCTCAGAACTTTGACCTAGTCATCTTCTATAAAGTGGGGAAGTTCTATGAGCTATACCACATGGATGCGATCATTGGGGTCAACGAGCTGGGCCTAGTGTTTATGAAAGGCAATTGGGCCCATTCAGGTTTCCCAGAAATTGCATTTGGTAGATATTCAGATTCCTTAGTTCAGAAGGGTTACAAAGTTGCTCGAGTTGAGCAGACAGAGACCCCTGAGATGATGGAAGCTCGCTGCCGAAAGTTGAGTCACATATCCAGATTCGACAGGGTGGTGCGGAGAGAGATATGCAGAATTATTACCAAGGGAACACAGACTTACAGTGTGCTGGATGGTGAACCCTCTGAAAGCAACAGTAAATATCTGTTATGTGTCAAAGAGAAAGAAGAGGAAGCTTCTGGTCACATGCGTTTGTATGGTGTTTGCTTTATTGACACCTCTGTGGGCAAGTTTTACATGGGTCAGTTTTCGGATGACCGTCATTGCTCCCGATTTAGGACTCTGGTAGCACATTATACTCCTGCACAAATACTGTTTGAGAAAGGAAATCTCTCTGCTGAAACAAGGAAGGTCCTGAAGGGTTCTTTATCTTCTTCCATTCAGGAAAGTCTGATACCAGGCTCCCAGTTTTGGGATGCAACCAAAACTTTGAAAACACTCCTTGAGGAAGGATACTTTAAAGAAAAGTTAAATGTGGCCGATGGAGTAGTGTTACCCCCTGTGCTTAAAAGCATGACATCAGAGTCTGACACCATTGGCTTAACACCTAATGAGAAGAGTGAGCTGGCATTGTCTGCTTTGGGTGGTTGTGTCTTCTACCTCAAAAAATGCCTTATAGATTATGAGCTTTTGTCTATGGCCAACTTTGAAGAATATGTTCCTGTTGATGCTGATATGGTGAAAGCAGTGAAGCCTGGTGCTGTCTTTGTAAAGAGAGATTGTCGAATGGTGCTAGATGCTGTGACCCTGAGCAATCTGGAGATTCTCCAGAATGCAGTCAATGGCTCCACTGAAGGGACACTGTTAGAGAGGATTGATACTTGCTGTACTCCTTTTGGGAAGCGGCTCCTAAAACAGTGGCTCTGTGCTCCACTTTGTAACCCATCCTCAATCAATGACCGTTTAGATGCAGTGGAAGATCTCATGGCTGTGCCTGACAAAATTAGTGAAGTAGTTGACCTTCTGAAGAAACTTCCAGACCTTGAGAGACTGTTAAACAAGATTCATAGTGTTGGCTCTCCATTAAAGAGTCAAAAGCACCCAGACAGCAGAGCTATAATGTATGAAGAAACCACTTACAGTAAAAAAAAGATTGTTGATTTCTTGTCCGCTCTAGAAGGATTCAAAGTGATGTGCAAAATTATTGGGATTATGGAAGAAGTAGTGGGTAATTTCAAGTCTAAAATCCTTAAGCAAGTAATTACACTCCGGACCCAAAATTCAGGGGGTCATTTCCCTGAGTTGACCACAGAATTGAATCGATGGGATACAGCCTTTGACCATGAAAAAGCTCGAAAGACTGGAATAATTACTCCCAAAACGGGCTTTGACTCTGATTATGACCAAGCTTTGGCAGACATCAAGGACAATGAACAGAGTCTCTTAGACTATTTAGAGAAACAGCGCACCCGGATTGGCTGCAGGTCTATAGTCTATTGGGGTGTTGGCAAAAATCGCTACCAACTAGAAATTCCAGAAAGTTTTACATTGAATGATTTGCCAGGGGAATATGAACTAAAGTCCACCAAGAAGGGCTGTAAACGGTACTGGACAAAAGACATTGAGAAAAAGCTTGCCGATTTGATGAATGCTGAAGAGCGGAGAGATGTTTCACTGAAGGACTGTATGAGGAGGCTTTTTTTTAATTTTGACAAAAATTACAGGGACTGGCAGACTGCTGTGGAGTGCGTTGCTGTATTTGGTAAGACTGGTGAATCTTTTTTTCAGGCCTATTTGTGATGCTCTTAGCAAGCAATTATTAAGCACCTTCTATGTACCAGGCACTGTGCTGAACACAAAAAAGATTACAAAAAGGCAAGGGAATAGCCCCTGACTTTTGAGGAGCTCACATTCTAGTGTCTGACAGAGTCATTCACTGTTGTTACACAGCTAGTAAGTGTCAAGTGTCTGAGGCTGGATTCCTCCTGAATCCAGGGCCGGTACTTTATCCATTGTGCTGCCTAGCTGCCCCATAGCAATCATTTCTTTATCCATTTTTGCTTTTTGTCTCCCCCTTACTGTCAAAAGCTTGGTGGCTTCTAATCCTAGCTGTTTTAATGAACTATGTGACCTTGGATACCAATCCTCCATTCCAAGAATCATTAAACTTCCTTCTAGCTCTAGAATCCTATTACTTTGTAAAGTTCACTTTATCTTAAGAATGCTTATCTGTACAGATTTATATTTTATCCTTTTCTCTACTTCATTTTTTCTTTTATACTTTTCCCAGTCTTGAGAAATTGAGTATATATTTGGCTAGAGTTGGAACTACTTATTTCTATAAGTTCTAATAAGGTCTGGAATTCTTTTAACATTTTTGTTTCTACAAAGTCTTTTTCTTTTTTTTTAATGTCCAGACACGTTATTTCATCTGTATAGGAAACACCTGGTGTATTTAGACAATTTTTTTTTTTTTTTAGGGGCTGGACAACTCTTAATCATCTTACAGAGATGTCAAACATAGGACCTGTTAGCTATTTGTGCCCTTCAACAGTCTGAAGTGCAGTCCAAACTAGATTATTTAACAAAATGAGTGAGAATACAATAAAACATAGACAGATATTAATATGTGCTTTTCTAAGTCAATCTTCAGCCCATAGGGAAGCTTAGTGGCTTTTATTTCTTAAGAGACTAAGGCTAAAAAAAAAAGACTAAGGTTCAATAGGCAGGATTAGAACTGAACCAGTTCTTCCTGTCCCTAAGGCCTATATTTTCTATTCCCTTGGCCTTCTAAATGCTATTAAAATACTTTCTTTTAAAAATTCTTCCCCCATTCTTCTGAATATATATGTCACTTCGCAGTAACTTTCTTTTTTATCGCTTTAGAATAAAGCTTCTTAAAACTGTGGGTTGGAACCCCATGTGGGATCATGTAACCGAATGTGGGGTTGCAAAAAATTTGGCAGTAAATGTTGGATTTATATATTTTTTTGACATACCTATATACCCAGGGTCATGCAAAAATTTCTCAGGTGAAAAGGGGTTGTGAATGGAAGAAGTTTAAGAAGCCCTGCATTAGAAGACTGTCATAAAATAAGTGTACAGTTAAGGAAAGAACGTCCGACAATGATCCAGACCTGTGGTATTTTTTGAGCCCTATGTGTGGGAGCAGTTGGGTTCAAGGAACGAACGTGACATCTAAAAACGTTTGAATAGGCTTTTTATTGCTTATATTTTATAGAAATCGTCAATTATATGCTCTCAAAAGTATTTCTATTAGTAATTCAAGTGAGGGAGTTAAGCTAGATTTAAACTCTATCTGCTAGCTTTAACTTGAGTTTCTGTATTACGAGTTCCTTTGTTAATTGGAACTGGTGCTTTACCTTTTTTTTCTTTCTTTTTAATAGATGTCTTATTATGCTTGGCTAACTACAGTCGAGGTGGTGATGGTCATATGTGTCGTCCAATAATCATAGTACCAGATGAGGATACTCAACCCTTCTTAAAGCTTAAAGGATCTCGACATCCATGCGTTACAAATAATTTTTTTGGTGATGACTTTATTCCTAATGACATTATGATAGGCTGTAAGGAAGAACATTCAGAAGATAGTAACTGGGATGCTTATTGTGTGCTGGTTACTGGACCAAATATGGGGGGCAAATCAACCCTCATGAGACAGGTAATTAATCCAGAAGTATTTTTCCAGGGCAGCTACATGGCACAGTGGATAGAGCCCTGGACCTACAGTCAGAAGAGCAGAATTCAAATCTTGCCTTAGACACTAGCTGTGTGACCTTGGGCAAGTCATTTAACCCTCTTTTGCCTCAGTTTCCTCATTTGTAAAATGAGCTGAAGAAGGAAATGGCATCTTGAAGAATCAGGCACAATTGAAACAATTACACAACAATTTTCAAGATGCCATTAAAATATTCTGAGACCCCTAAGTCTTATGTAAACATTGAATACTAATTAAAAAGCTAATTTGTTTTACATTTTAATTAACTTATCATATATATTTATTAGTGCTTTTAACTAAAAGTGAAGGTTATACCTTAAAATGGGAGTCTAGTCATTCTGGCCCTAGGTACTGGGCGGAGAAGGGTGCATACTATTTGAACATATAGAATTGTATTGGGAGTTGGGACTGAGTTTTAATTCTTCAAGTGGAAGGCATTTATATTTCTTGGCTTTTAATGACTTATTAGGGTTGGGGTTTTTTTGTTTTTTAATGTTTACAGGCTGGCCTTTTGGTTATAATGGCTCAGATGGGCTCTTATGTTCCTGCTGAAGTTTGTAGTTTCACACCAGTTGATAGAGTGTTTACTAGATTAGGTGCCTCAGACAGAATAATGTCAGGTAAGTTAAGTCTTTTTTGTTGTTTTTTTAAAAAGATTTTAGTCACTGAGAAACTTGCTTAGAGTCTGTTAATTTTGTTAAGTCTTGTGTGTGGTTATGGAAATGTTTTAAAGCACTGGTGAAGGAAAGGAATTTATAAGCAAGTAGATTGTGTTCCTACATAAGGAAATCTGAAATGATTACTGGAATTCAAGTAAAAGGGGGTCTTATCTTTCATGCAACAATTTCAAATAAGAATTTGGACTTTACTACTAAATGTTTTGATTGTTTCAATTTGGCCATGAACCTGTTTAATGACCATTGTCCACATTTTTGCATGTCAGGTGAAAGTACCTTTTTTGTTGAAATGAATGAGACTGCCAGCATACTACAGCATGCAACAGAACATTCCCTCGTACTCATGGATGAACTAGGTAAAATCCTAAAATTTTAAGTGGAGAGGGGAGACTAAGTGAAAGAGTAGTTTGTGATCCTTTTTAATTCTTGTAGGTAGAGGCACTGCAACTTTTGATGGTACAGCTATAGCTAATGCAGTTGTTAAAGAACTTGCCGAGACCATAAAGTGTCGTACTTTATTTTCTACACACTACCATTCATTAGTAGAGGATTACTCCCAAAGTGGTGCTGTGTGCCTAGGACACATGGTATGTAACTGTTGCTTAAAAGGGGGGGGCAGGGGTTACAGTTTGGGAAACAGCTTGGCACCTCCATAAATTAGATAATGAAGTCATGGTAAATGTTATCCTTTTAGGCATGCATGGTTGAAAATGAATGTGAAGACCCAAGCCAGGAAACCATTACCTTCCTCTATAAATTTACTAAAGGTGCTTGTCCTAAAAGCTATGGATTCAATGCAGCAAGGCTTGCCTGTCTTCCTGAGGAGATTATTCAGAAAGGCCATAGGAAAGCAAAAGAATTTGAAAAGATGACTCAGTCATTGAGACTATTTCGGTAGGTTAATCATACAACTATTCTTTGGGAAGATACTAGGTACATATAGTAAGAACTTGGACAGACATAACAAGGGCTTCAAGAGGAAAATTTTAAAAACTAACTTTCGTTTTGCCCCTTTGTTTTTAGGGAAGTTTGCCTGGCTCTTGAAAAATCAGCTGCAGATGTTCAGGCTGTTCACAAGTTGTTGACTCTGATCAAGGAAATATAAACTTCAGCAGTTTCTGACAAAGGTGGTTAAAATTCAGACAACATTATGATCTAATAAACTTTATTTTTTAAAAATGACCATTTTTCCATTTTCTTTCCTAGGAAATTAAACCCTTTTAATTCTTACCTACCCTTCTACATAATGGTTATTGAATACTTCACAATATATTAAGTCTAGATGTTATGGTACATGCATATACTTTCAGGCTGTTTGATTACCCACTGTCACCAATACACATAAATGGGGGGGGGGGGAAAGCTATGAAACTGTATAGGGCTGTATATATACTTGTCTCAGCTTCATTAGAGCAGGAAATTGTTTTAATTTCCAGCAGTTAAGTCTAGACTGTTCAAAAAAAAACTATGAACAGATTAAATTACAGGACTGTTTTGAGGAGACTTTCTAAAGTGTACTTTAAAACATAGTAGGCTTTTTACCTTTCACAAAATTAGTTACAAGAATACTTTGTTTTACAGTGCATCCCTTCCTAGGAAGTCTCATTAAAACACTCACTTTTTCTAGGGGTGATTTGATTGCTGCTGGGACAGGGAAGGGAAGGAAATAATAGTCTAACTTTCTTAAAGGATACCAGAAACATTGCTGGATATAATTTAAGATTAGTGTTTTCTCTTTCATAGAAAGAACGTACATACTGGGACATGAGTACAGTTACAGCAAGTCTAGGTGTGCTAACAAAATGGGACACATTCAAGTACAATTTTGCTTGAAATTAAAAACAAACTACATGAGATTAAAGCATTAAAATCATATCTCAATCTGAATACATGTTAAAAAAATCAAAAATGCAGAAGTGCTAGCTCACATTTTTTTTTTTTACCATATTACAAAAGCAATTGGTACCCATGTCCATAAAAGCAGCAACAATGCTGCCTGTCTACTGAATAGTACTACTGCAAAGTGGACTGCGTTCAATGCTAGTTGTAAAAACACCAGCTTTACAGAAGTTGGTATCTGTACAAAATTGCAGCTTATTTTCTTCACTTCTGTCCCTTCGAAAAGTCTTTACACAGTAATGCTAAAACACCCAGTTCTGTGATCCTGAGTCAATATATTGCCACTTTCTTTTTGGTAGGTTGAGCTTCATAGTGTCAACACCTTACACATCCATTTTACAGTCTCTTCCTGCAGAAATGGGCAAGTTATCTTCCTCCAAAAGTTTTTAATAGTTTTAAGTTAGAATGGCAGAACTCTCCTTGGAGAAGGAATTCAATTGTGCTGCAACGTATTAGATTCTATAGGTGGAGCAGAGTCATATAGTGTATCTGTATCATGTGTAGGCTCGCCGGCTAATGTACAGGGATTAGACAGTGTTCCAGCACCACAGTCACAGAAAAACCTAGAAAATGACAAGCCAATACGTTAGTATGTGGAGAAAGTGGTCCAGATTACAGAATACTACTACAGTAGTAAACAGTAGGCTTACATACCTATCATGTCTAATAAATTCTACATCGTGTCCCTGATGGCACTTCTTAATGCAGTTCACACATATGGCATTACGATCTGTGGTGTTACAAGTATGGCATCTGAAAAGCATTAAATACAAATTAGTTATGGATTCAATGAAGTTCGATTCACCTTTGGTCAATGAATTAACTGACTAAATGGAATATTTAGTTTCCAGAACTGCCTCACCTCCAAAGCTCAGTTGTTTATTCCAGGGTAAGGTGTGGCACTACTCTGCCTATTTCTACTCCAAAATGATTTTCAGACTAAATCCAGAAAATGAAGTGGTACAAAGACATTGCTCCCTAGCCCACAAGAATCAACTCTTAAATCTACTGTAAACTCTCTTCCTGCCCACTATGGAAAGAGTCACCATGAGGGAACATGAACGGAACCAGACCAGATCAAACTTTGATCACTTCCACTTGGAATGAGCAAGAATATTTTTCTAAGCTGGAGGACGATGGGGTGACAAAGGGAACCCAGTCTGGGAAATTGAAATTACTTTGCTTCAGAACCCACAAGTAATTTGGAAATTTGATATACCTGTAGAAGTCATGCATGGGATAGCTGGTATAGCTGGATATTTTATATAAGCACTGGCCTCTACTAACAGCCTTTTCTATGGCATCTTGGTTGTTCATTATTTTGTTATCTGCAATAAAAGAAGAAAAAAAACTCTTAAAAACTTTTCACAGGAAGATCTTACCAAGTTGTACCATGTTGCTTTTTGATGGCCTGAAGGGAAACCTGCCTTCTGGGGTATTTCAGCAAAATGCCACTTATCCATAAGGCTTTTCCTGCTGTCCTAGCTGTCCTGAAATAATTTCATTTACATATATAGTCTTGAATTTGAGTGCTGGAGATAGGTGATATCTGAGGATCAGCCTAGTTAACCAGAAATGTTTATCCCCATATTAGTTAAAGGGTGCTGAATTTTGGGCTACTCCAGCACTGAAAAGACCATGGTGTGTTCAGAGCAATCTGTGTTGAAGGGAATACCCCAATAAAAAATCACAAGTCTTTGAAGTATAAGAATTAAATAGTAGCTCAGATAATTTTAATATACTTCCAAAAGGGGAAAAAAATTACTTTTGGGCAAACTTATTCTAAGGAAGTTTGGACTTTTGAAACTACTTTAGTTTTTTAAAGTGAATTGCCATAAGATATTTTGTGACTATCTGTAAAATATAGACTCCAACATACCTTTCATCGTTACATTAACACCAGATGCTAGAAATAAGCCTCCAAACCGGTTGTTAAAAATTTGATTGCCTTCTAGTGTTGCAGTTGCATGATTTGTAATTTCAATACCTGAAGAAGTTAAGTGTTTGTTTAAAACAAGAGTTGAATGACCTTATTTACTAAAAACTATTATAGTGTTTAATATAAAATATCACAAGGCAGAAACAAATTCAATGGCTAGTGTTTATGCACACAAGAGAAATATCTATTAAATATATAGTTAGAATAAAATTCATTCACTCTTAACAGTGTGCCATCTTTGCTGATAGCTATACAAAAAAGGATAACAGTGAAATTACTTGGCATTCATTGAGCAAATCAATTGGTAAGGAGGGAGAAGTGGTCCAAAGGGCAAACAGCTAGAATTATATCAGACAAAGGCCAACTATTTAAGTCATTTGATGTACTAAACCTTCTGCTTAACAAAGCATTAGTTTGTGTAGAGTAGATAAAACATCTAAATTAAAGGTCAAGGGGGCAGCTAGGTGGCGCAGTGGATAAAGCACTGGCCCTGGATTCAGGAGGACCTGAGTTCAAATCCAGCCTCAGACAATTGACACTAGCTGTGTGACCCTGAACAAGTCACTTAACCCTCATTGCCCTGCAAAAAAAACAAACCCCAAACAAAAAGCCCCCACTAAATTAAAGGTCAAGCCTTAAAAGTTAAAAGACTAGTACTACATATGGACTCATGGTTTTATGAATACAAACCTGCAGCAAATCCATCAAATATTCTGTTTTTCCTTAAGACTGGATGACTATTGGTGCTGATGAGTACACCAGCTTGAGCATTTCTGAAAATATCATTCTCTTCAAGGAGACCTATAATAAAATGCCCAGATATTGTTAATAAAAACTTGGATACATAATTAAGAGGTATAAAAACTTCTGGGAAATCATGGACAAAGAAGAAATGGACAATTCCAAGTGAGACACTCATCCTCAAGATAACCAAAGAATCTATCCAGGATGTACAGAAAGTGTGCCAAAAACTGCAAGGGGAAAGATGATTGTGGATAAGTAGTGATTTCTGTCACTGGGAATACTGACAGTAGCTTGAGATAAATGCTTGGGCTTGAAGTTCTTTTAGGTTAGGATGTAATAACTATATACATGAAAGAAAACAGGATTCAAACATAAGAACTAGAAGGGATCATTTAGCACAAGACGAGCAAAGAGCTTGAACTGAACTGTGAATTCTGAGACAGCACAGTATAACAGACACAACACTGGCCTTCCTGGTTTGAAAGACAAAGTCTAGTATGCAACTCACTAACCTCTCTACCTGAGGTAACTATAAGATTAGTTAAGAAGAAACTACGGATCTGCAGTAATAAAGGCAGTTTCTATGTTTTGACAAAAAAGCTAGCTAGCCTGATTCATTATTACTGGATCAGCCATTGGTCTCATTAGCACCAAACTCAAAACACTTTATGCTAAATGAATGTGAAAACAATACCTCAATGCAAAAAAAGTTTCCATATATTTCAATGCAAAAAATATTTCCATATATTTATTAACCAGTTAAAGTCAGATTATTTTTTGTAATTTATTAAAATTTATCAAACTCACTGAGAAGCAAATTCTAATGTATAAAATAGACGTGGAGTTTGGACTGGGAAAAATGTCTTATTGTGAATTTTAGCAGATAAGGTAGGCTCTCCAGATGAAAATGAAAGACACAGAGGTCAAAGTTTCAGGGACAAAGACCCCGAATGTCCTTAAAAACCTGGAATCAAAGAATTCCACTGAAATCTTTCATGACACAATGTTGCTCCAATGAATTTATGGTCTTATTTCACTCAACAATCATATTAGGCACCTATAAACTAGACATTGGAAACCCCCCCACCCCCGTCCCAAGTTTTTGCCCTCAGCAAGCTCACATTCTCTTAGGAGGAAACTATAGATACAGAAAAGGAAACACAAAATAAAACTGGAGAGGATTAGGAGGTGGTCTTAAAGCTAAGCTTTCAAGGAAATTAGGGATTCTTTGAGGCAAAGTCCTGTGCACTAGCAATAGCACGCAAGGCAGTTTGGTTAGAAAGCCAAGGGCATGATGGGCTAACATGCTTGGAAATGTACTGGAGCCCAATGGAAAGAGCTTTACAAGCCAGACAGAGGAGTCTTTGATTTTACAGCTAAGAGGAAGCTCCTGGAGTTTCTTAAGCAGAGAGGCAAGTTCTAATTAAGGAAACTCAATCTGTGTGGAGGACAGAATGGAAAAGGGAGAGCAGGAGCAGGGAGATCAATTAGTAGACTACTGCCATAATCCAAGCAAGAGGTGATACAGGTCTAAACTATGGTGCCCTTCCACAAACATGGCTCATAAGCAGACAATTTGGATAAATACAAGAGGATAATTAACATTTTAAATGAAGACTACCTCGGCCTCCATTAAATATACAGATGCCTCCATCTCTTCCATCATGTATTTTATTTCTTCTTAGTGTAGGGTTACTATCTGTCTTAATCCAGACCCCAGCCATTGCATTATCAAAGATTTCATTGTCTTCTATACAGCCCAGACCTAGAGAAATAGACATTGAAATTATGCTACTGGGTCAGTGTTAAAAATATTAACTCTGAAGAAAGAAGAAAGTGACTCAACCTACCAGAATTATAAACTAGAATTCCCACCATTCTGGGCCTCCCCAGATCTTGTTGCGCCTAATTTTAGGGTTGCTTCCAGTTCTATAGATAAAACAGAAAATACTGCTTTTTAATTTTTATTATTTTAGGCATAAAGTTACACTTTTTAAAGCTGAAGTAGTAACATTTTTAGCTAATCATAGCCACGCTTATTGTACTTTATAACATACAAATGAATCTAAATCTAAGAATTCTAGATAATGAACTCATTAGAAACTATATTCAAACTTCCAACAAATACATGGTTGGGTGATGAATTAATCTATTGGAAAGGTAAGAAAGCTTTTAAGAATGGTCTGCCAGAATTAGGACCTTTCTCCATTTTCAGCATACTGGGGAACCAGATCCTTATGCCAGTCTTTCAATATTGCTAAAGCAGCAACTAATTTTTGTGCCACCTTTTGCACATGTGGCATATAAACTAGTGGGACTCCAGATAAAATGGGAGACTACTACATTTTGCCAGAATTTTTAGTTCTTCAAGTTAAGGGAGAAGAGGTCTTTAAGTTCTTTTACTTCCTTCACTGTCCCTAAAACAAAACTCAAAAAGGAAAAAAATCCAGTTTTTACCTTATTTGAACTCCTGAGTACATATGATTATAGATGTCATTGTCCTCTAGCACTCCATGTCCATTGTCATAAAAGTAAACACCAACCTAATATTGAAAAGGAAAATGTTATGTTAAAGAAATAGAAAAATAATTTCCAAAAATATTTCCCATCCAATATACTAGGGGAAAAAAAATCCCACCTGCTTGCCACTGTGTATTCTGTTTCTCCTCAACACTGGAGTACTTCCTGTTGTCACCCAAACTCCAGCCAGAGTATTACTGTAAACTTCATTTTCTTCTATCACACCTTGTCCTTTTTCATGCTAAATAAAAGTCATCATTTACATTAAAGTTCATCCATAGTCATAAAAAATTGTTTAAGATTTTTTTTAAAAATGACAATGATTTTTATCTTGGTAGAGAAACAAAGACCATTATTATTGCATCAATGACATTGCTGCTTTGTGTTTCCAATCCTTGAATTATTAAATTGGGGGGGGGGGGGAGAAGGGTGTTAAGCGACATGCCTAGGGTCACCTAGCTAATAACTGTCTAAGGTCGGATTTGAATTCAGATCCTGTCTCCAGGGCCAGGAATTAGTCTTGAATTTTACCTAAGCAGTGGAACTTCTCTGCCTTAAGTCAATACCATATTTTCACAAAATTTCTATGCATTTTAGGATCTTAAGCTATAATAGAATTTGCATTTTTTTTTCAGTGGGGCTTCAAGGGTTATGTGACTTGCCCAGAGTAACACAGCTATTGTCAAGTGTCTGAGGCCGCATTTGAACTCAGGTCCTCCTGAATCCAGGGCTGGTGATTTATCCACTGTGCCACCTAGTTGCCCCTAGAAATTTGCATTCTTATCAACGAATGTTCACTTTTAGCAGTATAATTAAAATTAGCCACATCTTAACATCATTTCATCACTCTTCTGAAATCTCCTCTATATGTACTAGATTATAAGCTCCTTAAGGGAAGATGCTGTCTCATTCACTTTTGACTACCTCCAAGTTCTTCAAAAACATTAAACACTCATGTGTTAGTTAAATTAATAGAGTATAAAGAAACAATGATAAAAGCCAAACATTTTTTGACTAGTAACAAGCTACTCAATTATATTTGAACATCAAAACTGGATTTAGTGTTTCCTTTCCAAGGGAAAAGAAAACAAAAGCAAATCAGGTTAAAGACAATTGTGGCAGAATTCTAGTACAAGAAAGTTATCTGGCTTATCTCAGATGTATTCCTATGTAACAAAATTTGTATATATTTGCACATGTAACCATATATTCATATATAACTTAATAATATTCATATATATAAGCAGTGGCTCCATCACAGGTTACTGTAGATTTATTTTCTATTAGATCAACCTTTTAAAGTATAGAATAAAGTTCTTTAGAACACTTTATTCTCTAAAGTCAAAGTGAGGAAATATTTTAATTCAATTTTTAAAAATTTGTAAAACATCTTCTACAAAGTTTCTAAGCTGAGCTGGGCAGTCCTTGCCCTTGGGAAGCTACAATTAAATGTTAAAAAGAACACTTCCCGGGCAGCTAGTAGCTCAGTGGATAAAGCACCGGCCCTGGATTCAGGAGGACCTGAGTTCAAAGCTGGCCTCAGACACTTTACACTTAGTAGCTGTGTGACCCTAGGCAAAGTCAGTCAACCCTAACTGCCTCACCAAAAAACAAAACAAAAACAAAAACCAAAAAAGAAAAGAAAAAAGAACACTTCCCTCATCTTATATTTTTATATTTAACTTATAGAATTATGTTCAGTAACTCACCACATAAATCCCACCATGCTGACCATCATGAATTTTGTTATGTCGAACAATGGGACAACTGTTTGTTCTGATCTGAATTCCAGCTAATGCATTACCTGTTGGAAAATGGTATGTTAAAAAATCTGGAACTCAGTATAAAGGAACTATAAGATAATCTTCCTGTTATATTTAGCATTGATCAGATTCTTAGAGAAGTTCAAGAGGAAAACCCCCAAATTAATAAGTATAAGCATTATGAGAAACTAAGCTCATGGAAATGGGACTGTACTATAGAAAGGAAAGCTGAGAGTAAAAGTTTAACATAGGACAAAGTTTTCTCCATGTTAAAAAAAAAATACTCAAATTGCAGCATAAAGCACTCAAATTACATGTTATAAATAAGAATTTCCTGATGGAAATACTGGAATGGATTGCCAAGTAAAGTCTTGGAATTGTTTTTTACAGAATCTTTAAAAACGAAATAAATTTGAAATTCCTTTTGCCATGCCCTGATTTTATGAAACAAAAAACTACCAGCTTACCATAAATGTCATTTCCTTCAATAAGGCCTCTTCCATCACCAAAGATGTAAACTCCTCCTTGATTTCCATTAAATATTGAATTCCCCCTATAATTAAATGCACATGTATGTATAAATTTACAAGAATTTAGTTTATTTGCAAATCCTTTTTTTCATAATAAATGACAATGGAAAAAGTCCTTTTTTATTTATCTTTCCATGTGCAGAATTTTTTTGAATACTAACAACTTGTTAGAATAATACTAACAATGTTACATTAATTTTTTATAAGGCAAAATGCAAAGTCTGCTTTGACAAATCATATTTAAAATTTCTTAAAAAACAAAAAAAACCTGTGGTTTTGGATCAGATTTGTTGAACACATGCAGCCAGTAAGACATGCGCTACTCCTATTTCCTTCCTGTGGCCAAAGAGGACAGCACAAAACATGAAACTATATAGGAACAAATGGGTAAAATTTGACTACATGCCAGCTTCATCACTATCTCAGGGATCGTTGAGAGCTGACACACCAAACTGGGAGCTGAAAATTATAGGCTAGTGAAAAATTCCCTAAAAGAAAGTTGCTTTTTAGAAACATGGCCTAGAACATTAACATAAGTATCACATATTTAGAAACATTAGGGCTTAGAACATTTACATAAGTATCTATGTATACACATATATGTACAGACATACATCAAGAGTTTATAAATTCAGATATGGTTAGTATTATGCATAAGTTTTTAGTACTAGCAGTTTGTCACATTACATTTGTAAGTTATGTAAGCTCTAACTGAGCCAACATATCTCCTGACTTTCTATAACAGTCCCACAGTGAAAGGTTTTTCCTAAAGTCATTTCTACCCATTAATATAGATGTACAGATATTAATAATAAGATACCTTATTGTTGGGTCACTATTTGAGGTAATCCATACACCTGCAAAATTATTTGCAATAGATTTTTATTCTCTATGAATTGTCCTCTTCCTTTTTCATGGGACATAAATGCCTCCAGTTTGACCACTGATGGATTTCACATCGAACTACTGTAGGGTTAGCATAGGCTTTCACCTCAAAGCCTGCTATCCTGTTCCTGTGTATATTACAGCTTTCAAAGTAACCCTGAAAACAGAAAAATTATTATTTACATAAAAGCTGTTTTCTAAAATGAATGGTGCTGTTTAAACAATTTAAATTCTCTTTTGAGAACTCAAAAACTCCTAATCACATATATTCAGTTACTAAATATTATGGCCAAGTCCATTCATATACAAACAATAGCGGGCAGTATGGTGTCCTGGGGCCCCAAAGTTGCTCCTGCTATTATTTAGAATGATGGTACCAGGAATGCATGACCAATAGTAGTGTAGGGGAAGCAGAAAGAAGCACAGATTGTAAACTCCTTGAATATAGGGGCCCAGTCTGGCATAATGGATAGAAAGCCAACCCTCTAGTTGAGAACACTTAGGCTCCAATCCCATGTGTGACACATGCTGGCTTGTAATAAAAAATAACTTGGCTGTTATTTACATAGATCTTTTCTTTTTTATAGATAATTCTTTCAGACCCTTACAGCAATCCTGTGAGGTAAGTACTACTATTACCCAATTTCTATAGATGAAGGAAACTGTCTCAGAGAAGTTAAGTGATTTAGCCTGTCAAAAAGACAGTAAGTAGATGAGGGAAGAACTGAATGAAACCCTGTTTTTCTGACTGCAAGTCAGCACCTTTTCTGCCTTTGCTGGACAAATAAATCACTCAACCTCTTATTGCCTCGGGCAATTCTTTAAAAATATAAGTTGCATACACATGTGTATCAGTGTTAGGAATTATCTCACCAGGAGTTACTTATACCCATAAAATCAAAAGTCATCCACCTTCCCCCTCAAAAACAAAACAAAAACACAGCCCCTAGAAGAGTACTTTGCACAATAAAAGGCATGTATTATATTTGTTGGAGAGGGCAAAAGTATTATTATTATTATTATTATTTTGGTGGGGCAATGAGGGTTGAATGGGGTCACACAGCTAGTAAGTGTCAAGGGTCTGAGGCTGGAACTGAACTCAGATCTCCTGAATCCAGGGCTGGTGTTTTATCAAACTGCGCACCTAGCTGCCCCCCAAATTAATTTTGTAAAGTATTTTTTTGTTGGTACTTTGGTTTTTAATTTATATCCCTTCCACACACACAGAAGTTATCAATAAAAAGAGAGGGGAGGGGAGAATTTAGCAAAATTATATAATACACTGAAAAAGTATGATATTATATGCAATGGTCCAAATCCAGGGTTTCCCACCTCTGCAAATAAAGTAAAAGGATGCAAGGGGAAAAAACACTGAGGAGTAAATTCCCGCTTTAGCTGGTCTTTTCTTTCTACCATTAGCTCCCAGTCCCATTCCCATCAGAGGCAGTATCACTGTCCAACTCCCTCTCTTAGAGCTCTTGGGGGAAAATACCTAGAAACAGGCTAAATCTGGTTAGCCTATGCAACATAGACATATTTTAGTTTAGTTTATGTATCCAAAGACTATAATCAGCTTTTATGTCTGCTTTTGTCATTCTCTGCAGGGAAAAAAAAGAAAGGGGCCCACATTGGGAAAAAGCACTGGCTCAAACCTGCCCTATATGTTTCTCATTGCTGCTAGAAGTAACAATGAGAAACACAGTAAGAACCTTGGGGCACTGCCCTGGGGCGGGCGGGGGGGGGAGAAGAACTCATAGGCTTCTAGGAGAGGAATGCATTCTCTTCCATAACGTCTCAGGAAAGGGAAAACAAACAAACCCAGTCAGAAGCCATATAGAGCTGCCTAATTATGGGGAAGATGTTCTTTACTCTTTACTCTGACGTCTTATAAGTTGTTTAGTTCCAACAGCCATCCCTTACATTGTGTTCAGCCTAGGACAATGCCTTGAAAATATGAGGTATACAATAATTATTAGTTCTGAATTCATACTCCTGAATTGAGTCCCTTCTCCATAAACCACCATCTGTGTCTTATCCTCATATTTCTCAGTACATGGGAGAGGGATACCTCCTTCAATCCTACTTCAGGGCGACTTTTTGCGACCCCAAATTGGAATGTTTCATATAACAATGTTTCTATGCTAAAACTCTTAGTGCTAGTGAAAGTAAATAGGCTCTTTTTCTCAATCCCCAGTAGTCTCTTTCTCCCCATATAAAAAATTGGGCCATAGGTAAAGTAATTTATGTAAAATGTTACATTTTTAAATAAAAATATCAAAGATTAGCACACTATGCTACATTTTATGTATAGTGGAAAGCCAGTCTCAGAATCAGAAACACCAGATCTTAATACCCTTCCAGTGCTATTCTGGGTATGTCATTTAGCCTCTCAGTAACCCAAGGCAATTCTTAAGATTATTCATTTCCACACAGATCCTGATCTGCATTGGCCTTAATTTTTTCATCTGTAATTCCCTATACCAATAAGATAACAGATATAATCCAAACTTTCAATCTAATTTAAAAATTTGGGAAAATATATTAAAATGTAACATCAACTTCAAATGTACTAAAGCATTCAAGATGCTTTTCAGAATGAAAATGGATGCTGAACAAGATACAGTATTTATTATAGTACATAAATGAAATAAAAATACCAGGTACCATCTGTACCACTTTCACATTTTAACTACATGTTGCTTTTATTTTTCCCCTAAAAACCTACAATTTAGAACCACATTAAAGAAAATTAACTGATAAAGTCTTTATGTTGCCTCCCCTGTGCAACTGTTTATCATTAATATGCTTAACCAATCCATGCTCATGACATGCCTCTTGACTGCCATTTGGATAACCTGCAATCTTAAATATTCAGAGACTGTGGTGTTTCATTACTTACAGCCATATATACTGTCATCACTGAGAATGTGAACAGCTGGCTAAGCAGGTAGTATCTGAGTGGGATTTAAATTTCTCAATCATGGCTTAAAATGTAAGAATGGCAGCCTTCTGATCAGGGATAAAGTACACCTAACAAATAACTGCTAAGAATCTATTTTTCCAATGTCTTAACAAAAATCTAATCACAACAGCTTTAAACTACAAGGAAAGAAGAACACTATGTATATCTTCAAGCTAGACAGACAGTAGATACAATGTGGGAAAAAAATAGTAACTGAGACATGTAAAAATTCACAAGAGGGGCAGCTAGGTGGTGCAGTGGATAAAGCACTGGCCCTGGATTCAGAAGGACCTGATTTCAAATTCAGTCTCAGACACTTGACACTTGCTAGCTATGTGACCCTGGGCAAGTCACTTAACCCTCATTGCCCTGCCCCCACCACCACCACAAGAAAAATCGCAAGAAACAAAATTCAGTAAAGTCCGAGAAAGTCCGTGGCCTCAAATGTTTATATACAAATGCATAAAGTTTAGGCAACAAGTAAATTAAAACTATAGGTCTTTACTCAAGGAGGTAAATTTGATCTTACACATTATCACTAAGACTTGACGGATAAAAACAAGCAACTTGAATGTGTCTGGATAGATATATCTTACAGATGTAGGAAAGACTAGGAGGAGGGTTAAGTGCTTAGCCTTATACATTAAGAAGGTATGTTGACATGAAATCTAGGAATCAGAAGACAGAGGCATGGTGGAGAACATCTGAGTGAAGATCAGTGGTGAGAAAAAGAATTGCGTCATCAGAGTATATTACAAACCAACTAGATGGAGGGGGGAGTAATGGGGAGAATATGCATTTATTAATTGGCTATTCTGTTCCAAGCACATAAAAATTAAAGTACTTTACAAATATCTCACTTGAAGGCAAATAGATGCAAATTCTGCAAAGAGATTGCAATGCCTGGTATAGAGGCATGATGGGTGGCTTTCAACAGTCTAGACATCTGCTGGAGCTTTCTTCCTATCAAAAGCAGAGCAGCTAATAATGCCTAGACTTGCTGTCAGATAAGGATAGGATGAACTCGATCTGTGATTTCATTAGTATAAGTAACACCAGGACAAGGAAAGTTTTCTGTCAATGCAGATCAACACCTTCTTCTGAAATTTATAATCTTAAGCATTGCCTAGAAAGTTGACTTGCTTTGAAGGATGATGGAGGAACCAATAAGGAAAAGCTTTAAAGTGGTGTTTTACTCTACCAAATAAAAATGCTTTTTAGTCTTCAAATAAATACAGTGGGATCTTGTGTTTTCCACACCTTTTAATTCACTGTGTGTTTGTAAATTGTAAATATAAGTTGGAAAAGCCATCCTGCTCCCTTCTGATACCCTCATCAAGAATGTCTTGGATAAAGAACTCATGATGGAAAATCCTCTCCACATCCAGAAAAAAGAACTGTGGATTCTGAATGCAAATTGAACCATACTGTTTCTACTTTTGTTTTTGTTTTTTTAGGGTTTTCCCTTTTGTTCTGATTCTTCTTTTACAAACATGACTAACGCAGAAATATATAAAAAAAAAAAGAATGTCTTGGATATGTGCATGGATGACTCTCAAAGATTTTAGAGAAATAGGAAAGCAAACATTTGGGTTAAGGCACTTAAGTAGTTGGCTTTTTTGGGGGTGGTGGCAATAAGGACCATTCCTCTTCCTCCCCCAAAGTATTTCAATAAATCCCTCAATGCCACTAAATTACATTATCTCCAAAAAGGAATACTTGCTACTAATTTTATATTTGCTTTCTTTAGTGAAATTCCTATTTTATCATGTAGCATATTACTGACTATGGTGTTGAGTCTTAATGTGATGGCCTCACTGTTAACAGTAAGAGTTTATTAAGGGGGCGGCCAGGTGGCGAAGTGGATAAAGCACCGGCGGCCCTGGATTCAGGAGTTCCTGAGTTCAAATCCGGCCTCAGAGACTTGACACTTTACTGGCTGTGTGACCCTGGGCAAGTCACTTAACCCCCATTGCCCCACAAAAAACCAAAACAAAACAAAAAAAGAGTTTATTAGGGAATTTTTGACCAATGTTTTCCACCTGCTTACTGCCTTCCTGGTTTCATCCATGAATTCCCTTGGGAATTGAACAGCTGATTAAGCAGATGACATTTTGAGAATGGTTAGATTTCTAGACCATAGCTTAAAATAAAAGAATGCCAGGCTCCTGATCAAGTTAGAGAACCATTATAACCAATGACCTTGGGGTTGACTTGGCTTCCTTGAGTCTCTTACTAAGCTTTCTATAAACTTGCTTTTAACCTCCAAAGCTAGTTACTATTTTTTGAAGTGACACTACTCATAATCTTCCATTGTTCTCATATATTATTTTACAAATGAATTTTCATTTGAAACATATATTTTGCGTGGTTGTTGCATCTCGTAGATGATCAATTAAGATCAATTAAGTATTTAGTGGCAGAAACAGCTCCTCAGCCCATGGTCTCCTTATTTTGGTGATTTATATAAGTTAATTTTCTTTATGAAAACGGTTTGCCTTTTGATTTATCAATTTCCTATTTTTAATTTTTATGTCTTATTATTAAAGTATTTGTAGAACTTTTCAACTTTCTTTGTTTTGGGTTTTTTTTTTAAGTGAGACAATTGGGCTTAAGTGACTTGCCCAGGGTCACACAGGTAGTAAGTGTTAAGTGTCTAAGGCCGGATTTGAACTCAGGTCCTCCTGACTCCAGGGCCGATGCTCTATCCACTGCGCCACCTAGCTGCCCCTCTTTTCAACTTTCTTATGCTTTGTCAGAGCATAAATACACAAGCTGCAATTATTTTCATTGCAGTATTTTTGCAAATGCTTATCATAAGCATTCCAATTTAAGAAGACAAAGAGTCTCAATATCCTTGATGTCTTTGCATGATAAAAAAAACAACAAAACATCACAAGACATCCTTTATTTGCTTCTCCAAGGAGAACTTATGAGCCATCCTTTTAGTTAGTAGGAACTTCCTTCTAATTTATTCATAAAAAGAACGTTAAGTTTGATACAATTCACTTCCTTCGGTAGCACATTCACTTGTTCACTGAACCAGGTTCTCACACTTAAGAATATCAATAGCTAAATTTTAAGAGTTAAAAATTGTGAGATTCCTAGCACCCTCTGTCTTACTTTCTGGCATGGTCACCATCACTGTAGAAGCGCAAGGGGCTATACGGGTCCAAGACCAATCTTGTACTTCTGTTTCATAGCCTGCCAATGCCAAAGAATGTATAACCCAGTGGACAGCCTATTGGTGATAAGCACTTTCTGTACTTAATCAGGCTTCACCTGGGACAACAATCTGATGTTGAGACCACATTTGGTCGAAACTGCTAGAGCTTACATTCTATGGCACTTTTAGGAATCCATGCCATTATAAGACACCAGAGTAGAACTAAGTAGAGAAATACACATCGATTAAATCCATGTGGTTTATTTAGTTGTCTCTATCACAATCTGTGAGTTTTTCATTTATTTTGCTCTTCCCATGTGAAGGACTGAGAGATAGTTTGGGAGTCAGGAAGACCTGGGTTCAAGTTAGGCCTCTGGAAGATACCAATTGTGTTGCCCTGGGCAAGTAATTTAACTTTCAGTGCCCCAAGCAACTCTCTAAAACCTCAGAGCAGGTACCAAATCACATTTATTTAAATAGAGTTTTCAGTGGGAGTTCCCTATACTAATAAAATAATATGTCTGGTCTAAGAAAGAAAGAAAAAAAAAAAGCTGGTTAGACTAATGTCTTTCAAATTATTGTGGACTTTTCTGAGTACATTTTATGGTGTTGTGGGACTCAATTCAAATGATATGATGTTAGCCAAATACTCCTAATTGCATTATGATATTGACAAGGAAATCTTGTTTGGCCCTACCATGTGACATCATTCATGACACTAACACTTTTAGCGATAAATCCATAAACAAACTGGGGAATCTATATTCTGTATACTACTCAGCTGTATGCTTATAAAGATGTGGTCTGTTGTAAAAGCTTTCCTGTTTCTTGCTCATGTTTTCAACTGATGTACTAAACAGGCAAAAATGACCTTCAAAGGCTTATTACAGATCAGAAAGTAAATATGTATCCATATTCTATGTCTTTTTTGGTCAGCTTTTATTGATCAGAAAAATCATTCGTGTTCTTTTTCATCTTTTTGAATATTTCTCTGGCATATCTTAAGATTCAATCGCAGAGTATCTTTAAGATTGTGTTGTTTTGGGTATAGATTTAGTTGATTTTCCTGAAATAAATTTTCATTTTCTTAAGTGCTGTCTAGTAAGAAGGCAGAGACATGCACAATGAAACTGATCTGCCATAATTTTTATAGTGACCTATTTTAATCAGCCAGAAAAAATTGCTGGACACGACTATCTTTGTACCTAACAGTAAGCAAACAAACAATTGATTACTAGAAGAAATATTCCTTAAATATTGCTTGAATTCTTATGGTTCTATGCAACAAATCACCAGTTCAAGAATATGCAATGATTATTAGTTGGCATTAGCTCAAACTCAAACTTCTTTTTTTTTTGGTTGGGCACACAGCTAGTAAGTGTCAAGTGTCTTAGGATGGATTTGAACTCAGGTCCTCCTGAATCCAGGGCTAGTGCTTTATCCACTGTGCCACCTACCTGCCCACCTTCATCATTAAAAAGAAAAAAAATCTAATTGTATATACCACAACTTCCTGGCATACTTTATGAATGAATACACTTAAACCTGGCTCCATTTCTCTGTTCATGCTATCCCCCCCATCCTTATCTCCACTAATTCAAAGATAACCCATTTTTCTGGACTTATTTGACTTCTAGAGTTGTATAAAAATGAATTTCATTCTTCTTCCACATGAGGATGCCTTAAGACATAATATGCATCCTAAGATTTATCTTTTCTACAGACTAAATATCCATGATTCTTTCATATGGCATGTGTTTGTAGTCGCAGAACCAAGACTAGAACTTGCGACATTAGAAGTTTCTTGATTTCAGTTCAGTGTACTTTCATTTGTTTGTTTTGTTTTTTGTGGGGCAATGGGGGTTAAGTGACTTGCCCAGGGACACACAACTAGTAAGTGTCAAGTGTCTGAGGCTAGTGTACTTTCTACCACACATTATGTGTATATTCCACGTGCTTGTAAAGCAATGCAATCAAATGCTATCAGAATTCAAAGAAGAAAAAACTAGTTTAAGAGAAGGCTCCACTGGAACAAAAGTAGATATTTAACTTAGTTTTGAAGACAATTCATACTGAAATAAAAGAAAGGGGAGGACAGGCATAGAAAAGATTTAAATGGATCTGAGGAACGAAAAGCACTCAAACCTGTCTGAAGGAGATAAATGTTTGTTGGTCCTAAGAAGAAATAAAGTTGAACAGATTAGGGTCAGACCATGACAGGCTATAGAGTTTAGACTTGATCTGAAAAGTATTAGAATACCTTTATAGATTCTTTAAAAATAATAGAGAAGAGAAGAACAAGCATTTATTAAGTACCTACTATATGCTAGGCACTCTGTTATGCACTTTGGAAATATTTCATTTGATCCTCACAACAAACCTGGGAGGAAGGTACTAATATTATTCCCATTTTATAGCTGAGGAATTAATTCTTTTTTTTTTTTTGGTGAGGCAACTGGGATTAAGTGACTTGCCCAGAGTCACACAGCTAGTAAGTGTTAAGTGTCTAAGGTTGAATTTGAACTCAGGTCCTCCTGAATCCAGGCCCAGAGCTCTATCCACTGCGCTACCTAGCTGCCCCTGAGGAATTAATTCTAAAGTCAGAGGACTTGGTTTCAAATGACACTTCTAATGAGTACTACCTCCCTATTTGTATGTATGTGACCTAGGTTTCCTAATGATGAGAGGGGCCTAGTTAGAATCTGAAGTCAGTTCCTCCTGTAAATCTGTGATAAAGATGAAAGTGATGTTTTAGGAAGAACAAATGTGGGGTTGGCAAGCACTTAAAGGGACTAAAGGGGAGACAGACTGTAGCCAGAAAGACTAGTTATGAGACCATTAGAGCAATTCAGGTATAAGGCAAGGACCTGGAATGGCTACAGTATTAACAGAAAGGAAAAGCTAGATATGAGAAACATTTTGAAGAAGGAATGTTGCCTGTTTAGATAGGGGACAAAGGAAAGAGGTGTAAAAAATACTGGGTATTAGACGTTTGGAAGAATGAGAGGACAACTGACAGAAACTGTGAAGCCTAAGAAGATACAGTTTTTGAAAAGAAAAACAATTAAATCAGTTTCAGATATAAAAAAAGCTAACATATTAGTTAGAGCAAAGCTTCTTAAACTGTGGGTTGTATCCCCATATGGAGTCTCGTCACAGTGAGGGGGTTGTGAAAAATTTGGCAATAGTAAGAAGTTATACCTATTTTAGATACCTATTTATCCGGGGTCATGTAAAAATTTCTCAGGCAAAAAGGGGTTGTGAGTGGGAAAAAGTTAAGGAGGCCTGTTTTAGGGCAAGTGAATTGAATGTCTCTTTCACTTAGTCCCTTTGCAACTTTCAGCAAGTCATGACCTCTGTTCCTTTATATATAAACCGTGGGGGGGGGGGTGGGATGCAGCTAGGTGGCACAGTAGATAAAGCACCAGCCCTGGATTCAGGAAGACCTGAGTTCAAATCTGACCTAAGACACTTGACACTTACTAGCTGTGTGGCCCTGGGCAAGTCACTTAACCCTCATTGCCCCATGCAAAAAAACAAACAAACTGGGGGGGGGGGGGCGTGGCAGTGGGTTTAGGGAAAGGAGGCAAGGGTTTGGACCCCTGAGGTCCTTTTCAGGTCAAAATCTATGAAATTATGATTATTGAGAAATGGTAGAGCAGACAAGTAGAGATATTTTGTATGGAGTAGCAAATATAGAATAGGAACTAGGATCCAGCTAATTCATGAACCCAACAAACTTTATACTTACACATTTTTAGAACACCTGGAGAACAAAACATTTATTTCCATTTTAAAGGATAAGAAAGAAGTCCAAACCTAAGTAGTTATGGAACTGAAGTACCACTTCACTAAGGAATTCACTCAAACTACAGAATCTATGAGTTTTGCACTACCATCTGTACCCCAAACTATCCATATTACAACTCAATTGAACATTTTAAATATATCTAAAGTGATCAATACTTTACCAAGCTCAACATTTTTGTATGTGTTAATCAGAGGTGAACAAAATAGTATGTGCTGTTTTTCTCATCTAAAGTATAGTTTTTCCTCAGTTGAAGAGGTTTAAGTTTAAAAGATGAATTGAAAATTTTAAATGGGTATAGTACAGCTGCTAAAATGTTAGGGGGTAATTTAGGATATATTGTCAAACTTCCTGATACTATAGTGTATTTTTCTGTCCAGGACTGATTTGAATGTTGTTATCCATTTTGAATGAAGGGCGATAGTATTATTATTGAGTAATATTTTCTAATTTTTACCCTTCAAATAGGATTTTAAAGGATTGCTACATTCTTAAATTATTATTTTATTATACCCAGAAGCTAAAGGAAAACCATGTCTGATTAATCAAAATTTCCACATAGCTAGAATTTTGGCAAGCAGCTGATATCTACAGTACAAAATGGTCCAATGATATCGATTTATGGGAATTTAGATACACAAAAAATTTGGACTCAATTTTTAAGATTCACCCCTCAACTCCTCTCCTAACACAAAAACACTTTTAAAAAGCAACAAGAGCTTTATCCCTCAAACCTATCTATCCTGCAAGATTTTCTGTTATTCAAACATTCTAAGTTAGCATTTTTTGACAAAGAAAATTTTAGTTTGCCAAGAACCTCCTCCATATTTAAAATGAGTTTGTCAGTTTCTTAGTAGCAAGCCACTCTGAAACTCAGCCATATGCACTAATTCAAATACTGGGAAACTTCCAAGCTTGGGGGGAGGGGGGGGTGGAGAAGAAAGGGGAAGAGGTGTTAAACACCTCAACAATGGCTGAAATACAGAAAGGTCTATTGTATCTGTTATAGCCTAATGAGAGGTAACAGAGTCAAATCACAAGGACAAATTGAATTCTTTTCATCCAATCTGAAGAGTGCAGGAACTCAAAGCAAAATGCTCACAAAAACAGAATAAAAGTTTGTTTTTTAAATAAATCACTAAAAGAGGAAAAGGGAGGAGATATGATTTCAAAGTACAAAACAAGAAATTTATATTTGAGAGGAAAGCAGTAAGCCAAACTATTTTTGAATGTTTTTTTTCAGATGTGTTCTGTAGCCCTATATAAAACAAAGCCATGAAAAACAAAAACAAAAACAAAGAAACCCCCCCCCCACCCCCACACCTTTCCTCAGTGAGGTCATCTAACTAATCACAACTGTTAGCACTAAAAAGAACAATGAAAAGGCAACCGCAGGCCCCCGCCCCCCCCAACAAACAAGCAACCCCCCCAAAACTAAAACCACACACAAGAGATGAGAACTGTTCTTTCAAAGACTTAAAGTTTGCATCAACACACCTTAATTCATTTTAAAAAATTTTTTATTTATTTAATTTTTGGAGGGTGAGGCAACTGGGGTTAAGCGACTTACCCAGGGTCGCACAGCCACTAGGTGTCAAGTGTCTGAGGCCGAATTTGAACTCAGGTCCTCCTGAATCCAGGGCAGGTGCTCTATCCACTGTGCCACCTAAATGCCCCTTAATTCATCTTTTATTTATCAAAATATTATATAGCTATAACTACTCCAACCTAATGAAACTAATCTTTAAAAAAAAAATTAGTGCTCATAAAAAACCTGGCACATGAACTTATAATGAAGGGACTATTTTCATAGTGACAGTGGATATTTCTCAATCATTTTAACAGAGTGCATGGCACCTTTATGGGCCACATTGGCACTGAAACACAGGTGGCTTAGAAAGAATTCTTAACAACTAAGAGCAACAACAATTATGCCTGGCTGGTATTTGGATGAGAGACTGCCTGGGGACTGTAGGCTGAACCATAGACAACATAATACAACAGAGAACCTTGGAGTCAGGTAGTTTTGCCTTTAATACATAGGGATTGGGTGACCTTGGATAAGTCACAACCTCTCAGTCTATTGTACCAGGCAACTCCCTAAGAAGTTTCTTAGCTAAAGTTCCCTCCTTCAATGAAATCACAAAATAAGGGGGGAAAAACACTAATAATCTCATGTGCCTTTGTATCAAGCATCAAGCTTTCAATTCAACAAATACCAGTTAAGTTGTTATGATGTGCATGCCTGGCTAATTTCCCTCTTAATACCTCCCCAATTCTGCTATCCCATCCTAGCTTCTGAATAAGTTGTAAGAATACTGCTAGTTTTGATATAAAGATGCTTAAAATCACTATTACCTTCTATTAATTTTCTGTCAATAAAAAAAGTAATAGGAATGACCTGTCACAGCAGCTACTATTAATATTTCAGAGGGGATAAATGACACTCAAAGCTATATATCTATTTTTTCTCCTTTGTACATCACATTTCAACCTACAGCTTCAATTATTACTTCTGATCTTTACCTCAAACTTTAACCTTTTATCCCAAGCTCTAATCCTCCACTTCCTGTTGGACAAAGTTAATTTCATTGAAACCCTTTCCCCATGTCTAGGTTCTTCCTGAGGTTTCTATTTCTGTTAATGAACACCTCCCACCATCCTCCTGGATACTCACCTCTTCCTAACTACCCAATTTCTGTGGATGATGACACTTCATACACAGGTTTGCAACCACAAAGTTCATCCTCAGCTATGTCCTTTTTTCACACCACCCATAGCTAGTCTGATAAAAGTTCTGTCCATTCTACATGAACACCATTTCTCACATGTCCTTCTGTCTGCCCACACAGCCACCACCCTAGTTCAGGACTTGATCAGCCCCTATCTAGCTTAGACTATCACAAAAGCTTTTTGAATGGCCCCCCAGCCTTCATTTTCTCCTTTCTCCAATTTATACTACACAGAGCTGCTAAGTTTCTAAAGCACAGGTCTGA
This sequence comes from Dromiciops gliroides, assembly GCF_019393635.1. Lineage (NCBI taxonomy): Eukaryota > Metazoa > Chordata > Mammalia > Microbiotheria > Microbiotheriidae > Dromiciops > Dromiciops gliroides. Next base: position 603,397,449 of record NC_057862.1, on the reverse strand, counting down.
CTATGCCATTTCCCTGCTCAAGAAGGTCCAGTATTTTCCAACTAGGAGAAAACATAAACTTCTGTCAGGTTTTTTAAGGTTCTTTACAATCTGGCCCACTTTTCTAGGCTTACTCCTATTTCCTTTCTTCATCAGTGCTAACTACATTTTAGCCAGACTGATCTGTTTGTTACAAGTTCCCCTGTAGGACATTCCATCTCCCATCTTTATGCCTTTCAATTAGCTCTTCCCTAGAAGAATGCATTCTCTCCTCATCCCTAACTTCCTTCAATGACACCTACTCCACCACAGATCTTTCCTAATCTCACCAGCTGATGGAAGTTACTTTATATGTGCTGTCTGTGCTCTTATTATTTCTACACAGAAGAATGCAAGCTTGATGAAGGCAAGACAGTTTTGTTTTTGTTTCCAAAATTTGGCCTAGCCATAGCTGGCACTCAGTAATACTTGCCAAATTTATCACTGTTTTAATAGTCACCTAGAACAAAAAACCGAGTCATTGGTTACTGTATCACTGCCTAGGAATCCACAAGAATCACAAGAAATGAGATTTGAGGAAGAAATTTAACCCCCCAAACTGACTCCAAATCAAACACCATTTTGCACTTCACTACAAGGCAGCAAATTTCCCATCACTGAAAGACATGAGGCAAAGACTACATATGTTAGGGATGCTGTGAAATTCCTGCACACCTAGATGTTAAAAGAGATGTTCTCTTAATCCCTTCCAAAGTAGAATCTGTGAGTTTATGACCTAGAAAAGGTTCTCTCTGCATCTTCTCCCCACTCCCTCATCCAGTCACCAATTCCTGCTTATTCTACTCTTCCTTTTCCAATGCCTAAAATTTGTCACTTCTCTTCTATTCCCACTAACAGTACTATTATAATAAACTTGTAAATAATTTTCCTAATTTCATATTTTTCTTGTATCCATCCTGTATTGCTGCCAGATTATTCTTCCTAGAGCATTTCTCAAAAGATTTATTTGTAAAATACTTTACGGTTAGCTAAGAAAGCAGTAAAACATCTATTCTTCCATTTGATCCCTACAAATACTTCCAATGGCTTCATGCTGCCTCTCAAAGTTCAAAAAAGCCTTGGGCTCTCCTTAGATGAGATGCCCTCCTGGCATGAGATAAGTAGGATTTAACTACTCTCATGAGTTAGTCTTGACCAGAATAAATTATGACTCGGGGTACTGAAAAACCTTGAAGTTGTGCTTGCTAAACTGCTATCTTTGAGGAATCACAGTGAATGGGAGAGATGACACAGAACTTTGAGATGGGTAACCTTGATGAGAGATCTACGATCCCTATAATAATTCTAAAACAGACGATTTTGTGTGTGTGTGTGTGTGTGTGTGTGTGTGTGTGTGTGTGGTTTTTTTGGTGAGGCAATTGGGGTTAAGTGACTTGCCCAGGGTCACACAGCTAGTAAGTGTTAAGTGTCTGAGGCTGGATTTGAACTCAGGCCCTCCTGACTCCAGGGCCAGTGCTCTATCCACTGCGCCACCTAGCTGCCCCTAAAATAGACTATTAAAGTGATGATTTGGGAGCACTTAAAAAGGAAAGAAGTGTTCACTAAGAGCCAGCCTGGCTTGATTACGACAAAGTCATGCCAGACTAAGCTCATTTTCTTTTCTGAGGGCTACAGATCAGAGGATGCTGTAGATAGGCATATGAATCTTAGCATGACAAGAAAATCTATGTTCTGCAGATTACGTATAGGATAACAGATCTAGGACTTTGGAGTTCATGCAGTCTCAACACACTCATTTTACAGATGAGGAAAGTAAGGTTCAGAGTTTGTCCACAGTCATAGCCAGGAGTCAAACTCAGGTCCTATGAATCCCAAGCTAGTATTCTTTCCATGGTACCTGCCTCCCTCCTTTCAAACATACTATGAAAGATACAGACTATATGATCATACACTTAGGTGGGAGTTCAGAAAGGGTTGACAGATCAGATCCAAAGACTATTGGCTAACAGTTCAATTTCAAACTGGAGGGAAATTTCTAATGGCTTTGTTCTAGAGTCTATTCTGTGAAAAAAAAAATCAATGGATGAGATGAATGTTAGGAGGTACAAAGCTGGGAGAAAAAGAATGGGTTTGAGACAACAGGCCTAGGATACAAAACAAAAATCAAAAACAAGCTGTAGTAAGTTCAGGTGAATAAGTTGAAATTTAATAGAGACCTGTGCTTAAGTTAAAAAAAGAAAACACCCAACTATACAAGTACAGGAGAGATATAATATAGTTTTAAAAATTGAATTTAAATGATTAAGGGTTCTAGTGGAATGTAAGCTCCATGAATCAGCTGTATGATGTGGTAAACAAAAAAGTTAATCTGACCTAATACTAAATTAAGACAAATATAAATATCCAGGACAAGGAGGAGATTATAATACTCTCTACACACCCCACATTTAGAAAAGATGAAACCAATTCTGAGTGTCATATCTTAAATTGCAACTCATCCAGAAGCGTGCTCAGGGAACTGAAGTGACAAGAAACCAGGCACAGGATAAGTTAGAGAAAGTGAGAATGTTTTAGTCTAGCAAAGAGAAACCCTGTTTGGTCTGGAGATGAGACAGAAGGAGGAAGAGGAGACAGCATTATAGCAGTCTTCAAATATTCAAAAGGATTATTATGTGGAAAAAAGACTAGACTCATTCACTCTGCTTGGCCAGAAAGCACGCTCAACTTAAGGAAAAGCTTCCTAGTAATTGAAGTTGTCTAAAAATACAATAGGCTACCTTGAGTAGCAGGGAAATTCTGGCTCCTGGAAGTCATTAAAGCCACTTGACAGGGGTCACATAGATATCTCAAAGTGTGGTAGACAGATTTCTTTAGGAGGATTGAGAAATCAAAACTATTTTCATAATAATACTAAGATGTTATTTACCTATTGAAATACTTCTTCATTTTCCAACCACATAGCTCTATGAGTTAAGAATTTCTTCTTATACTTCAACCAAAATAACATATTGCAATTGATTAAATGAATAAATAGCTGAGAATCTAGTATTCTTCTCTTAAGCCAGACATTAAAAAGATTTCCAAAAATATATAAAACAAAGCCACTCTTTTCACTAAATTTATTTTTTATTTAGTGAGGCAATTGGGGTTAAGTGACTTGCCCAGGGTCACACAGCTAGTAATGTCAAGTATCTGAGTCCGGATTTGAACTCAGGTCCTCCTGAATCTAGGGTCGGGTGCTTTATCCACTTCGCCATCTAGCTGCCCCCCCCAAAATTTATTTTTGAAGTTACTTTCATAAAAATTTAATTTAGGTTAGCAGGTAATGAGTTTATTATTTTTAAAGAAATTAATAAATATCTTAAAATGTTATCTGTCAATTTCTGATATTACAAATGTAGATAAAACCCACATAAACAAAAGCTCTTTGGAATCCTCAATAATTTTTAAGAGTGTAACAAAGTCCTGAAACTAAAAAAACGTCTGAGAACTCAGTTACAGGCCAAGTCTATGATTATCACATGCTACCTTGTCTTATTAATGATTTGTGTAAATGTCTTTTGTCTTATCAACCTACTTGAGAGGATGGATATCTATATCTACCATAGTTCTTTGTATGTAAGAGGCATGGCATAGTAGAAAGAACACTAAGTCAGAAGAAGGCCTAGGTTACTGATTCTGAATCTCTGTTTCATTATCCATAAAATGGTCAAAATACCTGTACCACCTACTACTTCATGGGGTTGTGAGAATCAAATGAGGCAATAAAGTAACCGGAAAACATGAATTGCCATATGAAGTAAAAGTACATGAGGAATAAATAATTTGCAAGCCTAGTAGTAAATAATAATTGAAAAGAAAATGACTTGGTTAGCTACCATAAGGAGATTTAAATGCTGTCAGAAGACTGATTTTTAAGGGTGGAAGAAGTTAAGATGTATCCACTGGCCTATGAGGACATTCCTCAAATGCCAAAACATTTAAAATATTAAAAACTCAAAAATATACAGTTAGTACTAAATAAAAAACAGAACAAATTAACAAAAGCAGCACAAGGGCAGTTTGTTTTTGTTTTGTTTTGTTTTGTTTTTTGCAGGGCAATGAGGTTAAGTGACCTGCCCAGGGTCACACAGCTAGTAAGCTGATTTTTAACTGTCTTATAAATTAACCAAGGAAAAAGTTGAAAGGACTTTAGTTGTAAATCTAAAGGCTTAAATGTTGAGAGTGCTTGTCAATATTAGATTAGTAGTTGATGCTATAAAGAATTGATTTTTAAAATTTTTCCTGTCTTAGCAAAAGCATTCTGTTAATTAAGATGTTCATTTGTGCTCATTCAGTACTGTCAATTCTACCTTTACAATGTCTCCTTTATTTGTCTCCTTGTCTCTGACTCCACACAGCCTGATGCAGGCCCATCACCTCATGCCTGGTCTACTTCAATACCCTGTGCTTCCAGCCCCTCCCCATTCCAATCCATCTTCCATTCAGCTATCAAAATGATCTTCTCAAAGAACATGTCTGAACCCAGCCCCCATTTCGTACACTCTAGTAGATTCCTATTACTTCAAAGATTATATATACAAATTCTATTTGGCTTCAAAAGCCCTTCATTACCTGAAGCCTTCCTACTTTCCCAATCCTCATACTTTACTCACTCCTCACCATGTACTCTCCACTACACTAGTTTCTTTACTGTTCCTAATACAATGATAATCCATCCCTCGATTCCAAGTATTTGTCTGTTTGTTGGTTGGTTGGGCAATGAGGGTTAAGTGACTTGCCCAGGGTCACACAGCTAGTAAGTGTCAAGTGTCCGAGGCTGGATTTGAACTCAGGTCCTCCTGAATCCAGGGCCAGTGCTCTATCCACTGTGACACCTAACTGCCCCTGATTCCAAGTATTTTTACTGGCTGGCTCTAATGCCAGGAACACAATGGCCTTCCTCATATCTAGCATCCCTAGTTTCCTTCAAGTGTTAGCTAAAAGGCCATCTTCTGCAAAAAGTCTTTCCTAATCCTCCCCCTTAATCTTAGTGCCTTCCCACTGAGACTACCCCCAATTTATCATATACCCCCCATGTACCTATTACATAAACATGCATATACATATTTACATATTACATATCTTGTTTGTACATTGTTGTTTGTATGCTGTCTCCCACATTAGATTGTGAGTTTCTTGAGGGTAGAGAAAATTTTTTGCCTTTCTTTACCTACCCAGTATTTAGCAAAGTACCCAATTTACTAGTGCTTAATAAATGCTTGTCAACTTGCCAATTTAGGAAATGTGTAAGTCATGAATCACACTGGAATTGTTTTTCCATTTGCACTTTGCTTATAAAGTTTGTAACCTATTCAGGAAAAATTAGTACGTCCCAAATATTTATTGGTAATTAAGCATCATCTAGTTGATGACGTGAATCAGATGTTTTTTACCAAGAAGGAAATGTTCTTACCATGCCATGGTCAAACGTGAACACACCAACATCACGTCCATGATGAATGTGATTCCGTCTAATAATGGGGTTTCCATGATTTTTAACCAAATCCCAGCTAAAGCATTATTGGAAATCTCATTATCTTCATATATCCCCTATAGCAAATAATCAGAAGTCAGCAAGAGTAGAACTTCTCCAAACATCAAAGAAAAAAATTTTAAATTAAAAAATACCTGTGCATGATCTGTTATATAAAGTCCAACATTCTCACAGTCACTGATGTTGCAGTGCTTGATAGTGGGACACGCTCCTTGTCCACTAACACATACTGCAGAACCAACTGTAAGGAAAATAACATGTATAATTTACTAGCATTGTGCTAAGAACTTATTTAATTTTACTCTTTTTAATTCATATCCTCCTATAGTCCACAATGACTCAACATTGAACCATTGGGTCTGAAAACCAATGCCAGCAGAATGTAAACTCTAGTTGATTCTAACAAGTTTGAAGGCTTGGTTCAATTCAACAAACATTTTTTAAAAAACAATGCATAGGATGCCATATACAGGGAATACATATACAAAAATCAGAATAGTTTTACAAGTGGGGAGAAGGTAGCATAGGGGTGGAGATCAGTAAAGAAGAGGGAATATGTCACACACACACACACACACACACACACACCAGCTAGCAGGTCAATTTGACTGAAATGAAGAATATGCAACGGTGAGTAAGATGAATAAAGACTGGAAAGGTAAATTCAAGCCATATTGTGGAGTTTTCAACTTAAGTGGATTTTGCCCTTTATCCTAGAGACAATACAATAAAACTTTTTGTTGAAATGGGACAAAGACCCACATGTCTATTGTTTAAGAAAAAGCCTACATAAATTTTGAAAGGCCTATGACCAGGTTAGTTGTGGCGTGATGAATATTTTGGTCACAGTCATTCTCAAAGACAATCTATTAATTTGTCAATGAATACGTGATATACCTCTTTATTTTAATTTGTGGAAAAAATATAGCTTAAACAAGTTTCTTTATTCAAACATGTATTTGTGCAAGAACACACACATACATACACACACATAAAAGTTCTAATACTCAAGTAACATCAAATTATGCAAGGAATACTAACCTGTACAGGTACTTCGAATAATACAGTGATCTATTATTGGACTACAATTCACTGTAATCTCTAAGCAGTGGTGAGCATTATGGTGCTGAGCAGATTTATCATCAGGGTTGAACTGAAAAATATAAATTTTTTTCAAATAAAGAAACAGTGACTTAGTAATTAAATATGCATGGTTTTAATCTCAGGTCTCTTACCCTGATGGTCATATATCCAACATAAGCATCCTCAGAACCTTCCATAAAAACAAAAGTTGAATCTCTAGTGTTTTCGATATGACTTTGTCTGCCACTTTTCCAGGTGCTGTAGAGAGACAACATTTTAAAAACAAGATATTGCTTTTAATGAACATATTAAACCATGTCTATTGGAGAAAAAAGCTTAAATCTAAAGGACAGAGTCTTAGTGCTATACTATAAAACTAAATAGCAACATCTTTTTTTTTGGGGTGGGGGGTAGGCAATGGGAGTTAAGTGACTTGCCCAGGGTCACACAGCTAGTAAGTGTCAAGTGTCTGAGGCCACATTTGAACTCAGGTACTCCTGAATCCAGGGCCGGTGCTTTAACCACTGTGCCATCTAGCTGCCCCTAGCAACATCTTTATAGTGCTCTTTTCAAGTTTTTACAAAATACTTTCTCTGAAACTACCCTATAACAAAGATACTAAAAATATTATTCTTATTTTATATATGAGGAAACTGAGCCTCTGACTTATTTGTGGCTGGAATTTTGAATTTAGGTCTCCTGAGTCTTAAGTCTAGTGCTCTTTCTTTTTCTTTCTTTCTTTTCTTCTTTTTTAGTGCTCTTTCCAGTAAACTAATGCCCTTGATTAATAATACAGCGTTGGGAGTTGGTCCTAACACATATGTACCATGTTACATGAGGCCTTATTATATGATCAAATTTAATTGAGGGGAAGGCGGAAGAGCAGGGAGAGGGAGGGATGGGAGGGAGAGGATGAGGGAAAGAATGTGTGTTAACTTTCAGGGTGTTGAGGAAAGGAGAGTTAAACAAGGGAACCTGAGATATCTGTATTTATTGAAAGATGTCTATGCATTTATATCCCAAAGACATCCCCCAAAAGAGAAAAAGACCTATTTGTAAAAAAATATTTATTGCAGCTCTTTTTGTAGTGGCTAGAATCGGAAATCAAAGGAATGACCAACTGGGGAATGGCTAAACAAGCTATGGTATATGATGGTGATAGAATATTATTGTGGTACAAGAAATGACAAACAGGATGATTTCAGAAAGGCCTGGAAAGACTTCTGTGAACTGATGTATAGGGAAGTGAGCAGAACAAGAAGAATGTTGTGCACAGTGACATCAATATTGTTTGATGAAGAATTATGAATGACAACTATTCTCAGCAATTCAATGATCCAAGACAATTCCCAAAAGACTAAAGATGAAGCATATTATCCACCTCCAAAGAAAGAACTGATATCGATTGAACACAGACTGAAGCATGCTATTTTCATCTCTTTTATTTTTATCTTTTATTCAAGTTTTCTTGTACAAAATGACTAATATGGTAATGTTTTATATAATTGCACATGTATAACCTCTATCTGATTGCTTACTGCCTCAGGGAGAGAAGGAGGGATAGAATTTGGTATTTAAAACTTAAATAACCAATGTTTCCTAATATATGCATTAAGGAAGGAAATGTATATGTAAAGTTTCATGTTCTACCATGAAGTAGATAACTCCAGGTCATGGGGGAGGAGAGCAATCTAGTTAATATCCTGACTTTAAAGGAAATGTAACATTCTATTTTCTAATTTTCTTTTAAGCAAGAGTATTACCTCCTCTTTAAACTAAAGGGTCTGCCCCCTTTAGTTTTTGTCAATGCGTCCCTCAATTTCTTTCTCTCTTTTCATTCCTTTACATTGTTAGTCATAAGTACCTATAAAGTGATTGCTTCATTTAAGGAAACTATATTGCTTAATGAAGCACAAGGGGGTCTGTAAGAAAATAATAGGCTTACAGGCTTTGCCAACTTCCAAAGGCCCCAGCTGGGATTGATTTGGACTGATTAGATTGCCTGAGAGTGATTTGCTTTGGCTGATTAAACCCACTTAAAGTTAATTCAATGGAAACCACACCTGACCCGCCATCAAAAGGGTATTTTTCTCAGAAGCTGAGGACTTTGAACTCAACACGAGACCATCCTCAAGTCCAATGAACCAATGGATTTGGGTGATGCTAGCCAATTAGCTTGAAGCAGTATGTAAGGACTGCCTCTTGAGGGTGGGAGAGCGGGGAGAAGAAATGCAGGAAGGAGCATGAACATACACAGTTTGGGTCTCTCAAACAGGCTTGGTGGCAGAAGACGTGGGAGAAGAACCAGGTCAGGCTGTTGATGGGTGAAATTGAGGATGCTGGGTTAGATAGGTCTTTTCCTGGCTTTCTGACCCAGGTGTTCTCTTTTTCACTAATAAATACTTCATGCCAAACTTGGTGCTAAAGTTTCTAGTTTATAAGTAAACCCTAGCTAGTTTTACCTACACTTGGGACAGGAATAAGGTAACTACACATTAGATTTTACTCGTCATAAAACCATTCTCCCTGACTGTGTAGGGTCCTCTGTCTCAATGGTAGAATATGAAGTTTTCTTTTCAAAATACTTTTGACAATGTATTGTTGCTACATTAAATGCATAATGTGTCACTTGTTTCATAAATTTGCATTACTTTGAATTAAAATAAGATAAAAATACATTTCAAAATACCTGCACCAATCATAGTAATTGGAGATTCAATGTATATCCATTCATCAGTATATATACCAGAATGAACAAAGATAAGTCCATCAAAATGAGCTTCCTGTACTCCACCTAATGCATCTTCGATGGTGTCATAATACTAAAAGAAATTTGAAATGAAAATATTAGTTACATACTGTGGAGTTACTTTTGAAGAAATTATATGAAAATACATATTATACATACTAGCATGTTTTCTCTCCCTTTATATCTTGCAGGGTTACTGTAGAAATGTTCAGCAAATCCTGGCTTTACATGTGCTCCTTTATACTAAAATGCAAAAAAGAGAATAAAAGAAAAAAATTAACACACTTAAATGCATATGGTATTAAGACAAATATTTCATTTTTAATTTAAAATTAGAATCATGGTATATTTCTATGTCATCCTTAATTGAAAAAAAATTTTGAATATACATTTCTACTCATTTACTGTGCTTTGAAAAGAGATTAGTTCTGTAACATTTATAGCATACCATTAAAATGAGAGTAATAATGAAAAAATAGTAAGAGACCACAAACTATCTTAGTTAAGCATGAACTCTTTTAGATTCCTGATTATCAAAGTGACAAAATATTTGTTGGTGTTTTTTTTTAAAAAGGATGTCTGCTACATATTTTTTTTAAGTGAGGCAATTGGGGTTAAGTGACTTGCCCAGGGTCACACAGCTAGTAAGTGTTAAGTGTCTGAGGCCAGATTTGAACTCAGGTACTCCTGAATCCAGGGCTGGTGCTTTATCCACTGCGCCACCTAGCCGCCCCTGCTACATAATTTTTAACATGAATGGGATATAATAGTCTTCTTTTTAGCTGAAATTTTATTTACAAATATGCACTGAGAAAAGTACTTTCTATATTAAGTGAGGCTGCATACCAACTGCTGAAAACTTTCTTTCCAAGGATTTGGATGTTCATATTCTTCTGGATTAATCTGGTAAAATTTCCCAGGTTCAGGATGCATCATAGGACGTGTATACTCAAATACTTCCATGTATAATCGTTTCCTGAAAGGAAAAAAAGTATTAAAAATAGAAATCAGATGCAATGATTATTTCAAATTATATTGAAATTTAAAACCTCAAAATGAATCCCTTTAAATAATAAATAGAAAATGAGACTAGGAAAAGGTAGAGCATAGAAACCCATTCTGGCTACTAACTCAAATCATTTATGTATTTGACTGAAGTGTGAAAGCTAGTGAAAAAAATCGGCATGGCAACATAAAATAATGTACTATTTTCTCACTATTAAAATATTAAATTTAGTACTTTTTAAAACAAAAAACATTCTGCAAATACCCTTCCTTCCTCCTCCCAAGTTCAACCTATCACTAGTTTTACAGCTTCTGAAGACACTAATAACTGCAACTTAAGAATTACAACTCTAAAAAAAAACAAACCAAAAGAATTACAGCTCTAGAATTCTATTGTCAGTTTTTTCTCTAATTAATGTAGTAAAAACTTATACTAACAAAATAATACTTTTTCTACATAAACAATTTATCCCTGTTTTTCCTTTCTTGCTTAATATATTCATGATTCTATCATTTAAAGAGGGCAAAAAGATAAATCCATTAGTTTTATCTCCATTCCTAAAGAACAATTAAATGAGAGATAACTCCAACAATCACCAAAAGAATGATAGTTATTAACCAGTAGATCATAGAGAAAATATTTTAATTAATTTTGGGGTTTTGTTGTTGTTGGTTTTTTTGTTTTGTTTTTTTGATGAGGCAACTGGGGTTAAGTGACTTGCCCAGGGTCACACAGCTAGTAAGCGTCAATTATCTGAGACCAGATTTGAACTCAGTTCCTCCCGAATCCAGGGCCAGTGCTCTATCCACTTTGCCGTCTAGCTGCCCCTAGGGGTGGGGTGGGGGGTGAGGCAATGGGGGTGGGGGGTGAGGCAATGGGGGTTAAGTGACTTGCCCAGGGTCACACAGCTATTAAGCGTCAAGTGTCTGAGGCCAGATTTGAACTCAGGTACTCCTGACTCCAGAGCCCAATGCTCTATACACTGCACCACCTAGCTGCTGCCCCCCCAACAATTAATTTTTAATAATTATTGCAATGACTAGCAACTCACATTTGTGATAACCAGTTTTTTTTTTTTAAAGCATCTTTAGTTTGGCTCAGCTATTTAAATATAACAGTAAAGTCACATTTTATCTTTCCTACCATCTTTGGCATTTTGTGAAGGCAAACATTATATCTCAGGATAATAACAAATACATCTTTTCACTTACCACAAAATTGGGTCATTAGCAAGCTCACTGAAGCGTTTACACACACAAGCTGCTCTACAGAGATCTTGCTCCAACAAGTATGAAAAAATCTTCAGAACTACTTCATCTGGCAATTTCTCCTGAAGATATTGTTCGGCAGGTGCTGCTATGAAAATATTAACAGATATAACCTAGCTGATTATTAAGCAAATCAAGATTAATGAATAGGTTTTAAAAATAATAGACAACTACTGATTTGAAAGAATTCTGTATCTACACATAAAATGCTCTTCAAATTCTAAAACCCTCTCTTCACTTGAATTTGGCAAGTGTAACAATTGGAATGACGCCACCTGCTGGAGACTTACTGTAGAAGAGTTCCGTTCATGAAGCGAAGGTCTTTGAGGGCAAGACCAGGAGTCTTTTCTTTGGCATCAGGAAGTGACGTTGGGTAGTGGGAGGAAGAAGGAAGAGAGTAGCGCTCTGTCTGACTCTCTTTCCTTTGGACTCTGGTGGAGAGCAGAGCTAGAAATGCGCTCTCCCCTTTAATAGATAGGAATCTAGGCCTTTCTCTCTCTCTTTACCAAATTCTTATTCTCCTTAATAAATGCTTAAAAGTCTAACTCTTGCTAAAGCTTATAATTTATTGGCGACCACTCATTAGATACCTGATAAGTCTTGTGATTTTCCAGAAACTCTTGCACGTTTTGCTCGATGACCAAAATTTTCAGTGGTAGAAGTAGAAGCACCCTTTTAACAACAAAAACACTGTTAGAAAGTTGTGGTTTTAAAAAAAGAACAAACAAATTCATGTGCTTCTAAATAATATGAAAAGTTTTACATTAATTTTTTTCTAAGAGAAATTCCTCCTCTACATACTTTAATATCCTCAAAAAAAAAAAAGGCAGATAAAAACAAAATAAATAACTTACCTCCATATTGCTCTTTGTAGGACAAGCTGTTCTTTTAGGTAGAAGAGTTTTTCTACGAAGTTGGTATGGACTATTTTGTGCACCAGGACCTGATTCTTCTGCAACCATATCTGCCGGTACATCATCATCTATTACAATTTTAAAAAAAGTCCTTTAATTTTGATGTAGGTACTACTTACCTTTACAAAGACTATTCAAGTATACATCCGTTTTATCACATGGTCATATGTACATTAATGTGTTCCTAAAAATACGTATTATAAAACCTGTGTTTTTGAAAATGTTATATTGTTTAATAAATTAACAGTGTCAAAATAAGGTGATTCAAATTATTTTGTAACAGAATTCTGCTCCAACAGAAAGAGAACTATACTCATTATGAGGCAAGAAACTTGGGTTTTGCTTCTGACATTAGACAAATTATTTAAAACTCTCTAGGCCTTGTTGCCTCATTCATAAAATGAAGGATGGCATGTAGAGCCAGAAGCAACCTTGGATCTTTGATTCTAACCCTTCATTTTACAGCTGAAGAAACCAGGACCCAGAAAGATAATTGTACAAAGTTACTCAGGTAGAAAGCGGCTGAGCCAAAATTTGAACACAAGTTTTCTAGTAAGAACCAAGAAAAAACTAAGATAATTCCTTCCAGAAATATGAAGAACTGTGAGTATTTTACTGAGGCCATGTTGATCTTTACCACAAACAAGTTACTGCTATCTGTGTTCTAAGCACAGCCTAGTCTTCCTTGCAGAAAAGTGGGTAAAAACACTCAAAGAACTCTCCAATATTTAGGTAATCAAAAATGAAGTGTTCTTTAAAAACAAAACAGAAAGGGTTAGTGTGAAAACAAAAGGATTTGGGGTGGATAGTGGAATTCTTCCTTATACCAGGAGGGTGGATGAATGAGACACCAAGTAAATGGGAAGAAAGATCAATAAACACTGGTAATGGTTGTGAGACTCCTCCTGAAGAGAACAGAGCTGGACCTTATAAGGAGAAAGCAACTGCTTTAGCATTATTTAGCAAAAATCATAGGAAGATGAGATGAATAGAGGAGCTTGGTGATTCTAAGCTAAAAGGCTGATCGTAAAAGGCTGTAATGGAAAATCTCTCTAAAATTTGTCAAACCTACCTAAGGAAAGTAGGTGTCTACTATTTACTTATGGTGACACACACAAGCATATACTGTCAAAAGGAATCTGAAAGGCAATTCTCAAGATGACAAAATTTTGGACAAGAAACTGAAATCTTTAGAAGCACAGGTAGTGTTGTGACTACTGCTGATCATCATAGTAAAACGCCTCAGAAAAGAAAGACAGAATTCATAAGTAAACACCTTGTTAAAAGGATGTCTAGAATCAGATTTAGATTTTTGAACTATAGCTTAAAACACAAGAGTCACAGTATGGGAATAAAATGTATCTAATGAAGGCTAGTAAGAATATATTTGCCTACAGTCTTACAAATATAATCAAGCGTTAAATTAAAAGGAAGGATATGAGAGAACACTACCTAAGTACAAACATTAGACAATATAAAATTGTTAAAAACCATAGGAAAACATGAAGAATGCCTGGAAAGTCAAAGAAGACAAAAAGTCAATACAAAGGAGTCAAAACCAAACCCTATGACCACATATGTCTAGTCACAGTGTACAAAGCACAGATAAAAGACAAAGAAGCCATATCTCTGAGACTTGGTGGGACAGGGGCTATCAGTCAATAAGCACTTACTAACCAACTACTATGGGTCAGGTAACTATACTGCCAGAGGAGATACCAAAAACAAAAATCAAAGAGTCTCTGTCTTTAGGGTGCTCATACATTCTATTGAGGAAGAAACTTACATATATAAATTATAAACACAATATGCATAAAAAATGCAAGACAACTTTGGGGAAAGGGGCAGTTGCTCGGAGTGGGGTGAGATAGTGAATCATAAAAGGTTTCACATAGAAGACAATGCTTAAGCTAAGTCTTGGGGGGGGGAGGGGAGGGCGACGGGAGATGAGGCAGTTGGGGTTAAGTGACTTGCCCAGGGTCACACAGCTAGTAAGTGTTAAGTGTCTGAGGCCGGATTTGAACTCAGGTACTCCTGACTCCAGGGTCGGTGCTCTATCTACTGTGCCACCTAGCTGCCCCTTAAGCTAAGTCTTGATGGAAATAATAGAGTCTAAGAGATGGAGATGAGGGGAGAGCACATTTAAGGCATAAGTGCCCGTCAGAATCAAGGTACAGAGATGGAAAGCCTAGTGTCACATACGAGTAACAGAAAGAAGTCCAATTTGGCTGGACCACAGAGTGTAGGAAGAAATAAGGTTGGAAAAGTAGATTGAGAGCAAGTTGTGAAGGGTTTTAACTAATAAATAGGAATCTATATTTTATCCTAGAGGCAGGACTAGAACACACTGCTAAAGAAGAATATATTTTATACAAAACAAATAGGATACATTAAATCACACTCATGTCATCTGGATAAAAATCAACAGAGGCAGAAACACAAGTGATATACTAATTAGAGTACATTTACAGACTACTTGGATAGAAAGAAGATGAAAAATTTCAAAAACAGATTAAAAGTCTGGCAGAAAAAAATATAGTGTGATAGGGAGTCTCAATTATTTGGATTTCTGCTGGAATCCTCTCTTTGCAGGAACAGAGCAACTAATATTTAAATGACTTGTTTTAATGACAAATCCTTCCAAATGGGGAGGAACCAATTTGAGGATTATCTATTCTAGTTCTATTTGTATAAGCAAGGAAGAAAGAGCTGCTCAGAGAGAATGATAGCTGACTTACAGGAATGTGAATCAGTCCATTTTAGAACTTGTGATTGAGAAAGAGAAGATAACTAAGCATAGTTGGACAGGCAACCTTATACAACAAATTTCAAAAGATTAAGGGAAAGGATAAGTAGGAATCAATTTGCTAAGTACTAATTAAGTGCCTTCTATGTGCCAGGCATTGTGCTAGGCAATAGGGACACAAAGACAAAACCTAAATAGCCCTTGCCAACAAAGGAGCCTACATTCAAAATAATGGGGGACAGAGATATAACAATACATATACAGAAAAGTAAATACTCATTTTCTCTGTATCTCTCTCTCTCACACACACAGCATCTATATAGGTATGTATATCTATATAGGTATACAGGCAGGTATAGATGGAAAGATAGAAAATAACCTCCAGTGGGAAAACCCTAGCAACTGGGTAAATCAAGATAGGCTTCATGAACAAGGGTAATTGAGCTTAGTCTGAAAAGAAAGATAGGATTCTAAGAGGTAGAAACAGGGAGGAAATGCCCTCTAGGCATAGGGTATGATAGCCTGTTCGAAGGCACAGAGATCGAAGATCTAATGCCATGTATGAGGAACAGGAAGCAGTCAGTTTGGTTTCAATGTAGAGAACATGGAGTATGATATGCAGTAAACCTGGAAAGGCAGGATATTATTATAAATATATGATATTAACATGTTTACATCTTGTTAGCTTGTATTCCTTATGTCTTTCTTACTTGATGAGTCACTCTATGTAACAAAAAATTTAAAAAGGAAAAAAAGCAGTTCTGCAAATAATGAAATTTGATAGTATAGGCAGTATTTCACAAAAACACAGCTTCCCACCTCTGCAAAAAGAGAAAGTTCATTTTCTCAACTCTTTAAGGCCTTGAAAATCCAAACCGAATATTATATATTATTATACTTAGCAGCAATTTGGAGCCACTACTAGACCTTCTTGAATAACAAGTAAAATTGTATAAGACATCAGGCCAGGGGTAATGGGAAAGCTTTTAAGAATGATATTCTGAATATAGAAAGAGAAATACTTCCCATTGAGAAGGAAAAAGATAAGTTGTCTAAAAAGACTACATTACTAAAAAGGATAGCAGGACCCTCTAAGAATAGGGTCAAGAGCGTCAAAATTCAGCATTATCCAAGATTGTCAAGTAATGCTAACAACAAAAAAGTGGCTGTTAGCTATTTAGGGGAAAATAAAATCAAAGAAGAGATAGTACTACTAACCCTATCAGGAGATGGAATGAGGATGAAAGATAAGAGATGACAAGGTTATTCTACTCTTTATTTTGCTTCTTTTCTTGACCAAGAAAAATGATTTTTGAACTAGAAAGCATAAAACAAAAATGGATAATAGGGAAAGAAGGATGATTGGAGGTTATGTTACTTCTACCTAAAATCTTCTCCCTGGACCATCACGGCATACCATATACATTCTGTAAACATTTTTTGATTGACTAAGATGACAATCAGATTCATCAGATTTCTTTTCCCCACTCCTAAAAAACCCCAAAAAACACAAACACTAAAGACCTGAATAAGGACACTTTGATGTCATAGGGTCATTGAGGGGGACACTAGGAAGTAAAAGACTAGAACATACATTCTCACAATGGAGGTTGAAGAGTCAAACTTTGTAATTTGTGCATATTAGTTTTGCCCTTTCCCCCTCCTTCAATTGCCAAGACCATCTTTCAGTTCTTTTTTTGTTTCTCATCCCTTTCCTTGCATATGTGTGTGTTTGGGGGTGGGGAAGAAATAGCTGTTGCCAATACCCATGAGTTGACACTATGATAAAGCATCTTAGAACCAAGAGAGAACATTACAAACTAAACAGCAAAAATGAATGTGTACACAAGATTTTGTGTATTGTAATGAAAGAAAACTGTGCTAAAACTATGTTATTTCATTCTGATATTCCATGTGAATAAAAATGACACTTGAATACATATGAAAATAGGATAAAGATAAAACTAACAAGAGTATGAGTAAAGCATTACAAAATGACTATGTTAAAGCTGCTAGTGCCACCCCCTCAATTACCTTGAATTTATTTTACATATCTAGAAAATCTACACATATAAATTTTGCATATTTATATATGTACATATATATATTTATATCTTTCTCAATAGAATGTAAGCTCCTTGAAGTGCAAGAACTGTTAAATTTTTGTTCTTGTATCCCCCACTAGCAGCACCTGCAATGTCTGACATAGGGAAGGCATTTAATAAATGTTTATTCTTATGTGGTGGTGGTCAGTTACCTTCACCTATCCCTCAAATAGTTTAAAACCAGGAAATAAAAGGGGGAAAGGGGGCAGCTAGGTGGCGCAGTGGATAGAGCACCGGCCCTGGAGTCCGGAGTACCTGAGTTCAAATCCGGCCTCAGACACTTAACACTTACTAGCTGTGTGACCCTAGGCAAGTCACTTAACCCCAATTGCCTCACTAAAAATAAATAAAATAAAATAAAAGGGGGAAAGACCTCCAAGCACTTAAATTAGCAATCCTTCCCCCCCCCCCCCAATCCTTCACTACAGCCCTATTCCTTGAGACATTCTCTGGCCCCTTTACGGATTTTTTCACTTCTATTTCAGACAGCATTCTAGCATGCAAAGTTAGAAGCTAAGTATCAATATTTATTAAGCACTTACTATGTGCCAGGCAATACAAAAAGAGGCAAAAGACAGTCTCTACCCTCTAATGAACGAAACAATATGCAAACTATACACACACACACACACACACACACACACACACACACACACACACACACACACACACGCAGGATAAATAGAAAATGATTGACAGAGGGAAGGCACCAGAATAAGGGACTGGCAAAGGCTTCCTGGTAAAGATGGGATTTTAGTTAGGACTTAAAGGAAGCCAAGGAATTCAGGAGGCAGAGTAGACATGGAGGAGTAACCAAAGAAAATTCCTGGAGACAAGAAATGGAGTCTTTTTCCTGAAACAGCCAGGAGACCAGTGTCACTGGATCAAAGCATATTTGGCAAGGAGTCAGGTATAAGAAAACTAGAAAGATAGGAGGGAGCTAGATTATGAAGGGCTCTGAATTCCAAACAGAAGATTATATATTTGAACCTAATGGCAATAGGGAGTCTCTGGAGTTTATTGGGTAGGAGAGTGACATGTCACACCTACACTTTAGGAAAACCACTTTGCTGGTTGAATGAAGAATGAACTGGAATGGAGAGATCTGGCAGACCCATCAATAGTCCACTACAATAATCAAGGTGTGAAGTGGAGGGCCTGAATTGGAGTGGTGGCAGTGCCAGAGAAGAAAGCATGGCATATCTGAGAGAGGTTACAAACATGAGATGGACAGGCCTTGGCAACAGATTGGATATGGGGGCGGTAGGGATGGTGAGAGAGAGTGATGACTTTTAGGTTGTGAGCCTGAGAGACTGGGAGAATGGTATTGCCCTCTACAGAAATAAGGAAGATGAGAGGGGTAGAGCTTTTTGGGGAAAAGAAAGTGAGTTCTGTTTTGGACATATTTAGTTTAAGATGTCTACTGAATGAATATCCAGTTTGAGATGTCTGTTGGAAATGTAATAGGAGCTCAGTAGGAAGGTTGGGGCAGGATAGGTGGATTTGAGAATCATCAGCATAGAGATTAAATCTATGGGAGGTGATCAGATCACCAAATGTAGTAGAGAGAAAAAAGAGAAGAGGACCCAGGACAGAACCCTGAAGGACACTTATGATCTGAGAGCATCATTTGGATGGGGATCCAGAAAAGGAGATGGAGGAAAGGTTGGATAGGTAGGAGGAGAGACAGTAGTGTGAGAAGAGAGATCAATAAGGAGAGAGTGATCAATGGTGTCAAAGGATGCAAAGAAGTCAAGAACAATTGGGATTGAGAAAAGACTATTGGATTTGGCATGTTTGCATTAATAATATTGGAGAAAGCAGTTTCAGTGGAATGATTTTAAATTTGGAAACCAGATTGTTAGGAGTTAAGAAGAGAGTGAGAGGAGATAAAATGAAGGTACCTATTGTAAATGGTTTTGTGATTCTAACATTAAGACTGAATGAACTGAAAAATGAAGCTGTCTAGGGAACTTGAAGGAACATGAAGTCATGAGCAGTGATTTGCAAACATCTGAGAGAGATCCACTTAATCTTTGATTTTGATTTGAAAACTTCCTGATACACACAGCAGCCTTTCTATTACAAACACCTAGTTAATTATAGTATGATATCTAATTTTAAGTGAGAATATTTGGGTTTTAAGTCCAGGTTCTACCACTTATTACTTGTGTAAGTACCCTGCCAAATCCCAATCCTGAATTACTCCCACTATCCACTGTCTTCATTCCTACTCCCATATTGACAACAGGAGAAAAATCACAAAACTGTGCCGAGTCCACTCCAAATTTGTATTACATAATCTCAACCAGACACTCATTATTGCAAAAAACAATCCTTTTATACCTCCCTAATTAATCAATCAATCTCTCTCTCTCTCTCTCTCTCTCTCTCTCTCTCTCTCTCTCTCTCAGAAGGGCAATGAGGGTTAAGTGACTTGCCCAGGGTCACATAGCTAGTAAGTATCAAGTGTCTGGGGCCGGATTTAAACTCAGGTCCTTCTGAATCCAGGGCCAGCGCTTTATCCGCTGTGCCACCTAGCTGCCCCCTCCCTAATTAATCTCAATTTTGCTGACTTCCTCACATCTCTCCTCTGATATTGCCCCCATCCTGATGTGGCCCTTCTTCTCCTCATGCTTGTACTACTTCCTTTAACAGCCTTCCAGTTAGTTTCTCTGACTCTAATCTCTCCCTTCCCTCTCTATTTCACTATCCACTCAGTAGTCAAACTGATCTTCCTTAAGTGCCCCTCTGACCATGTCAGTGGGTTTTCATTACCTCTACTATCCTGTCTTTAGATGTTAAAACCCTTCAAAACCTGGATCCTTTCTATTTTCCAGTGTTGTTCTACTTTTTTCATTTCTTCCTGCCACATACTCTACAATCCAGTGGCATTGGCCTTCTTTTTGTTCCTTGCACACAACATTCGATCTTCAAACTCTGGGCATTTTTATTCTCTGTCCTATTCCCCCTTTCCCTAGAATTTGATCCTTCCTCATTTCTACCTCATGGATTCCTTCAAGTCTAGGAGAAAACAGCACCTTCTGCAAGCAGCCTTTCCCAGTCATCAAACTTAGTATCTCCTCTCTAATATCAGCTCTAATTTATCCTGTCTCTAGCTCATTTATACATGGTTGTTACTAGGCTCTCTTCCCCATTAGACTTCTGAACTCCTTGAGAGTAGGCATTGTTTTTTTGCTTTACTTTTTTTTATCTCCAGTACTTATCACAATATCTAGCATGGAGTAGGCACTAAATAAATCCTTGTTGACTAACCTATGTGACCTTGAGAAAATCATGACTTTTCAGAGTCTCGGTTTTGTCATTTGTAAAATGCTTGATTAGACCAGATAACCTTTAAGGCCCTTTAAGCTCAAAAGCTATGATCAGGTGTAAAAGACCACTGGTGTGTTATGCATCTGTTCACTATAAATGACCATTTGGAAGTTAAAATACATTGTGCTCTTTTCTTTTCCATTGAATCATTATTATTATTATTTTTTTTAGTGAGGCAATTGGGGTTAAGTGACTTGCCCAGAGTCACACAGCTAGTAAGTGTTAAGTGTCTGAGGTCGGATTTGAACTCAGGTACTCCTGAATCCAGGGCTGGTGCTCTATCCACTGCGCCACCTAGCTGCCCCCCATTGAATCATTATTATAAGTAGTAGTTAGGTTCCTAGGTCAGTTCATAAACTCCATTTAATCTAAATACTCCATTTTTGCAATGAAAGAAGACAGAAATAGTAAAAGGTTTCAGAATTTTGATACCTTTTACTGTGAACTCCTTAAGGCAGGGAGAATATTTTGTACATATGTAGATCATCTTGTATATAAGTAAGCATTCAACAAATATTTGTTGGTTGTAAAGAAAAAGGATGACAAAGGTGAAAAAACAGACTATACATTGAAGCTATTTTTAATGTGACTGTTCAATTTATGGGCACAGGTAGTTGTGATTAGCAACTTTTAAAAATAGCTTTAAAGGGCCATTAAAAAAGCAACCTGCTATTTGCTTCTATTTAAATGTTATATTCCATAAAAATCTTATTAATATAAACCAAAGGAAAAATCATCAAATCCTTTACTTTATAAACATACACTATCATAAAAGGATAGTCCTCAAATCTCTTCCTTTGTGCCTAGACCTAGCCCTAGTCCTACTCTTACCCCTAAAAAATACAACAAAAACTTGCAGTTCATCTTACTACAGGTATTTTGGGGTATTAGAAACTCCTCTATCTCAACACACGAGAATGACAAAGGCAGAAAAAGAGCAATTTTAGCAGAATGATAGTACGTGGATGAAGATTTCAAGGGCTTAAGGAGAGAGTATGAAATGTGGTAAGGAAAGGAGGCATCTAGTGTAGACTCTAGTAGTATTTGTATATCCAAAACACTATACAAACAAGTTAAGCTGTTCATTCAAAAAAATCTTCCCATATACTAACAGGTATCTACTAACAACTAAAGGTGAATAGTAATAAATGGCAGTTCCCAAACTGGCTTTATTCTACATAGATTCCACAGAGGATTTAAGCTTCCAATAAAAACAAAATCTAAAAGTAAAATCTAACAAAATATTCTGAATTAAAGATGCTTAAAGATGTTTCTCATACTTACAGTTTTTCATTTTCAAATTTGAGTCTAGAAAACCAATACCCAACTATCACAACATAACCTAAAGACTTGCAGGGAGCACCAGAGCAGAATAAAATCATCTCATGCAGCACCTGCCCACTCACTAAAAATGATCACTATTTGTCAGAAAGAACTAGTTATAGTTATAGATACAGTTTTCATTAGTACTCTGAAAGAATAAAGAATATTTCATTTTATTTTGAAATGGTCTTTAAAGAAAACACTATATACAGGTTTTCTGCTTTTCACGTTTAAATTATCAGTTAAAAATTGAACTAGTTTTAAGATAAATTTAATCATTAGAGGAAGTATTACACTTTATACCAGCAGATCTATATCATGACACCAAGCCAACATGTTTGCATTAAAGAGCACCACTGATACACAGCATACTGGGATTCATTTCAACAGCAGTGATTCAGGTCTGTATCTACCATATTTTCTTAATTCGTAATACAACTTAAGATAATATTTTAAAACCTGTCTACAACAAGAGCAACAACTCTCATGCTACTGAGTACTGGACATGCTGGACTAATTTTTCTCTATGTAATACAAAAATCTCATACCACTTACCAACCTGCCACATCGGTCAGACAAAAAAATCTGTGCTAGTAACAACTGTGTTTGAAAACAGTTCCTAGTCTCATGGCAGAGATACATGCCTGACAACTGTTTCTAACACAGCTGTGACTACCTTAGCTATTTTCCAATTACAGAAGTTTTATAAAGCAATTAACATTAAGATAATTTTACTTAAAGCAATTAAAAAATAAGTAATTCAGGAATTAATTTGCCATATAGATTAATTTCTCAGGGGAAAAATCCATAAGTTATTTTATTTTATTCTGTATGTAGTTAAAAACTAAGATTTAACTTTTTTTTAAACTATGATTGAACTATTTTAAAAGTTGTGTTAAATCTTCCTTTTCTATAATAGTTTAAATTACACCATTAATGTATATACAATACTTTCCTCACCACTATCTTTTTCCTCCCTGCCAAGAAACATGCTGCACTATCTCCCATTCTCAAAACAAAGCACTTTCCTTTATTTTACTGCTAAACTTTTTCACAATTCATCTCTACTAGTTTCTACTTTCTCACTACTCACTGAATTACTTGCAGACTTTCTGCCCCTCTGAACTCAAATTATTTGCTCAAAGGTCACAAATGACATTCTAAGTACCGAATCTAATGGATTTGATTCAGTCTTCATTCTTCTTTCCTTTTTTGGGGGGGCTGGGGTAGTGCTATTTTTGGCACTATTGACTAACTTCTCCTTGAAACTTATTTCCTTGGCTTCTGTTGCAGTACACTCAACTGGTTTTCCTTTTACTTCTTGGATTGCTCTTTTCTCCGGGGGCTCCTTAAATATAGGAATTTCTCAGAATTCTGTGTTCTGCCCTCTTCTATCAACTCCTTCATTTTTAATTACCACCTCTCTGCGAACTCAAACACATTATTTCTCTCCTGAGCTTCAGACTCAAATTTTCAACTGCCTAGACAGTTCTGCAGGGCTATCCTGTGGTCATATCAAACTAACAATGTGTGACTTGTTAGGGAGAAAAATATTTACTGCAAAGGCTTTAGAGGTGTAGCAGGAGATTCTGGTGGAATTCTATTCCAGATCTGAGTTTCGACAACAAAAAAGAACTAAATCGCTTCTAGGTGGCAGTGATGGGAACCACTGAAAGAAAAAAAAACATCTCCATCTTAAGAGCTGTCATAGAAGAAAGTTAAGTCAAGCCAGGCTTAACATTAATTTCTTGAGAAAAAATATAAAAGGTTTCAAAGAAAACTAAGAACAGTGGAAAGCTCAATAAGAATAATACCATAAAGACACAAAGACAACAATTTTGAAGACAAAAAGGGCAGATTCCTGAAAAGACCACCGTAAATACAAAGATAAAACATGCTAACTAACCTAGATCTTGGAAGCAATAACAGGTAACAAAGAATGAATATAAACGTGTAGCACTACCCAGTAAGAATGAGCTACAGCTCATGAGGAAAAGCTAAAGACAACAAAAAAGGGTAGTGGTTTTTGTTTTGTTTTTAATGTTGAAATTCCAATAGATCTGTGATCTCATTGACATAGAACTCATTTCCACTTAGGAATCCATCTATTCCTGTTCAACCTGTGCTCTCATCCATAACCTTCCATAATTACATCACAGATGGGCCACTCATACATTGAGGGACTTTTCTATGTCCTCTCAACACAATAAGGGTACTAATCAAGCCATTCTGGCTTTCCATCATTTTTTTTGTTGTTCCTGCTACATGGCTCATCCATCCTTAAAAAATATAATGTAAAAAACACACACACACACCCCTTTTATGACATCCTTTATTACTGTTTCTCTTGCATAAGGTTCTCGTTTGTCATGTGTTGCAGTTTGCAATTCATGTACTAGGAACTGGGAATACACAGACAAAAACAGCTTCTGCTCTCAAACAAACATTCTATGTAGGCCTGGGAGGAGGTGAGAATGTGTATATAATATATACAAAATGTATAAAAATAAAACAAAGTAATTTGAGGGGTAAGAGAACCCCCTTTGGAAGAAAGGGGCAATGGGAGGTGGAAGAAAAATCAATAAAATCCTTAAGTAAGAGGTGGCTTTTACGTTGAACTCTGAGAGACTCTAGTTATTCAGAGGCAGAGGTGAGGAGCAAGTGCATTACAGACACAGAGATGAAAGATGGAATATTTTGTTTGGTGTTGGTGTTGGTGTTGGTGTTGGTGTGTGTGTGTGTGTGTGTGTGTGTGTGAGAATTGGGATTAATCGACTTGCCCAGGGTCACACAGCTAGTGTCAAGTGTCTGAAGTCACATTTGAACTCAGGTCCTCCTGAATCCAGGGCCAGTGCTCTATCCATTGTGCCACCTAGCTGTCCCAAGATGGAATATTTTGTGTGACAATAGCAAGACAGAAACCCAAATTTTAAGAAGCTTTGGACCAGACTGTATAGCATCAATGTCAAAGATCTTTGAAAGATTTTATAGAATGGAAGAAGTAATCAAATCAGCAGGATTAAGCAAAGGCAAATGTCTCAATTTTCAAAATATAAGAAGAAAACAATAGGCCAAAGATTTTGTCTTCAAATTCTGGGAAAATTCTACAATTCATTCAAGTGTTAAGAAGTCTGGGTCACAAAGAAAAAGCCTGGCTTCATTAAAAACAGGTCGTACTTCATACGGAGGGAGTGGGGGCAGGGCAGAAATAAATAATTAGAATGGAATGGTTAATTCCACTGCTGGACTGTTGGACATAGAGTCTGACTAGATTTTAGCAAAGCATTTGGCAATTTATCACACTATTCTTAGGTGAAAATGGGAAAATATGGAATAAATGATCATTCAAATAAGGTAGACTTCATATTGGTTGAGTGTAGCTCAATTCAAAGAACAGTCACAAAGGATTCTGTGTCCAGTTGGAAGAAGGTTCCTAGTGTAATACCCCAAGGTATTATTATCACTAATTTGGATAGGGGCAGAGACAGCATATTTATCAAGATAGACAGATGTTGCAAGAGGCATATTTAGGCTAAGAAAAACTTGCTAACAATTACACCTATCCACAAGTAATTGGAGACTTTCAAGCACATGCTGGATGATGAATTATCAGACTTATGGTAGGCCTTGAATTTGAATGACAACTTAAAGAATTTTTATTTATTTTTCAAGCAATGAGTACTGTTGAAAGGCTTTAAAGCAGCAGAATGATCTCATAAAGCAGTATTTTAAGAATTTCAATCTGGCCACAATTTGAAGGGTAAATTGTGGAAAGGAGGAAAAAAAGAAATCAGTGGCTATAAAATTATGAATGGTTTAAAACAAAAGGAAATGAGAAATTTACCAAAAACGTTAAGAATTATTTTCCTTCAGGATAATCACTTTGGGAGGCAAGTTACTTGTCACAGAAATATTGCCATTACTCAAATTCTTCTTTTTGGAACTGTCACTAGAATAATTTACAAATCCCAGAAAGATTACTTTCATTACTTTCAAGTTCTATTTGTTTGGGATTTTTAAAAAGTACTACCTAATTTACCATCTGCCTTGTTAATAGTAATTTCTCTAAGTGATTATGGATTGAATGACCTGAAAAGGGAGAATGGGGTGGGGAGAGAATACTAACTAGGGATATGACAAGTTTGGTACCACATAAGAGTAGGTAAAACAAAGAGAAAAAATAAATAAAAAGAGGAATTCATGGGAAACAATATCTAAGAGAACTTCCAATAAAACTTATGGCCTAAAATATCCACATATGAATACACAAAATATGGGTAGTTAAAGTAACCTAAAGCTCCTTATACAACAGAGTAAATATGTACACATGCATCATAGCCATAACTAAGAACCAGTAAAATGTAAATTCTTAAAGGCAGAGACTGTTCTGGTTTTGTATATCCAGTACCTAGTATAATGCCTTATCCATAGTAGGCATCTAATAAATGTTTGTCAAACTGAATTGAATTCAGGACAAAGAGAAAAAGATGAACACACCAGGTTTAATTCATGCCTGTGAATTAAATTCAGATCATGCAAATCATCCTAAATTTCAGTTACACACAGACACACTACATTTCTACATATTTTAAAAATACACACAAAGTCCACAATGATTTTATATAGCACTAATTTCATTTCCACAATGGCCTGCCTCCTCAGAATTGTTGGGTTGTTCTCAAAGTAACTTTCCATTGACAAATTCTGTAACATAACGTATAAGAGATTTGATTTATTCTTACATATCTGTGATTAAAAAATACAACCATAAACTTTCTAGCTAATATTAGAATGTGCTTCCTCTGAAGCAATAAAACTAAGATACTGGAGAAATCTTTCAGGAAACGTTACAAAGTTAATGAATATTTTGAAAGTACTTGTGCACACGTGCACATGCATGCACACACACTTTGTAAAATAGATAATGGACATGTATTATCCATAAACATGAACAAACTAAGACACTAAGAGAGTAAGTGACTTCCTAATTTAAAATGTTCTCAAAAGTAAACAATGTTCTTTCTTCTCCAATTTTCCTTTCATTTTCTATGTCACTACAATCAACTGAATGGCATGGTAGAAAGAACATTGGATTGGGGGTCTGAGAATCTGAGCTTGAATTTTCAGCTATTAAATCTTACAAGCAAAAAAAAAAATCTTATAAGCAAAGACAGGTCATTCATTTCTTTCCCTGAAATTCAGGTTTGACATCTGTAAAATATAGGAGCTATATTTCTAAGGTCCCTTTCAGTGCTAAATCTAATGGCCCCATGAACTACCATTTTTAAAGCCATTTTGTCTAAATAGATTCCTCATGTTTACAAACCTGTTAGGGAATCTTCTCAGACATCTTCACAGGATGCATCCTTCATTCTGGTCATCACCCCATCTCTACCTCTCTGCAGGTCCCCATCCCCCAACTTCCACCAAAACCCTGAGTTCTCCATCTGGGACATACGTTCTGGAAAGTGAGCTTTCGCCTTGGCCAGGAACCAAACCTCTTTGTATTTCCCAGTTAGCTCCACACCATGCTCCCACTACCAACTCCCTCCCACCTCCTTTTAAGTGTTGTCTTCCTCCATGAGGATGTAAAGCTCCTTGAGAGCAGGGGCTGTGTTACTTGTTTGTAACTCCAGCAGTAAGTGCTTAATAAATGTTCTATCTACCTACCTATAAGATAGATATTTGTTGTTGTTGTTTAGGCATTTTTCAGTCATATCTGACTCTTTGTGACCTTATTTGGAGTTTTCTTGGCAAAGATACTGGAGAGGTTTGCCATTTCCCTCTCCAGCTCATTTTATAGATGAGAAACTGAGACAAACAGGGTGAAGTGCCTTGCCTAGAGTCACACTGCTGGTAAGTGTGCTTCCAGGCTGGATTTGAACTCATGAAGAGGAGTCTTCCTGACTCCAGGCCTGACACTCTATCTACTACACCATCTATCTGCCCTCATAGAACAGAAATAGTAGTAGATAAAAATCTCCCTTGATTTCCCATACATACTAAGAATGGTAGGCTATATGTATTGTGTATGTCTCCTCTCTAATAGTCCAATCCCCAACAAGTATTTGAAGGCCTACTATATGCCTGACCCAGTCTTATAGGCATTAGTGGAGAAGAGTAGTAGTTGTATAAGACCTAACTTCTGAAACTGGGTCTCAACTCCATGTAGGTCAAGTTAATGAATGTGGGATTCTTGAAAAAGTGGGCAACAGTAAAAGGTTATGTATACCTAGTTTATATACCTATATACCTGGAGTGGTGTAAGAATCTCTTGGGTGAAAAGCAGTCACAAGTAGAAAAAGTTTAAGAAGCCCTGGTATAGAATATGGTCCTTGCCCTTAAGGAGTGAACTTGTCTTGTGGTAGAAAAATCTACAGAGAATACAACAGTTTATCAGATGCTGCATTCACAACAGTTCAGAAAAGGACAAGACTAGCATGAACTGAGGTCATAATGAGAGGTATTATAAAGGAGGTATCACTTTAAAGAGCCAGCCAGTACAATGTGGCAAAAAGAAAGAAGGGGGAGGGGGGGACTTTGGGTATGGGGTGAGAATAGTAAGTGAAAAGCACAAACTATTTTGGGGACAATTACTAGACTACTTAGCTAGAATTAAGCTTGACTAGACAGGATGGAGCTAGAATATGATACCATTATATGGGAAGATAGACAAGACTGTGTGAAAGGTAGGTACCAAATCCATCATTTTCCTGATTTAAAGGCTATCTTTCTATTTCCTACACCATGCTGCATGAAATAAGATCTTGGACTAACATGGGGTCAATTAACATGGAGAAAAAAGGATAAATCCAAGAAATGCTGCAAAAGAGCAATTGACAGAGGCTGGTAATTGACTAATTGAAGTGCAGAAACTGCTGCATTTGAATTAATAATCATTTACTGAGCATTTATTATGTGCAAAGCACTGTTTAGTCATGGAGATACAAACAGAAATGTAAGACAATCCATACTCTCAAGGAGACGCATATATATGGAAGGTTTTAGCTACAAGTCAAGTCAAATAGAAAAGTTCCATGGTCCTTAGGGCTCAGAAGCAAATAAAGTGTTAATTCCTCCTCTTTTATGTCACTATTCAAGACTTTTGATCAACAGCTGTTGTTGATGGTTATGATAAATGGGGGCCCTTTCTGTACAATGATTTCTCCCCTCAATGATGGCTGTTGGGGCCAGGCTAGAAGTGGTGGTGGTTTAGGGGCACTTCTATTCCCAAGGTTCTTGGGTTTAGAGTTAATCCCATCAGGGTCTGAAGTGAGATGGTGGCAAGGTGGCGGTGTTATGACTGACATGTGTAGCACATGTTGCTTCCAATCTCTCCTCAGAGTGCCTTCCTGTTTCAGCTGGACTGGCTTGCCTACCTATGTAATATGGAGTCAACAGACCTGGCCAAGATCAAAGCCCGGTTGTACTGTATTTACTATCATATAACTTTGGACAAGTCACTTGACCTCTCTTCCTCAGTTTCCTTACTTACATAAAACAAGGGAGTTAAACTATATGATTTCTAACAGGTTCCCTTCCAGGTATAAAGTCTATGACTTTATATGTGAATTAATGACATCAAGCTTTCAAACCTAAGGGATTAGAAGAATGATGGGGAAACTGAAAGGGAATACTAAAGCAGGAAGGGAAGTAATGAATTTAATTGTGGTTTGACATAAAGTGGAACAACTAAGAAGCCTCTAGTATAGAGATTTAGTGATTCACATTGTGAGTAGAAAGTGGGTGGGGGGAGAGGAAGGGCAGCTAGCTTAGAAATGAGTCATGGGGAGTGCTCACAGTTTAGAGCCAGAAGGAAGAGAGAAAGAGCTAAGAAAAAGTCATAGAATCAGAGCAAAACAGAGTCAAGGTGAAAGAGTGTTTGAAGAATGTTAATATTATACATAATTTTATAGACGAGCAACTAAGCCACTAAGACTAGAGGAATACAAACTTAATCAATCACAGGTCTTTTGGCTATGTCGTACTATTTCCACTAGACTAACTATCCAGTTGATATGTCATATAAATATATATGCATATAAAAGGTTTTATTCTTTATAAATATTTAAAGATTATTATTAAAATAATCACAACTCAAGTATTTCCATTGCCCTTACTGATAAATTTTTGGGCTATGTCACAGAAGGGTTAAAAGTCTCTAACTTTTACATAA
Source organism: Dromiciops gliroides (assembly GCF_019393635.1). NCBI lineage: Eukaryota > Metazoa > Chordata > Mammalia > Microbiotheria > Microbiotheriidae > Dromiciops > Dromiciops gliroides. The sequence goes on along the minus strand of NC_057862.1, from coordinate 603,367,228 downwards.
TTTATGGAATAAAATTTCAATAAAGCATGGACAATTTGTTAGCAAATTAGAGTACAAGGTCACATGTACAAGCACATAAAAATAAACAACTTTTATAAAGTGATTTGAAATTTGTACTTTGTAAATATGTGTAAAATCACATTTGATCCTACAACCCTGGGAGATATTATTCCCAATTTACAAGGAAATAGGTTGAAAGAGTGACTCATTTAGGGTCATGTATCTACTGAGTGTTTGAGGCAGGATTCAAACTCAGGTCTAATGTGGTTGAGAAGACTATAGTTTTCAAACAACATTTAAAAATGGATAATTTGATAGAAAGTAATTGCTGAATTATCTGTGTGCAAGACCATTGAATCATTAGAACAAAAATTCAAAAAAGATGAGAAGATACTGCAGTTAAAGTAACTCCAATCTGCCTTACCAAAACAAGGTGTTGTTGCAGTACACACACACACACACACACACACACACACACACACACACACACACACACACACACACACACACTCTCCACCAATACAAACTTTAACAATTTCCTTTGTGGGTTTAACTAATTTGAGGTAATTACAACAATGAAATTCCCAAAGGAGAACAGCAAACACTGAATCTCCTTTTAAGCAGAAAGACATGGCAATCAAGGGCCGAACTGGTTTGGAATACTTTCATGACACTGCTCTCTTATTGTTCACCTCGTACCTGTTAGCGCCTTTTCAATCTGCTAATTCATCATTCATATCTTGCCAAACACTAACTGACTTCTTCTCTAAAGACTGTCTTAGGATTTCTTCACCTGTACATCCTCTTTCCTGGTAAGCTCACTGACTTCTATTAGCTCTAAGTAAATGACATAATTCACATAATTCACCTTATCCAAAACTGAATTCATTACCTTTCCTCTTAAACCACTTCATCTTTCAAACTTCCCTATTTTTGTCAAAGGCAACAACTATCTATCTTTTCAGTCTCCAAGGTTCCTAAGAGTGGAGTATTCTTTACCCCTTATCTTCCCTCATTCCATTTATCCAATCAGTTGTCAAATCCTGCCATTTTTACCTTCACAACAGATCCCCTTCTCTTCTCAGCTACTTCAGTTCTATATCATCATCACCTCTGACAGTTATTGCAATAATTTAATTGGACTCTGCCTCAGGTCTCACAACACTCCAGTATGTCCCTATACAGAGCTGCCAAAAGATCTGACCCTGTGTCTTCCTTTAATCAATTCACTTCAATGGCCTTCTATTGCCTCTAGGATCAAATACAAACACTTCTGTTTGGATTTTAAAGTCACATACAACTTGACCTTAACTTATCTTTCCACAATGGACATTACTTACTCCTACACTGTGGGATCTAGACAAACTGGCTTCCTCTCTATTCCTCCTACCTCCATCTTTTGTACTAGCTGTCCCACATGCCTGGAATGCACTCCTTTCCCTGCCTCAGAGTTCCTTTTTCTTTCTTTAAGATGCAGCTTCAGTACCATCTTTTACATCAAGCTTTTCCTAATCTTCACCCCCCAACTGCTAGTGTGCTCCTTCCCAAACTACCTTGTATTTATGCTGTATTTGTTTTTAATATGTATTCACTGTCTTCACTATGTGAATATATGTATCTCCAGTGCATGGATGGCATAGAGGAGGTGCTTAAGCAATACTTGTTGACTGATATAAATGGGCAATATCACATCAGAAAGATGAAACATAAAACTAGAAGAGAGCTTGGCATGCTATCTAATTAGGTCAGATCACAGCAGATAAAATTGGAAAAATAAAGATATAATAAATGTCAATTACCTACCAAAATTTCAACAAGAGCCTATTCTTATCACCTATGATAATAAAACTACAACATTTGGACTCAATGTTGTATTGTTGGACTGATGTATTAAAGCTGGATCAGACTAAGTAAAAGTGAAAAAGAAAGCAGCCATGCTGGAAGTAACAATTTTCAAAACACTGCAGGATCAATTTTCAAGACATATGAAATGAGATTAAGATACTAAATGAATAGAAAAAAAATCAGAGCAATACACATGCTTACTATTTCATCTCTATATAAAGGTTTTTATGAAAATGAAATATACATTATATTCTTATGTGAAATGAATAGGTAAACTACTAGAAATCATTTTCTATACACACTTTCACAATCAAACAACTGACTAAAAGGTTTAGGGGTAAGGTATGGTTTAGGTAAAATCACATAGCTATTTTTTTTTTTAAAGCTATGACTGGAACAAAATGAATTCTTTAAAGTTTTCCTTCAGTGATGACCTCTCCTGCATATATGTTAAAGTGGTACAAGATTCAATGACACATATAACCTTAAAGATAACTGTAATATGTCAGGCAAGACATAAAACAGAAAAGTGTTCAAAGTTTTTCACTTCTACCACAGAAAATGTTGTGTAGAATCCAATGGAGAGGGATTTCCTTTATCACCAGCAAGTCTCAACCTTGGTTATACAGAATGTTATTTTAAAAAAATATTTTGATATCTATATTTAATATAATTAGTTTCCTTTGGAATCTTATGTACCCAATTTTATGCCTTTAAAAACACTATTCTGAAAAAGGGTTCATAAGTTTTACCAGACTATCAAAAGAGTCTGACATTATAAAATTTTAAGAATCAGTAGATACCCATAGCAGTTATCTAGTCAATCCATTTCTTTCTTTCTTTTTCTTTTTGGGGGATGGGGGGGTACAATGAGCGTTAAGTGACTTGCCCAGGGTCACACAGCTAGTAAATGTCAAGTGTCTGAGGCTGGATTTGAACTCAGGTCCTCCTGAATCCAAGACTGGTGCTTTAGCCACCGTACCACATAGCTGCCCCTAGTCCAATCTATTTCTAAAAGAACAGCCATTACAACATACAGGATGAGTAGTCATCCGGTTGCTACCTGAAATATCTCAAATGCTTCCCAAGGCAGCGCATTACAATTTTGAACAACTCTAATCATTAAGTTTTTCCTGATATTGAATCTAAATTTACCCCTATAAAACTTCTACCATTCATGACCATTCAAGTTATCAACCTAAATAAATAATCCATGTAGAAAGGACTCATGGTTCTTAATCAAGCAAATAGATTATTTAAATTATGTAAAGATTCAAAATCTTTTGCACAAGTAAAATTAAGGCAGCTACAAAAAGTTGTATATTGAGATGTCTTTTTTGGGGGGGGGCAATGAGGGGGTTAAGTGACTTGCCCAAGATCACACAGCTAGTAAGTGTCAAGTGTATGAGGCCAAATTTGAACTCAGGTCCTCCTGACTCCAGGGCTGGTACTCTATCCACTGCAGCACCTAGCTGCCCCAAAAGCTGTATATTGAGAAAAAAATCTTTACACTCAATTTTTCAAAAAGCCTGATATTCAAGATAAAACAGAAATGACATAGATATAAGGCCAAAAATTATTTCAATAATGATTTAACAAATGTGAAAATAAACTAAAAATCACTAAGTAAAGTGAAGTTCGTTCAAATTAAATCAATTTAAGTGTCATCTTGCAACGTAGTTTTCCAAAGATGATTTTTAAAAAAGGAAAGTCAGTATCAAAACAGCCATGGGAATATAGTAGCACATGCACTTCTAGTGCATCTGTAAATCTGTTTAAGCATTCTAGAAAACAATTTTAATTTATTTGAGAAATTTACCCCATTATTTATTCCTTTTAAACAAGAAATATCCCTCCTAAGCATAAACTCTTCCTCTCCCAAAAGGTTTAAAGCAGAAAGGGGTCGTGTGGATGTGGATATGGATGTATGTATGTGTATAGATAGGTTGGTAGGTAGATAGAGAGATAGAAAGACAGACCACAAAATGTTCATAGGAGATCTTTTTCTGATAGCAAAGTGGGTGGCTAACAATAAGTGAAAAGCTGAATATATTGTGGTATATGAGAAATACTCTTGCCAACATAAAAAATGAAAGCCATGAGAACTTTGGAGAAACATTTAAAGACCTGTATGAAGTAATGCATGAGCAGGTGGTGCAGTGGGTAGAGCTCCAGGTCTGGAATCAGGAGGACCTGATTTCAAATCTGGCCTCAGACACTGACTAGCTGTGTGACCCAGGAGAAGACACTTAACTCTGTCTCAGTTTCCTCATCTGTAAAATGAGCTGGAGAAGGAAATGGCAAACAATTCCAGTACCAAGAAAACCCCAAATAGACTGAGACAACTCAAAGAAAGCAGAAGCAAGAAAACAAAGCATATGGGATTACAGTCACATAAATCAAAGAACTAAAAGATTTTTTTTTTTTGGTGAGGCAATTGGGGGTAAGTGACTTGCCCAGGGTCACACAGCTAGTAAGTGTCAAGTGTCTGAGGCCAAATTTGAACTCAGGTCCTCCTGAATCCAGGGCTGGTGCTCTATCCACTGTGCCACCTAGCTGCCCCGACTAAACGACATTTGAACTCTGATTACTTACAATGACGGAATCTCAAATCTAGAGAGCAGAGGATGAATGACATCTCTTCTTTTGATAGAAAGGTAGGAGAATATGGGTAGAAAATGTTTCATGTGCTGACAGTGCAATGGATAGGAGAATTTTTTTTAAAAGATTGTGAATCTTTTTTTTTTAATTCAGTTTTTATTTATAGTTCCAAATTCTTGCCCTTCCCCTACCAAGTGAGAAGGCAAAAACATGCTATTATACATGTGAAGTCATTGAAAGCCTATGTACAATTAGATTTGCTAAAAAAGGAGGGGGGAGGAGTGAAGAAAAATAAAGTGGAAAAAAATATGCTTTGTACTCAGAGTTCATCAGTTCTCTCTCTGGAGGTAGACAGTATTTTTTCTTTTAAATTTAATTTTTTTTTAACGAGGCAGTTGGGGTTAAGTAAGTTGCTCAGGGTCACACAGCTAGTAAGTGTCAAGTGTCTGAGGTGGGATTTGAACTCAGGTACTCCTGACTCTAGGGCCAGTGCTCTATCCACTGCTCCACCTAGCTGCCCCAGCACTTTTCATCATAAATTCTATTGAACTGCCACATATCACTGTATTGATGAGAGTAGCTAAGACTTTCACAGTTGATTATCATTTAAAAAAAAATTTATCAGGCTTTTAATATGTATTAATCTATGCTTAGCACTGTGCTAAGTTAATCAAGAGGACAAAAACACACGGTTACTCTAGACAGTTATAACACAGTTTGGGAAGGCAAACATGAGAGTTTATAAAATTTGGTTTCAGTTTGAACTGGAAAAATCATTGCCATGGGGGACACCAAATATGGAGAGTCTTTACACTGATAATCATTTTAATATTGCTGTCACTATGTACAATGTTCTCCTGGCTCTGTTCATTTCACTTTGCATCAGTTCATGAGTCTTCCTGAGTTTTCCTGGACCTATTCCCCTCATCATTTCTCATAACACAATAGTATTTCATCAAAATCCTGGGAGGGGAATTTAAAAAAAAAAGAAAGAAAACCTAAATGGATGGAAAAAATGTATTGACGGATTATCACATTCAGATAAACCACTGAAACCATCAGTATATGCAACCCTACAATTAAATAAGAGGGTAAAAAGAGAGCTTATTGCATGTGGGAATTAATTAGCACAGTACTTTGAAAGCTTCCAAGCACCTCTCTGACCCCCCCCCCCCCCCCCCCCCCCCCCCCCCCCCCCCCCCCCCCCCCCCCCCCCCCCCCCCCCCCCCCCCCCGCCGCCTCCATAGCTGTATTCTTCTGGTGAAGGTGTAAGGGTGCTTAATCATGGAACATCACAATCTACAAAGAACAGAAACTCCGGGCAACTGTAACAATAATGGAAAAACACCTGGTGTGCCTAAGTAGGCTGCTGTATATTAACAGTAATAGCATATAATGAGAACCACAGAACCCAGATGAACACCACAGACCAAGGCTTTCATGAAAAGTTATGGCAGGTGAGGAAAAAAATATTTCTATCCATAAATCAGAAAGGTGGCCTAACACTGCTCCTTACCCAATATTTCACCTTACATGGAATCAGGAAGACATGGGCTTAAATTCCAACTCAGAAAATTACCAGTTGTGTGACACTGGGGTCATTTCCTCTCTCTAGAGCTGAGCTTAGCATAGGGCCTGGCATATAATAGGTGCTAAATAAATGTTTACTCTTCTCAGTTTCCTCACCATCAAAACTGGGGGTGAGGATGAAGAGAGTGGGACTTAACTTTTCTAGGATTTCTACCAGCCCTATATTGATTATCCTACACCTACTGCTCCTTTCTCTCTGTTGCTATTTGGAGAACAACTCTAGAGAAGGTCTAGCAATGAGGATGAACACCCTGAAGGAAGAGGGCAGAGGTAAATCACAAACTGGAAGTTAAAGACTTGGAAACCAAGAAACTCAAGGATTCAGATTCCTGTTAGTGTTCCCACTATGTTCATAAAGCAGTAAGAATACTGCCCTAGCTTTGTATTTGATACTGCCTTAAAAAAAACAAACAAACAAAAAACCCCTTATTTTAACTTTCCAAATCTTTCATTAGTATTTCTGCTCATATCTGGCAGATCTCAGAGAACAAATGACTAACTCTCAGTCAACATTTAGCTGACTGACCACGCAGGGGAGACCATCTAGTGGTCAAAAAAGATAACTACAGCACTTATAACAAAAATCTTTAAGAAACATAATCAAAGCGGGGTGGGGGGGGGGGAGAGAATCTATTTTTAATGTCCTGTTGTCTCATGTGGTTTTTAATGCATAAATCCTGAGGGGTGGGGGAGGCTAATCATTCTGTGGTAAGAGTATGCACCATAATCTTACTTCTCTTCAAAGAGGTTGATATATTAAAAGTTATTTCAATTCTTTTTGGAAATAGAAACCCTCTTAGGCTTTAAAGTAAAATACTTTTAAGTGAACACTATTATTTTAAGGAATCAGAAAACATTTTTACCATCATTTTTAATTTCACAAAGTAGAAAAATCAGATGTGATTTTAGTCCAAAGGCCATCAACTGAGCTAAATCTCAATTTCCCTAATTAGTATTAAATTAAACATATTGCCTTAAAGATAGAAATACACATCTATTCAATAGATAAAGATGTATAAGACTCACAACTAAGAGCGGTTTCTGTAAACCAAGCAAAAAGCATCCTTCTTTTAAAATGTTTTTTATGTTTGCAATAATAGGGAAATGCCTATGTAATTATTTTACTGAAAGAAAAAAAAGGAAAACCGGAAGGACTGGTAGTAATTATTGATACACAGTCTGAGTATTGAGTACCACTGAAAATAAAAGGGTATTTTTCACTTCTCTTTACACAAAATATTGAAAAATAGAGGGAGCAATCCTCCTTCCCTAAATCGAATAAATGCAATTAATTTTATGATTAATGAAAGAGAACACAAGCAAAACACCAGATTTTTACATAAAGGAAGCTAAAAGAATATAAGAATGCACAAAATGATCACTGACTCCATAAAAGTAGGGAAAGCTAAATTAAAGCAAGAAACCATTCAGCACATATCAACAATAAACAAAAACTGTAAAAAACAAAAAGAAAAAACAAATCCGCAAAATCTTTACAGAGTTAACATGACATAAAATCATATACATGTGTCTATGAATTCAATATTCCCTTCCTAACTTTATAAAAGGTTTAATGAAAGTCAATGATGGGGGCAGCTAGGTGGCACAGTGGATAGAGCACCAGCCCTGGATTCAGGAGTACCTGAGTTCAAATCCGGCCTCAGACACTTAACACTTACTAGCTGTGTGACCCTGGGCAAGTCACTTAAATCCCAATTGCCTCACTAAAAATAAATAATAAAAAAATAAACAAATGAATAAATGAAAAAAAGAAAAAGTCAATGACAACTCTTATTTAACTCACTGCTTGTTAAAATTTGTCAAAGAATTTATTTTGTTTTCACTTTTCAATTGAAGGTTGGTTCATTATCATGTTCATCTAGTTTAAAACAAAACCAAAGGGGCAGCTAGGTGGTACAGTGGATAAAGCACCAGCCCTGGATTCAGGAGGACCTGAGTTCAATCCGACCTCAGACACTTGACACTTACCTAACTGTGTGACCCTGGGCAAGTCACTTAACCCTCACTGCCCTGAAAAACAAAACAAAACAAAACAAAAACTTTTAGAATGAACAAGCAAGTCAGAAAATCTGACCCTTGAGTAGAAATTCTCCATTTTTATTTAGAAAATAAATCCAATGAATTACTAAAGGCTACTGGATGTACCAATGAAGATAATTAAGGCAGATAAAGGGGAAAGAAGACTTTTAAAAATAATAGACATGGGGCAGCTATGTGGCACAGTGGATAAAGCACCGGCCCTGGATTTAGGAGGGCCTGAGTTCAAATCTGGCCTCAGACACTTGACACTTACTAGCTGTGTGACCCTAGGCAAGTCACTCAGCCCCCACTGCCCCGCCCCCCCAAATATATATAGAGAGAGACAGACACACAAGAAAATACCCAAAATATGAACTACCTAGAAAAAAAGAGCACTGGAATTGTGGGTATTATTTGCACCTATCTACCTACTGTAAAAAGTTTATAGTTTATTTATATTGCCACCAAATGTTACTTTTCATTGTGCTTCATACTCCCTGAAATCAAAATATCCTAACCATGTAAACAAATTTCTTCCATTCAGCTTAATACCTGAATGCAACTGTGACTTCATTAGTATAGATCCCATTATAGATCACAACCCAATCATGCCTTCAATTATTGTGCAATATTCTTGTCCAATTTTTTTCCTATAAATTCTCCATAAAAGATCTCTTAATACACTGGAGGTTTTTCTCTAGTTGTTTAAATATCCTATATATCAGTGCACAATGCAGACAGAGCAACTATTATGCCTTACTTTCCCTACCTGACAGGCCTACCTCTTTTCTCAGTCATTTATGCCATTGATTATTCCTTTTCTTCTGATCTAGTCACTTAGCATCATAGAGAACATTAGTGCTTAAAAAAAAAAAAAGATGAGCCTTTGCTTTGCGCATCTTTGGTACAGTCGAAAGAAGTACATTAACTTTTCAAATTTGAGACAATTTGATCTCCTCTTCCTTTGAATTCTGGCACCAGCTAATTAACCATTTCTAACGGTAGTCCCAAACACATGTAATTATAAGCTTAGTATGCTGTTAATCAATTGAATGTCATAACCTAAGCAACATGCATTCTCCATCCACTTTATTATTTCTTGATTTGTAAGTGACTAACAGTACTACTACACTTGATGTTACTTGTTTCTGGTACATTCCCTTCTCAGCCAAACTCCTTGGGAAAGCTGTCTAGGTGCCTACACCTCCTTCCTTCTCCTCTCACCATTCTAAACTCTCCACAATGTGGATTCCAGCCTCATCATTTAACTTTAACTACTTTCTCCAAAGTTACTAATGACTTTTTTTTTTGGGGGGGGGTGTGCTAATGACTTTTTAATTGCCAAACCTAGTGGCCTTTTATCAATCCTCATCTTTTCTTGACCACTCAAACATCTGACACTGCTGATTCACTCTCTTTTCTAGGTTTTCACCTGTCTGACTACTCCTCATACTCTTTTCTAGTTCTTCATCTAGGTCATGCAGTCTAAAAATGAGTGTCCACTGCTTTAGGGAAATATTAATTTGAATGCAAAAAGTGATATAAAAATATCAGGCACTCTTATGTCTAAAACTATTGTATTTCTTCTGACTCCTATCTCCCATCCAACCCCACACAGTACAGGCAAATCAGAGGATTGGATTCTGTGATTTCAATAGCATAGGGAACTCCTGGGTAGGAAAAATCCTACCAAGGCAGGTGGACACCTTCTCTGTATCAGAAAGGGGAATTTCAGTCTTCTTTTCCTGTCTTCAAGGACAGTTATCTGTATCTGCTACAACACACTGCCTCTCCCACTGGGAAATTGAGCTTCCTAAAATGTATATATATGTCATTCCCATATTCAGAAACCTTAAGTGGCTCTAAAAAATTATAGCCCCCCTTTCCAATCCAATTATTAATTTCTATCTACTGGATCCTTCCCTACTCCCTACAAATGACTGGATTTCCTTGTCCTTTAAAAAACTTTTAAAAACCATCCCCTGTAGTTATCAGCCTACTTTTCCTCTCCCTTTTAGAACCCAATTCCTAGGGGGGAAAAAAATCATAGTTTTTAACGTCACTTAAACTGAAACCACCCTGTCCCAAGTTACCAATGATCTCTTACTTGCTAAATGCAATGGCTTTCTTTCATTCTTTATTCTTTTTTTAAATAATCATTCTGCAAGCATTAGCATCTAAACTTTTGCCAATCTCCATTTCCTGTATACTACCCTGCGTGCCTCTCCCTTTCCATAGTTCTCTTAACCTAGAAGAATATGCCTCCTCAATCTCTTTTGCTGGATTAAAATCATGCCCTCCTCCCAACCAGAATGTACACCAAAGCTCTGTTCCTGGGCCCTTTTCTTTTCTCATTCTCTTGGAGATGCCATCAGTTCCCTAGAGGTCAATGACCATGTCTATATGGATGATTTCAGATCTATTTTATCTTGCCCTATTCTCTTTCATAAGTTGCAATACTGCATCACCAATTATCTATTGGATATCTATCATGTCCCAAACCAAACTCAGTGTGTTCCACCCCCACCCCCCATCCACCTCTCCAGCCTCCATACTTTATTCCTCTTCAGATCACTTCCATCTTTCCAATCATCTGCACTCACAACCTTGGAGTTATCCTCAACTCTTCACTTTACCTCACTTCCTATATCCAATCAGTTGCCAAGTCTTGGCAATTTTACCTCCATAGCATCTCTTATATACATTCCCTTCTCTCTATTAATCCAGCCACCACCATAGTTCAGACCATTATTTCTTGCCTTGACCATTGAAATTATTTCTTAAATGGTCTTCCTGCCTCTAGTATCCCCTTCTCTACAATATGTCCTCCACACAACTGTGAAGCTGATCTGGCTAAAGCATACATTTAAGCATGCACCTTGCTGCCTGAGAAGCTTCAGTGGCTCCTTATTATTGCTAGAATGAAATGCAAAATCCTCTATTAGGCATTTAAAGCCCTTCATAATGCAGTACCAGACTTTCTGTACTGATTTCACATTTGAACAAACTCTCTCCCTGCACCTCTCCTATGCTTGGATTGCACTCACTCAATTTAAAATTCCCAGCTTCCCTCAAGGATAAGAGATCATGTATCAGATCCTATGGGAAAACTTCCCAACTCCATTCCTCCATCCCAGTTGCTAGTGTTCTTTCTTCAGCAAATCATGCACATATTTACTTGTTCACATGTAGTATATGAACCCTAGCCCCAAGGCAATAAAAGCTCCTTGAGGTAAGAAGCTTTGTATCACCAGCGCCTTATTTAATACATATAGTAGTTGTTTAATAAATGCTGATTGGACTGGAGTAGATTACAGTGACACTCTGCCTACAGAATAAAGTCCAAACTCTAGGCTCCCTATCATATGGCTCCAGTCCTATCTTTCTAACTTTGTCTCCCACTACCTCTTTTTACAAATTACAGTACACTATTGATATGATCTATAAAGTACAAGATAAAATCATTAAGAACTTTCAGGTGAGGTTTCAGTTTCCAGTTCTATAATTTAGGGATCATTCCTTCTAACTTCACTGTTAGGACCCTCGTGTTGCCCTTTTTTTCTTTTTAATTGCCTATCTCCAATATGGGGTTGGTGATGGTAGAATATATCACAAAGTCTAGAAAAAAAGGAAGCCATTTTTGCAAGTTTATAACCCCCAACCCTCCCACAAGCCCAACAAGTCTCAACAATACTCAAAAATGTATTTATGAAGTGTTTACTATGTTTCCAATAGTAAAATACAAAAGTACACAGTACAAAAAGAAGCAAAGACACTATATTTTTGTCTACAAATAATTTGGAGGCAATATATATACATAAACAAATAGTGATTGAATTAATATAACGACAGTAATAACAACAGCAACAATACCAATAACTGGTATTCATTCAGATTTATTTGCTTTTTAACATGTTCCAAAGCACCTTATTTGTCACTTAATCCTCTGGAAACTGAAGATTGCAGAAAAACCCACCCATGGACACAGTCTGGAAGTTTCAGAGTTCAGGTCTGCCTAACTCCAAGTCTAGCACTTAACTATCCACTATGTCCCAGACAGGCTCTATGAAAGGACTCAAGGGAGCTCTTAGAATTTGGGTAAGGCTAATAGTAGAACAAGCATTTCTTGGGAATGTGTATTTCTTAACTCTAGAGCTACAAAAATGGAGAGATATAATGAATAGATGTTCTCTTTCATGTGGGGAAAGAGGTTTATTAAAGGAGTAGAGAAATTTTCCCTTTATTAATCTGAGAATATATGCAATGAAAAATTAGTGTCTAACCATTAGGGGTTACTAAATAATGTTTAACAACATATTTTTAAACCTGTGGACTTCAGAAAGTCAGTTAAATAAACTAACCCACAACATAAGAACCTTGTTGCTGCTTTTAATATACAAAGTATCCATTTTCAAGGGACAATTTTGATTTAGGAGCTACTGTCTAAATGCTTTCACTGTCAGATAAAATTAAGATACATTAATAGCAGATAGTGCCCCCCCCATCTTTTGAGATTATCTTTTATGACAGGTGGCAAGGGGGGAAAAAAAGGAACCATCCCCTCAGATTGGAACTGATATCCTAAAAATGCAAATTAGCAAAAGCATATTATAATGTCCTAAAGTTGTCATCCACTATGTCCAAAAAATGGTACTGAGAACTTAATTTACCACACAAACACTTCAAATTATCAGTAAATAGGGAAAAAGTGACTTCACATCTGAACTGACACCATAAGTATTTTTGGTATACAATAATCTAATAAGTAAGGTTTAAATGTACTTTTTTTTTTTTGGCAGAGCAATGGGGGTTAAGTGACTTGCCCAGGGTCACACAGCTAGTAAATGTCAAGTGTCTGAGGCCAGATTTGAACTCAGGTATTCCTGAATCTAGGGCCAGTGCTTTACCCACTGCGCCACCTAGCTGCCCCCTAAATGTACTATTAAATGTACTGTAAGTGTAAATAACTATAGTCCAAAAAATTCTGAAAGATATTTAGTAAAATGCACACTCATATAAACCTGTATACAGTACTAAATTATTTACCCTAAAAGACATGGATGATTGTTATTCTGTTCAGTTATGAACTAGCAAGTAAAATTTTATTGCCCCACTTTGAACCTACAATGTCCTTTTTGAAAACATACTTATGTCATAATTTCCTTTACAAAGAGCTCTTTGGAAAAAAATAGAGAAATGTGGGCTGGATGTCAGTGCAATTATATGGACTCAGAGATGGCCAAGACCTAAGAATAATCCCAAATGGCTCGACCTCAGCACTGAAACATGTTTCCCAATGAAGTCTCTTATAGGGTTTGTGCTTCTCAAGGCCAAAGACATGCACGATGGCAATATGGTACTGAAGAAAGCTTGCTGCAGTTGGAGTACAAAGGACATGGGTTCAAAATCGTGGTTTTGTGACAGCCCAACTGTGTGACCTTGGATATGTCATTTAACTACTATGGACCCTAATTTCTCAACAGTAAAAAAGAAAATGGGCATGGACTCTGTGAGTTTTAAAGTTTCTTCCAGATCTAAATCTCTGATCCTTGTGGTGTAACATGCTTACCAAATACAGGTGACACAAAGCCTTGACATAAAAGAGTCAACACAGATGGCACAGGATCCAAAAAAAGATCTTAACAGGCTAGAGAACTAGGCTAAATCAGGGTAAATATAAAGTTTTCTATTTCAGTTTTGTTTGTTTTTTTAAACTCACTATCACCAATACAAGATAAGCGAGGCATCAGTTATGCTGCAGTTTGTTTGGAAAAGATCTGGGGATTTTAGTGAACTATAAACCTGAGATGAGTCAAAAGTGTAACATGACAGTCAAATAATAACCTAATGCAATCTGAGGCCACAGCGGGGGGCAGTAATATTCAGGGCGCGAGAGATGATAACCCCAATGTATGATGCCCTAGACAGACAACATACAGAGAACTATGTTTAGTTCTGAATACAATACTTTATGAAGGACATTGATTAACATGAAACGCCACCAGGAAGGTGAAAAAAGCCTCGAGATCATGCCACATGAAGATTTGTCAAAGGAACTAGGAATGTTAACCTTGGAGAAAGGAAGAGAGCATAACTAAGTTTTCAAGTATGTGAAAAGCTATGTTGTAACGTAAACTGTTTCTTTGCTTGCAAGGGAAGAACTAGGAACAATGGGTGGAAGTTGCAAACTGAGTTATTTCAGCTCATTTTAAGGAAAAACTGTTTAAACAACAGAAACTATTGAAAAGTGAAATGGGCTGCCTTTGAGATAAAAGGTTCTCCCCCTCATGAGATATCTTCGAACAAAAGTAGTCACTTGTTGGTATACTATAGAAGTTCAAGTACAGGCTGGACTATATGGTCTCTGAGGTTCCTGCCAACTCTGAGATTCTATGACATAAAGTACACAAAGATGATGTGAAATGGAACACGTGCTTTAAGTTGTTTTTCCAATAGTGGGGATAAGATTCTCTTAGCCATATACATTTTTTGCCTAGAAAAGGAAAATTTTAGTTGGGATAGGAAGTAGAAATTATGGGGATCTATTTTTTTCCTAACAGTTTAACTTTTGACAACTTTGTTTGAGGTATGGATGAGGATTAAAATTGGTTTGCATTTCCAAAGAACATCTTAAAGAAAAACTGGACTGTAAATAAAAATATACTTTAACATGACTCTCACCCAGATAATTGAGTTTATTTTCACTGAACCTATCATTGGAAAGAAGAGATCAATTGATCTAATCCCTATATTCAGGCCGGTAAGATACAGTAAATCTCTCCCACCTCTCATTTTAAAAATTTAACCACCCTGTGAATCAGTGGGATAGATAAAGGTACACAACACATAGTAGGAAATGACCATAGCAATCTTGTATTTGATAAACACGAAGACCCAGACTTTTGGGACAAGAATTCACTTTTTGACACTATTTGGGAAGAGTGGAAAGCAGTTTGCCAGAAACAAGGAACAGAACATCTCAAACCATATAGCAAGATAAGGTCAAAATGGGTACATGATTTAGACATAAAAAGTGGTATCATAAGCAAATTGGGGGAGGATGGAAGTCACCTGTCAGATCTATGAATATGGGAAGAATTTATTACCAAATAAGAGATAGAAAGTATTACAGGATATAAAATGGATAATTTTGATTACATTAAACTAAAAAGGTTTCACACAAACAAAATCAATGTAGCCAAGATTAGAAGGCAAGCAGAAATCTATAGTCATATAAAAAATGCTCTCTACTGATCATTACTGATCAGAGAAATGCAATTATAAAAACAACTCTGAGGCATCATCTCACACCTATCCGAGTGGCAAATATAACAACAAAAAAAGAAAATATTGGATGTTGGAGGGGATATGGGAAACCTGGAACACTAATCCACTATTGGTGGAGTTGTGAACAGATTCAACCATTCTGGAGAGCAATTTGGAACTATACTCAAAGGTTATAAAACTGTGCATACCCTTTGATCGAGCAATACCACTGCTAGGTATTATAACCCAAAGACATCCCCCAAAAGAGAAAAAGACCCTATTTGTACAAAAAATATTTAGAGCAGCTCTTTTTGTGGTGATTTTGGAAATCAAAGAAATGCCCATCAATTGGGGAATGGCTAAACAAGCTGTGGTATATGACTGTAATGGAATATTATTGTGCTATAAGAAACGACAAGCAGGATGATTTCAGAAAGGCATGGAAAGACTTGTATGAACTAATGTATAGTGAAGTGAGGAGAACCAAGAGAACATTGTGCACAGAGACAACAATATTGGGTTTTTTGTGTGTGTGTGAGGCAACTGTGACTTGCCCAGGGTCACACAGCTAGTAAGTGTTAAGTGTCTGAGGTCGGATTTGAACTCAGGTCCTTCTGAATCCAGGGCTGGTGCTCTATCCACTGCGCCATCTAGCTGCCCCAACAGCAATATTGTTTGATGAAGAACAACAATACAATGATCCAAGACAATCCCAAAGGACTATCTACCTCCAAAGAAAGAACTGACATTGCTTGAACAGGCTGAAGCATGCTACTTTTTACTTTCTTTCATTTTTTCCCCTTTTATTCAAATTTTCTTATACAAAATGACTAATATGGTAATGTTGTGAATAACTGCACATGCATAACCTCTATCTGCTTACCGGCTGGGGGGGGGGGGGAAGGGATAGAATTTATAACTCAAAACTTTAAATTAAAATGTTTATTATTTTTTTAAAAAGGTAAGCAGATAGCTGGGGTTGGGGGGAAATTTTACACTAAGTTTTTCTGATAAAGACCTTACCTCTCAAATATATAGAGAACTGAGTCAAATTTATAATACAAGTTATTCTTCAATTGATATATGATCAAAGGATATGAACAGGCAATTTTCTGATAAAAAACACAAAGCTATCTATAGTCATATAAAAAAATGCTCTGAATCACTATTTCTTTTTTTTAGTGAGGCAATTGGGGTTAAGTGACTTGCCTAGGGTCACACAGCTAGTGTTAAGTGTCTGAGGCCGGACCTGAACTCAGGTACTCCTGACTCCAGGGCCGGTGCTCTATCCACTGTGCCATCTAGCTGCCCCTCTCTGAATCACTATTAATTAGGGAACTGCAAATTAAGACGACTCTGAGGCACCACCTCACACCTGTCAGATTGGCTAATACTAAAGAAAAGGAAAATAACAGATGCTGGAGGGTATGTGGGAAAATTGGGATACTAATGCACTGTTGGTGGAGTTGTGAACTGATACAACCATTCTGGAGAGCAATTTGGAACTATACCCAAAGGGCTATAAAACTGTGCATACTCTTTTACCTAACAATACCACTACTAGGTCTGTATACTGAAGAGATTTTTTTTAAAGGGGAGAGTGGGAGGACGTTTTTGTGGCAACAAAGAATCAGAAATTGAGGAGATGCTTATCAATTTGGGAATGGTTGAACAAGTTGTAGAATATAACTGTGATGAAATACTATTGTGCTATAAGAAAAGACAAGCAAGATGTTTTCAGAAAAACCTGAAAAGGTATATATGAACTGATTGAAAGTGAAGTGAGCAGAACCAGGAGAACACTGCACACTTTTACTAACAGCAGTAATGCAAAATGATCAACCATGAATGACTTAACAATACATACAAAGATTCAAGACAATTCTGAAGAACTTATGATGAAAAATGCTATCAATCTCCAGAGAAAGAACTCGTGGAGTCTGAATACAGACTGAAACATGCTATTTTTGTGTGTGTAGTTTTTTAAAAATCTGTATTCTTTCACAACATTATTCATATGGAAATGTTTTGCATAACTGTACATATATAATAACCTATATCAAATTGCTTGCTGTCTTGGGGAGGGAGAGAATTTGGAACTCAAAAAATTTTTTAAAAATATGTTAAAAATGATTTTTTTTACATGTAACTGGAAGACAATAAAACATTCAAATTTGTAAGAAACTGGATGAAAATCTTTCCAAAAGGTACCACACATTTTCTGCTTAAGAATATATCAAAATGAATTTTTAAAATGTTAAAGTATATCAAACACAGTGCCTTTTTTTTTAAATTGACTCAGTTTTCATCATTATGAAGTAGTATCATTATTATTAGTAGTAATCCTAGAACTGTTATTTTGTTCATGTAGATAACTCTTCAGTGTAGCAACCACCAAATGCAAATGGCCTATAAATTGTAATCTTAAGAGATGGCCAAAGCACAACAATTTAAGTGATTGATATATCCATGGTCACAAAGTTTAGATGTGTCAGAGTAGTATCTAAACCTAAGTCTTCCTGACTATATGGCCATCTCTTTATTCATTTTTTATTTTAGGCCATGATGCCTCTCAATTATGATACAATTCTATTAGAATGACAGTCTCAGCATCTATTAAGAAGGCATGCAAGGCTGTTTAACCCCTTACACGAAACCGTCCCAAAATCCTGTTATTTCTTGGGTTTAACTTCTATGGTTTTTTTCCATTCTTCCTTGTTGGTTTTCTTCCCTATCCGCCTTCTGATTTTTTGCTTCTACTTAAAAGCCAAACAGCCAAACAACATGCTAAAATTGTGTATAAAGCAAGCCTGGAGTAAGAGTTTAAATGAGAGCTCTTCTCAACAAAGTATACAACCTTTAAAGTACAGATCAGGATGAAAACAAACAAGAACATTGTATTGTTTGTCAGTTTTGATCTTCCTGCTACCCCAGGCATTTAACTCAAGAAACTTTAAAGGTTCTACTTCAACAAAGCTGGGAGAGAGCTAACATATAGACTGTCAGAAGACAAAAAAAATTTTGATTGAGTAGAACACTGGGCTTAATATATTAAGGTGCAATGTAATAGGAATAAATGTGGAGACTTGTACTTGGCTTTAAAAATCAACTTCACCAGTATAGGATAGGAGAGGTAAGTATGGTTAGAAAGCAGGTTGTCTGAAAAATAGAACTGTCAGGTAAACATGAATCAGCAATGTGATGTGGCAGACAAAACAAAAACAAAAACTAATGTGATCTTGGGCTGCATTTAGAGAGGACTTTTGTTGTTGAGTTTTTCAGTCCTGTCTGATTCTTTGTGATCTCATTTGGAGTTTTCTTGGCAAGGATACTGGTGTGGTTTGTTTCTCTAGCTCCTTTTACAGATAAAGAACTGAGGCAAACAAGGCTGAATGATTTGCCCAGGGTCACATAGCTAGTCAGTGTTTGAGGATTTGAACTCAGGAAGTTGAGTCTTTCTGATTCCAGGCTGGGCACTCTATCCACTGTCACCTAGCTGGCCCAGAGAGGACAAGCCTTCAGCAATAAAGGCTCTATCAGGGTTCTCTTCTCATTCTACATTTTCTTGGTGGTCTCCTCAGCTATGTGTTTAATTATCTCTATACAGATTACTCAGATATCTATATAATGAACATTTTGGAAATCTCAAACTCAGTATGTCCTAAAATGGAACGTATTCATTTTTCCCCAAAACTTATCCTTCTTCCAAACTTATCTATTTCAGTCAAAGGCATTATTACCAGTCTTTCAGTCTGTCAGGTTCATAACTTCAGCATAATCCTCAGTTCTTTTCTTTAAAACCTAGATAGATAGCCAATCGGTTGCCAAATCTTGCTGTTTTTACCTCACATCTCTCGCATGGATCCTTTTCTACTCACAGAGTCACCAACTTAGTTCAAGCCCCATATCATCTCACTCAGAATAATGCATTCAATGTCTCTTAATTCACTTCCCTAGGTCAAGTCTCACCGTATCAATCCATGCTCCACACAGCTGCCAAAATGGTTTTCCTTTAGTGCAGATATGCACAAGGGAACTTCCCTGGGCAATAAGTAGCTCCCTTTACCTCTAGGATAAAAGATAAACTCTATTTAGCTTTTAAAGTTCAATATATCTGACCCTAACCTATCTTTTCAGCCTTAGTGGACATTCCTCCCCTTCTCTCATTCTACAATCAGGTCAAACAGCAGTTTTTCTATTCCTCACACATACAACACTCCATTCTCCATTCTTTTTATGTCTTTGTGTTGGCCATTCTTCATGCCTGGAACGCCCTCCTCCACTTCAATCTCACAGAACTCTTCTCTTCCTTTAAGATACAGCTCAAGTACTACTTTCTACATGAAGCCTTTTTTGATCCACTCCCCCAGTTGCTAGTCCCCTCCCTTCCCTAAATAACTTGTATTTAACAAGGCTTGAATTTATTAATTATATACTTCTGAATTAACCTATATATTTCTACTATGTACTTGTCTCCTTGTTAGAATTTAGAATTGAGTGGAGAACTTTTTCATTCTTTATGTTGTACACAGTAGGCACTTAATAAATTTGTTGATTGACTAAATGATCCCATGAGGCTCCTCAATACAAACACATATCTTTTTTTTGTGTGTGAGGCAATTGGGGTTAAATGACTTGCCCAGGGTCACACAGCTAGTAAGTGTTATGTGTCTGAGGCCGGATTTGAACTCAGGTACTCCTGACTCCAGGGCCGGTGCTCTATCCACTGCGCCACCTAGCCACCCTAAACACCTATCTTTTTAATAGTGTTTTCCCAGTAAAGCAGTTTAGTTGTCAATCTTGGAATAGCATGAATTCTAAAGAATCCACACTCGAATAAAGCAAAAGATAACTGAGAGACTCATGGCAGGTTTAAGTATAAACACGGTTCTAAATGACATTTTAAAGAAGTGATATGAGTGTTTCAGGGAATGTATGAGGAGAGAAATCAGGTAGCCATGCCATATATGGAGAGCAACAACAGGCAGGTAGTCCAAGTGCTTACTGTTCTAGAGGAAAGGCTTTCCACCTGCTAGGTAGACCCTATATATAGATTCTAATAGAGGACCAATGAGACAACATGGACAAACGTATAAAAGAATGTATGGATGAACTGCAATTTACTCTGACCATAAGATCACAGATACAATTACAGGATGTGATAATAATTCATATTTATGGTATAATTTAAAATTTAAGAAGTGTTTTTTTTTTCTTCTTTCTTTCTTTTTTGTGGGACAATGGGGGTTAAGTGACTTGTCCAGGGTCACACAGCTAGTTAGTGTCAAGTGTTTGAGGCCAGATCTGAACTTGGGTACTCCTGAAACCAAGGTCGGTGCTTAATCCACTGAGCCACCTAGCTGACCCACAAGAAGTATTTTTCGACTTGTATTTTGGCTGATCAAATTTTTTTTGATTAATCGCTTATTGTCAATAATATTTCAGAGCACAGATTGCCAGATATCTGAGGTTTCAGTTAAAATAAGCCTAATGTCATTTAGGAAAATAAATCAACACAAAATGTAATCCTCAATTGAAGGTCCTATATATAAGAGAAGCATCAGTTGGGAACTTGATAGATTTCTAACAAATCTATCTGACAGCATATAATTTTTCAAGTTCTATCACTATGTGGAAGCTTAAGGCTCCACTGACAGATATTTCATCAGATATACTCAGTAGCTTGTTTACTGAGGAATGGTCAAGAAGTTAAACCAAAATATGATAGAAAATAATTACTTCCATGAAGAAAGAGTAATTTTCAAGGCTTGGAGGTATTGGCTAAAAATATATGCTAGTATAATTAATATTCAAAAATTCACAAGGAATAAAATAATATTACCCCAAAAAACAGGGAGAAAATAAATATACTGAACTAAAGTGCTTAGCATAGTGCCTGGCACACAGAAAGCATGATATAAATGTTAGTTATCATCATCATTAAATTGTTCCACCATCACCTCTTGGACATTTTCTTCTTTAAACCATGACAATGTTCTTATCATTCTCCTATAACCTGTCTCAACTACCAATTTCTCATTATCCTTTGATCTTCTGCATGTCCACTAAGTATGGGAATCCCTAAGGCTTTATCCTGAATCCTCTTCTTTCGAATATATTCTTTCCCTTGATCTCTCATGGGAATTCACCCTCCTTATCCAACCCTAATCTAGTATCACACTAACAATATGTGGGCATATCTTTTAACTGGATGCCCTACAGGATCTCAAACTCAACATGTCTAAAATAAGTCATATTCCCCCTCCCCCCTTCCCACCAAATACACATCCATTCTCTAATCCTTCCCTATGTCCGTTGAGGGAATCACTATCTTTCCAAGCTTAAGTTCACAACTTTGGAGTTGGCTTTTATTCTTCTCACCAGAGATATCCAATCAGTTCCCAAATCTTATATTTTTAAATTTTTTTAAATGTTATTTGTATATCTTGTTTTTATTTCATACTACCTTATAAATCCCTCTCTCCTTACCCTTCTAAAGAGTTATGCCTTAAAACAAAAAAAAAAATACAAAAGAGGGGGGAAGAGTTGAGCATTGAGTTACCAGGTCTTGTTAAGTCTAAATCCAAAATTTTTCCCTTCTTTCCATTCACAGGGCCAAGACTATAGTTCAGGTTATCGCCTGTCACCTGGACAACTGCAATAGCCTACGGGCTCTGACATATCTAACCTATCTTGTTTATGAATTAGCTAGCATGAATGTGTTTTAGGGCTTTCAAAACACCCTCATTTAATCTTCATAACAATACATTTACAGATAGAACATTTACATAATCATACATAACATTTTACAGATAGAAAACTGAAGCATAGAATGGTTGAGACTTGGCCAGGGTCACACAACCAGTAAGTGTTTGAGGCAGGACTTGAATTCAAGTGTTCTGGACTCCAGATCCGGCACTCTATTCACTTCAACTACATATATTTCTAAAGTACATGCCTGACCATGTCACTCTCCTGATCAAACAGTTTTAGAGGCCCCCATTGCATAAATCAGAAACAATAAGATCAAAGATTGAGAACTAGAAGATACTTAAAAAGTAACATCATTTTAAATATGAGGCAATTATGGCCCAGAGAGGTAAAATCCCTTGCCCCTACAATAAACAAGTGGAAAGTAGGTAAGTTAGAACTTGACTCCAAATCTCATACCTTTCCCACTATTCCAATCTGCCTCCTGTTCTACAGTTAAAACCCTTTACAAAGGGCAACATCTCTTTCCAGATTGATTTCCTATTACTTCTCCTTCACAAACTCTATATTCTAGTCAATCTATCTAATTTGCTGTTGTTGTCTGTACATGACATTCTATATCCTGCCTTGTGGGCTTTTGGGAAGTTTTCTTCCATGCCTGTTATGTTCTTCCTTTCTAATCTCTTCCACCTCTTGGAATTCCTACTTCCTTGAAGGTTGAGCTCAGGTTCCAGTTTAGCTGACACCAAACAAGTAATGACTGCTCTTTAGGTCTGCTTTTCAACCAGTTTCAAACTCATCCAAATATTAAATCACCTAGCACATTTCATCTAGTCTAGTACACACAAGGATAACATGATTATTTATCCAATCAATTACTCTGCTAAAATCTAAATAAACTTTGTTTACAACTCCCTAATCTCTCACTCTATCAACAATATCCATCTAAAAGAAAACATAGTGCGCATGACCTATTTTTGCTGAAGTCATGGTCTTTGTGATCACTCCTTCCTTTTCTAGAAGTTATCACAAAACTACTCCCTTTAATAATATATTCTAGAATTATGTCAGGAATGAAAATCAAACCCACTATTTAAACATTCCATCATCACCCCTTTTTGAGGAAAATGGGAACATTTGCCCCTTCCTGTCTCTTTCTTGATCATCTTCCAAAGACCACCAATAATGGGCTCTGCAATCCCATCCACTAATACATTAAGTGATACATGAATGCTTTTCTATAAACTCCACAAATTAGCAAACACAATATACAACATAACCATTTTTCAGTTGAAAATTATTAAATGTTTATGGTGTAAAGCTTTGTATCTAGCCTCAAAAGAATAAAACACTTTCTTACACAATTTTTTTTAATACAGTGTACATATAAATAGCATCTAGACAACATTCCTAAATTAGTCAACCAAAAGTTCAAGTTTGATCAAGTTCCACAGAAATAACAGGCTGAAAGCCTAACATGTCTCAACCATGGGCAAATCAATCAATCTATCAATTTATAATGAATATGTATACATTCTGGCAGGGTTTACAATTTGCTATGAATAAATGAAAAGGTGGTACTGGTTTCCTCAAATTTTTTTTCAATTCCACATTTTGGATTGATAGTAAAGCACAGTTCAGTAATACTTAACCAGAATATATGATAATAAGAGTAAATAAATAGACAAGAGATAATCTAGTCTGATTCCTTCATTTTTAGAGATTAACACTGAAAACCAAGAAAATTGCAAAAAGGCATTTACTTTAAGAAACTAGTATTTTATTCAACCACACTCTACAAGCATCATTTAAGCTCTACCTCTACCACTATGCTAGCACCAGACACAACCATTAAAAATAACTCATTTCCTGCCTTCCATGTACTTATGCTTTACTGGGGAGGAGGTAGATACACGAGTATATACAAAGTAACTTTGACAAGGCAAGAGCAGAGTGGCTCTGTAAATGGGCTCATGTTGGAAATATGTTCTGTAAATCAGATTTTACCAGGCAGAGTTAAAAAGAGAGCTTTCCAAACACTTGGATATGTAGTGACACATACCAGGAAAGACCCAGCAAGCCAGTTTGATTGGATAGAAATTATATGAAGAGAGTAATATGAACACTAAACAGGAGTTTCTATTTTATTCTGCAACATAGAACTACTGCAAAAATTTGAGAAGTAAAATAGGTCAGGAGTGCTATAGGAATATAAAGTTGACAAACTTTGTAGCGGATGGTTAGGAAGTCATTCTAATAGACCAGCAAGAAGTTATTTTAGGTTGCCAAGGAGTTGTGGCAGTGAGTGGAGAAGAGGATGAATGTGAGAAATATTTGCAGTGAAGAATCAACAAGTCATGTGGTACATGTTGGATTTGAGGGCAGAGAGAGAGGTGTGAAGGTAGAGGGAAGAGTCGATAACTTTGAAGCTTTGTACATGAATGCTAGAAGGATGATAGTGATGCCCTCAATAGAAAAGGGGAAGTTTGCAAGAGGGGCTGATTTAAGAATAAATATAGTTAAGTTCTGTTTTGGTACTCCAAAGACTGCTGCTATAAATATTTTTGCGTATTTGGGATCTTTCTATTTTTTACCTTCTTGAGGGTACATACTTAGCAGTGGAATCTCTGGGTCAAAGGGTTTGGACATTTTTATTACTTTTTAGTTCCAAACTGCTTTCCAGAATGATTGTTCCCATCTTTTATCATCTGTATGCTGACAATTTACTGGATGTACTGCAAAACCTCATAGTATTTTCAATTACATTTCTCTTATTATTAGTGTTTTGGAGACAGCTTTCACATGGTTAACAGTATGGAATTCATTAGAATACTGCTTGTTCATATACTATTGGCCTCTAATCCACTGGAATTTTGGTTAGTTGTTAGTTGCATTGTATATCAGAACTTTAAACATATTTGATACAGTCCCCACCCCCCATCCCCCCAACAGCTTCTCACCTTTCAGCTCTACATTCTATACACCTTAGCATTTTCCATTTGGTACATAAAAACTACCCAAAGAAATTTGATTAAATTTGATATATTCCAAAGAGTGCTATGTATGATTTAGCTTATCATAAAGTAAAACATATTTGATTTTAAAAAACAATCAGAAAAGGTACTCATTTGGAAACCATAAATAGCCCTGACCACTTTTATTTACTATACCTATGTGAGCATGGGCACATCATATAATTCCTCTATAAAAGGAGGAAGTTGTACTAGATGGCATCTAAGATCCCTTCCAACTCTGAATCTATAATCCACGTTATGCTAGTCAAGGTTACCAAAAAAAAAAAGTAAATGAGTAAAATCTATAGTTTACAGAAGCACTGAATATGGTTTAACAGGTGCAACAATCTTTTCTAAAATGAAACAAAACTGTTAATAGAATAATCCTTTGTTAATGCTGTAACACATTTAGATACCCACTATAACACTAACTGAACAAATATAACCCCTGATTCTAGAAACTTAGAATTCATGGTAGTCACAAGCACACACATACAGTAAAAATATCAAACAAAATTTTACAAATAAATCATTTTATTAACAAACAGCAGGAGGGTTATCTTGAACATGGAGAATAAGAGTTAAATCAGCTACCTTATGGTCACAAAGTTTAGTATTCAAACTTCTCATGAGAAGTAGACTTGAGGACGGAAAACAAGTCTCAAGGAGGTGAATACAAAATGATAAGAGAAAAGAGCTTAGTTGTAATTTTAATTCTTTAGATCAATCAATCAATCAAGAATTTATTAAGCTCTCACTACATGCCCAAGTATTCTGCTAGGGAATACAAAGGCGGAAATAAAACAGTCCCCTGCCCTCAGGGAGCTTTCTATCAAGGGAGAGAACATAAACCAAGCATATACAAAATATATACAAGATAAATTTGGAGAGAAGGTACTAGTAACTGGAGCAGAATGGAATCAGGAAAAGCTTCCAGTGAAGTTGAATTTTATAAGGACAAAAGACATTCCAGATTCAGAGGTGAAGAGAACATCTAATTCCAGGTATGAAGGACAGCCAGTGCAAAGGTTGGTGCCAGGTACCTCCTAGGCAAAGGGAGGACATCAACATTATTATGTAGGGTAGTAACACTATCAGATCAGCAGTTTAGGAAAATCCTTTTAGCAGCTGTTGAAGGATAGATTATAGCAAAGATAGATGTGAAACAGAAAAGACCAATTATGACTCTGTGAGAGGTGACTAAGGACCCTCAACTAGTGTGTTATGTGAGTACTGAAAGAAACAGATGAAAACAACGGTTATTGTGGAAATTCATTTGATTTGGCAAGTCTGTGGATATGCTAGTGAAAGAGAGCAACAGAGCTGAGGATAATGCAGTTGAGAATCTAGCTGAATGGTAGGAGGATAGTAACCCTAACAGAAAGGATGCATTTGGATGGGGATAAAAGTGAGTTGTTTTGATTATGTTCAATTTAAGATGCCCTTATGGTACAATCATACAGTGTCCCAAAATACAATTGGAGATGTAAGAATGAAGTCTGAGAGAGAGACAGAGACAGAGACACTAGGGCCTGAAAATATAGACGTGGGAGTCATCTATACAGAGTATGATAAATCTATGGTATTTAATGAAGTTGCCAGATAAGAAGAGGACCAAGGACAAAGCTTTGGG
Source organism: Dromiciops gliroides (assembly GCF_019393635.1). Lineage (NCBI taxonomy): Eukaryota > Metazoa > Chordata > Mammalia > Microbiotheria > Microbiotheriidae > Dromiciops > Dromiciops gliroides. Next base: position 603,340,528 of record NC_057862.1, on the reverse strand, counting down.
GCATACCCTTACATAAAGAGTGTTATATGAAGTATAAACAAGCAAAGATGACAGAGGATACAATCAAACCAACAGGAAAACCTAGATAGAAACAGTACCACACACAAAAAAATTCAAAACATAGTATATCCAGAAAACAGTGGTCATCAGTATCAAATGTGTAGCATATGAAAGATAAGATTGACAAAAGGTCAAGTCTGGTAATTAAAGTAAAATTAAGTAAATATAAAATAAAGTAAAATATTAAAATAAAATTAAGTAATTATGTAATTCAAAGTACGGTAAATACACAATAAAATAAAGTAAATATTAAAGAAAATTAATTTTAAAAAGTAAAATTAAAGATAATTTTGGAAAAAAATAGTTGCAATTGAATAACAAGGTATTAAGCCAGATTACAAAGGTTCATTGAAGAGTGAGGGCAAGAGTATAGGCAACTTTAGGGGCCGCTAGGTGTGCTGAGTGGATAAAGATGGCCCTGGATTCAGGAGGACCCGAGTTCAAATCCAGCCTCAGGACACTTGCACTTACTAGCTGTGTGACCCTGGGCAAGTCACTTAACCTCATTGCCCCACCACCCAACAACAAAAAAAGCGTATAGGCAACTTTTCAAGGAGTAAGGCTGAAAAGGAGTGAATACCTTCAAGGGATAGTAGGGATAGAAGAGTTTTTTTAAAGAGTGCATATGACTTGGACATATTTGTAGGTAGCAAGGTTAGAAACAGAAGACAGGGAGAGTGTTGAAGACTAGAGAAAGAATGAATGAATGACAGTAGGGTGAGGGAATTTTGTAGAAGGGAAGAGATGGTGATACAGAGTACAAGGATGGGATGAAAGACTGGCCCTGCTAAGGCGAAGGGCATCTCTTAATCAGAGACTAGAAAAAAGAGAAAATGAGGAATGATGTCAAGAGCTTCTGAGATGTAGGTAGCAGGGAGGAGACAGAGCTCATAGTGAATGACCTCTTACTGTTTCAAAAGACCCGAGGGATAGAGCCTTTGTGAAGAATGGGACAGAAGAAACATCAACTGGAAGGATTAAAGATTGAATTGTTATAGCGAGGCCCAGATGAGAATGGACCCAGTTAGCTTAATTTTCTCCTAGCTCTGTTCTGCTGAACATGTGAGGTGGTTGTAAGGGAAGATAGATCGTAGGAGTAATCCAGGGTTGGGGTTTGAAGCAAGGAATGAATGAGCAGAAAGTCCAAATTTTTACTATCTTTTGTTTTACACACAAAGAAGGCAAGGGATTCAAAAGTAAAGAGCAGTAATAGAGCTGAACTAGTTAACTACAGCATCCAGAGTGGAAAGAGAAGGTAGTAAAATCAGAGCAAAGGTGATGGCCTAAGAAAAATACTGAGGATGATGTTTGGAAGTACTGGTATGAAAAATAGGTTTAGAAAGTGGTAAAAGCATAGGGGAGATAGAATAATAGAAGGTTATGATGTGACAAAAGGGATTTCAGGGTTTTTAATCTTGGAAGTACAATACCTATAGCATAATCATGTGATACTAAACTGGGTCCATAACAATAACACACACATTATTTTATTTAAAATGCATTTACACAGCTACATGACAATTCCACATACATTTATTAAGGTTGCCTAGAAAGTGCCAAGCACTGTGCTACAGTCTAGGAGAAAACATGTATAAATAAATAAATACAAAGTAATAGGAGAGAGGAGTGTAGGGGGAGAGGTGGAACTAATAGTTGAGGGAATCAAAAAAAGCCTCTTGTAGGAGAAGCAAGCTAGGGATTCCAAGAGGCAGAAATTGAGGGAGAAATTTCAGACTTGGGGCACAAAGCCTGTGTAAAAGGCATGGAAGCAGGAGATATAATGATATGTAAGGGGGAGGGTGTTGTGTGGAAGGAGTAGGACAACAAATACATCTTTACCTGGAATAATGGTGTTAGAGGAACTAATGTGAAAACAATCTGAAAAAATCTATGTTGGAATGGTATCTTGAAGGGCTTTTAAATGCTAGATAATTTTCCATTTTGTCCTAACAGCATTAGAAGCAAAAATGACTCACTGATGTTTCTTGCAATATTTCAACAATGCATGATACTGTTTCTGAACTAGGACCGTGGATATTTGCATGTAGAGAAAGGGAAAGATATTGTAAATGAAGAACTGACAAGACCTGGTCATCTATCTTTTGTTGAATATCACCTACATTTCCTTCCCCTCTTCCCAGAGAATCAGTTCTTTTAATGAAAGGGGGGTGGTGGTTAACCCAAACAGTTCAATAAAACTAACTTCTCAAAGCATCCAACATCATATGAAGTGTCCCAGACTCCAAAGTATCCTACCTTTGCAAAGAAAGTTCAGGAGAGGTGCCTTTTCCTAGCTCTTCTTTGGGGCTAAGATTGGTCATTTTAATTTTGAAGCTTTTAGTTTCAGCTTTTCTGTTCTCACTCTTAATTTGTTATTGTATTCAATTTTATGTATTTTCTTGGTTCCATTTGTTCTACCTTAAAACAGTTCACTTAAGTCTTTTTATACTTCATTGTAATTATGTTTTTATGCATCTTCTTTCAATAAAAATATTCCATTACATTCTGTGCCACAATTTATTTCTTATTTTCCAACTGATAGGCATCTATTTTATTTCCAGTTCTTTGCTACAAATATTTTGGTGCATATAGGAACTTTTTGTCATTTACCTTCTTGGGGCATATTACCTAGCAGGAAAATTTCTGGGTCACCAAGTGACTTTTATAGCATAATACAAATTGCCTTCCGGATGGAAGGACTACATTGCATTAGTGTTTCCTGTTCTCTCCAACACGGACCTGATCTCATCTTTGCCAGTTTTTGGAGTGTGAGGAAAAACCTCAGTTATTTTTCATTGCCAAGTCCTATTAATAATTGAAAACATTCCTTCTTATGGCTATTAGGCATATAAAACTTTTTGAGAACTATTTGTTCAAATCCTTGATCACATATCTTTATTGGAGAATGACTTCTGGTCATTCTGAAATTTTCTATTAGTAGTCTACGTATTTTAGATATAAGACCCTTGCCAGAGGTATTTATTACAAAGAATCATCCCCAACAGAATGCTTCCCCCTCTTGTCCCAGTTACAGTAACTTCTTGTAATAGAAATACTCTTCTATTTTCTGTAATTGTATCTATCCTTTGGTCAAGGAATCATCCCTAGCCACTGGGTTGAAAGCTACTCAATCTGTTTCTCTTATAAATAGATACTCTTTAATAATTAAGCACCTGTATGCATTTTGAGTTTTGTGATATATAGTTTGAGATGTTGGTCTACACCTAATTTCGGCACTATTTTCAATTTTCTAAGCAATTGTTGTCAAAAGATAATTAATGTCTGGGAGTTTATTGAACACTGCATTACTGAGTTCAAGTGTGCTGATTCTTTTCTTCTCTAGTGTATGCCAATAAACTCAATTTCTGTTTTTTTTAACCAATAACAAATAGTTTCTGGTGATCACTGCTTTATAATATAGTATGAACTCTGGAAGTGCATTTCCCCTTCATTCCCACTTTTTTTTTTCATTAGTTAGCTTAATATGCTAGATCTTTTATTCCTCCAGATGAATTTGTTATTTTGTCTAGCTCTGCAAAGTATCTCTTTGGTAAAAGAGGACTAAATATGTATATTAATTTTAGTAATATTAGTTTTATTACATTGGCACAGTCTAAGCCATTAGTGTACTTATTAAGTGCCATACCAAACGACTAGGAAAATAAGATTCATCAGGAGGAGCAAAAGGTTAAGAACCTCAAGAGAAACTCAGGGAAAAAAAAGTGGGAAGGAAGAGGGCCTAAACACTAGGTGATCTCAAACTTCTCTACAAAACCATTTTCTTCTCTTCTACCAAGTTTTCAATTATCAGTAATTCTCAGGATATAGTTATCCAACCTTAAATATCTCTACTAACCTCCAGACTAGCATCTTCAATTATATATTTGACAACTCATATTGCATGGACCCATAAACATCTTAAACTAATAAACATGTCCAAAAATCTTTCCCCCCAAAATTTCCCTCTTCCTAATTTCCCCATTACTGTCAAAGACACTATTATCCTTGCTGTCACTCAAGCTCAATATATGTCATTCTTAACTCTTCACTCTCACACAATCTGTTGCCAAGTCCTCTTAAATCTAATTTTTCATAATAATATCTGTCTTATACTCTTCCATCTTTCTGACACTGTAACCATCCTGGTGCAGGCCTTCACCTCATGGACTAGTCTGCTGGTTGATCTCCCTACCCACAAGACTCTCCCCACTTCAGTCCATCCTTCACTGAGAGGTCAACTAATCTTCCTAAAGCACTGATTCGATCACTGTTGACTGGCTCATCAACAAACATTTATTAAGCACCTGTGTGCCAGGCACTGTGCTAAGCACTAGAGAGATGAAACAAAAGCCAGTTCCTGCCCTCAAGAAGCATGCAATCTAATGGGGCACATAACATGGAAAACAAACATACACAAAGCAACCTCTATAGAGGATAACTTGGAAGTAATTAATAGGTGGAAGGCAGTAGGAGTAGTTTAAGAGGGGATGGGGGGAAAGCTTCCAGTAAAAGATTAGATTTTAGTTGGAACTTAAAAGGAAGCCAGCAATCAGCAATGTCAGCAATCAGACAGGAGGAGGGACCATATTCCAGGCATGGGAGACAGCTAGGGAAAATGTCCAGAGATGAAAAGATAGAGTGTCTTGTTTGTAGAAAAGCTAAGAGTCCAGTGTCATTGTGGATTGAAAAGTAGATGTCAGGGAGTAAGGTCTAAGACTGGAAAGGCAGGAGAGCTGTAGGTTATGAAGAGCTTTGAATGCAAACAGCATTTTATAGTTTATCCTGGAGGCAACTAGGAACTAGTGGAGTTTATGGCATGGGATGGGGGTAAAGGGAGTATTGTTAGACCTGCACTTTAGGAAACCACTTTGTGGCTAATTAGAGGATGGATTGGATGGGGGGAGGGTGGGGAGGAATTGAGGGAAGCTGACTCACCGACAGGTTGCTGCAGTGGTCCAAGTGTGAAGTGATGGGGGCCTGAGTTAGAGTGATGGCAGGGTTAGAGGAAAGATGTTTAAAAAGGAAAACTGACAGGCCTTGGCAACAGCTTAGATATGGAAGGTGCAAGTGAATAATCCAGCATGACTCCTAGGTTGCAAACCTAAGGGAACAGGAGAATGGTGTCCCTCTCTACAGTAATAAGGAAGCTAGAAAGAGAGTGTGTGTTGGGGGGCTAGGGCACGATGAGTTCTGCTTTGGAGATATTGAGTTTAAGATGTCTACTGGGCATCCAGTTCAAGATGCCTAAAAGGCAGTTGAGATACAAGATTGGAGGTCAGCAAAGAGATTGGGGCAGCAAAGGTAGAGCTGAGAATCATCTGCAAAGAGTTGATAATTAAATCCATGCAAGCGGATGAAATCGCCAAGAGAACTAGTATAGAGGGAGACAAGAACAGGGCCCAAGATACAACCCAGAGGAACACCTACAGTCAGAGGGCATGATCTGGAAGAGGATCCCCCATTCATTAAATTCCAGGGTCTACTTATCACCACTAAGATCAAACATAAAATCCTCTGTCTGGAATTCCAAGAACTTCAAAACCTGGTCCCTGCTACCTTTCTAGTCTTCCTAAAATCTATTCCCCCCAAGTATTCTGTGATCCAGTGGACAAATGGTCTCCTTGCTATTCCTGGAACAAGACCCTTTCTCCTCTTCAGACTACAGACATTTTCATTCACTGCTCCTCATGTTTGGAATACTATTCTCCCCCCATCTCATTTCTGCTTCTTAGCTTTCTGGAGTCTTTTCAAATCCCAGCTAAAAACCCCTCTTCTAAAAGAAGCTTTCCTAACACTCCCTAATCTACTGATTACCTCTAATGTATCCTGCATATACTTTGTACAGGGTTGTTTTCATATATTCTCCCCTTCATGAGACCGTGAGCTCCGTAAGAGTAAATGGTCTTTTGCCTTTCTTTGTATCACCACTGAGTAGCACACGTACTTTATATACAATAGGTGCCTAATAAATGCTTATGTATGACCAATCAAAACTATCTGGTGCTGTCTTAAAAAACTGATTACTAGAATAGATTATATACACAAAATACAGAAGCTAACATATAAAAATAACTGTAAGGGAAAAACCTGAGACTCCAACAACTGGAATAAAGATCCACTATTCAAGCAAAAATGGCTAGGAAAAGTGGAAAGTAGTTTAACAAAAATTCAGACAAACATCTTGCACAATACTATAATAACCTCCAAATGGGTACATGACTTAGAAAAAAGTTCAATGCAATAAACCACAATTTAGCCTATTGACTGTATGGAAAAAGAAGAAAAGCACCTTGGGGTTTTTTAATGCACAGAAGCTCAAAGGAAGACACAAACAAGACGGCTTTGAAACTAACAAGTTGAATTTATTAACAAGCTGTACATAATACAACTGTTCATAGACAATCCTGTCTTTTTTCTGTTTATGTAGAAATGTTAGTGTTTTTCACTGTTAAGTTCAGAATAACAAAGTAAAAAATTATGTAAATATACACATGTATAAAGGTATAGCCTAGTCATGAGCACAGACTATTCCTCCATTGTTTAAATCTATTAGTTATTTTAAGGAATTGGATCTATTTAATTACAGCACTGTCCTTGGAGTCATGCAGAAATAAATTTAACTCCTTACCCATGACACTTACTAGCTCTAAGACCCAGAACAAGCACTTTAATCTCTCTTAACCTTAGTTTCCACATCTGTAAAATTGGAAAAATAACAACACAAACATAGGATCATGAGGATCAAATGAGATCACATACTACCACAGCTTTGCAAAAACTGCAAAGTATGGGGGCAGCTCAGTGGCTCAGTGGATAGAACACCGGTCCTAGATTCAGGAGGACCTGAGTTCAAATACAGCCTCAGACACTTGACACTTACTAGCTGTGTGACCCTGGCCAAACCACTTAACCCTCACTGCCTCACAAACAAACAAAAAAAGCACTGCCAGTATTATATAAATGTTCACTATTTCTACTAATGCCACTATTACCACTCACTCACAACCACTACTACTGGTTATTGAGTGTGCTTTGGTAGACACTCCCAGATAATTTATGCATTTAGCAACTATTTCTATTGGGAAATCCCATTCTATTATTTCCTCTTGGATTTTATTATTACATATATTGCTACTTTATTAAGCCTATTAATTTTTTTATTTATTTACTGATTTCCTAAATAGTGTACATAAATCATAATATTCTCAAATACAGAGTTTTTCTCTTCTTTGCCTATGTGCCTTTAAATCTTTTCTTGTCTTATTCCTATCGTTAGCATTCTAGAACTACATCAAATAACTGCAATTAATAAAGTGCATGATTGCTTTGCTCCTATAATTATTGGGAAAACTTCTAGTATTTTCCCATTGTATATAATGCTAGCTTTTGGTTTTGTATATTTTTAAACCAATCTTAAATTGTTTTTTTAAAGGTCTTTGGAAGTTTTTTGGTTTTTTTTTTAAAACATAAATGAATATCTTAAAAAAAACAAAAACCTTTTCTTGTATCCTTTGACATAACCATGCGGTTTGGGCTATTTGTTTTTAATATGACTAACTGTGTTCGTTGTTTTTCTAATACTGACCCATCATTCCATCTCCTGTATAAAATATACTTGAATCAGTGATTTTTTGGGATAATAATACGCCTTCTTCCAAAAATTACCTTGCATAACTTGTAATGAAAGGAGAAGAACTGATTAGGATACTCCTATCAATTGGGTTCCCCCTAGCCCAGTTAATGAAATACCAATGATAATGGAAAGATAGTAAAGAAAATGAGATGTTATTGTCTTAAAGGAAGTATAAAACCCCCTTTACAGGGCAGCTAGGTGGCAAAGTGGGCCCCTGGAGTCAGGATACCTTGAGTTCAAATCCAGCTCAGACACTTGACACGTAGTAGCTGTGTGACCCTGAGCAAGTCACTTAACCCCAACTGCTCAAAAACAACAAAAAACCTTACATTACTAGTTCTCTGATCAAAACTGATTGAATTAGAAGGCAGTTAGCTATTGTTGGCCCTACGTGGTCTTTTTAAAAAGTTAAGACATTTTCTAAGAGAAAAGTCAAGGCAGGGAATGGTTCCGAAAGTAACTAGTGGAAACAGAAAAGAGAGAGCCAACTAGGAAGGCTAAGAAGAGGGGACATTACTCCTCTACCTCCGGTGAGGAAGAAAAGGATTACTCTCATTTCCCCCCAGCCAAATGGCTTTGGGTCCTGTAATGGAGAAACTTTTCGGATAGAAGGCACTTCACCCAGCAGTTAAGGCAAAAGAGCTCTAAGGAGAGTAAGGTCTCTTATACATAGACTAAACAAATATCTGCTGAATGATCATAGTATCATAGACTGAAGAGTTGGAAGGAGTCTTGGAGGACATCTAGTACAACCTCCTTCAACTTAGAGATCTAGTAACTGAGGCCCAGAGAGGTGAAATGACTTTTCTGAGCAAGGTCACACAGCATGTTAGAAATAAATTGCAGTACTAGTATTTGAGGCCAGTTTTCCTGACCAAATCTAGTATTCTTTTCCCTGTCCATTGCTTTTAAGAGCCTCCAAGGTAAGGGTCTGAAATTCAATTGACATGGGCCCCTTAAAGACAAGCTTTATTGTTGAACCCCAGGGATCTATCTGAAGGCATTTAAGATCAAAGAGGGCAAGGCTGGGAGGGGAGGGCAGGCTGGGGCCCCATTCATGTCGCTATTCTGATTTTTGCTCTCTGTACTATAAGAAAGTCAGGCTAGGGAAAGACAACGGGGAAAGAATAAAGTGGTTGTTGTAGGAAAGAAGGCCTGGAAAATTAGTGCTTCTTCCATTTCTGGTATGCTCTTTTATTGTAATCTGGAAACCTGTTGCCAATGGTGAAACCTCCTCAAAGGTGGGAGAATGCCTAGGCTACTCAGCAAAGTCTCCAAGGACTCAGCACACTGCTACTTACTTCCTCCCTGACCATAAAATAAAGTACAAACTGGTAAGGTTACTGACCCTTAGGCCATCAGGAAAAGTTTGATGCTGTTTAATTGATGTCCCTATCTGATTGTGGTTGGTCATCCATATGTCCTTGGTTTTTTTGATGTTTCACACAGCTCACAGAAGTTTTTATAGGTGTTTATTGTTTTCTGTACAATGAAACAGAAAAGGCTATCCCAATTCTTTTCTCATCTATACAAGCCATTAGCAATTTCTCTGGACAACTAAATATTTGCTTAATACCTACCGTGTGCAGAATGCTGGGGATTAATTAAGCATAAGATAGGTGACAGTGCACTCATGACCTTACGACCTACAAATAGGCTATGTTACATGAACAAAGTAATTATAACATTAAAGTGCCTAAGAGAGGTATGAACAAAGTGCTACACAGTGCTAGTAGAAGAGAAGATCGTTATTGATTTGGGGGATTGGAACAAAATCAGGGAAAGTATACAGGAGAAAGTAGCAAATGGGCTGAGTAAGAATAGGAATGAATCAGGGGTTCAGTGGGGTAGGAAGTACAGGAAAGAACCAAGCATTCTAGGAATAAGGTATAGCAAAGGTACTAAAGCAATGTAGTGCCAATGGAACTTGTACAAAGAACCATGGGCAGCAGAGTTTGGCTAGCATAGAGAAAACATGAAATAATTATTACATAACATCAAAGAGAGGGTGGAGATAAGTTAAAGAAGGTCTTAAATGTCATAAAAAGGAATTTGAAGTAGCAGAAGTAGTGTTTTGATCCAAGGAATGACATTACCAGCTGTATATATAAGGAAGATAAACTGACACCAATATAAAGAATGATGGGAGATGGGGGGAGGTATAGGGGAAGTTTAAAAGGCTATTGTACCTGTTAGAAGGCTATTGCAATTGACCAGGAAATGAGGGCATATATTGCAATGGTGGAAGGGGTAATAAAGAGGGGATGAATACAACAGAAGTAGACACAGTAGTACTTCAATCCAATTGCCTAGCAGAGGCAATATAGAAAAGTCAAAAGATAAACACAAAGGTTTTGAACATAGACTAGATGAATAGTGATATCACTCACAAAAAATAGTGGAGCCAGTTCTTGGTGGAAAAACTAACAAGTTTAACTTTGGACAATCAAAGCAACAGAGAGCCGCTAGAATCCAGTTCTGATAAAGAGTATTTATGAAATGCTTAAAAGGAAGTCACCAAATACAGTATTGAGTCTGGCATCCTCTATACATTCTTACATATGACAGTCCACAAAATAAAAAATACAAAGTAATTTTGAAATTCCAGAGAGGTAGAGTCAACAATATTACCCCCCAAACAGATTTCCCTGACAACAAAGAGCCACAAAATGACCTCAATTAAAAAAAAACAAACCAACCAGTTTGATTTGTCTTTCTTCTTGAAAATGATCCTATCCTATAAGACAGTTTATTCACATGGTAAAACAGAAAAAACCCAAGATTAGTCTGGTGACAAGTTCTATTCCTACCTCTACTAATATCTAGTATTTAGTTCCACGGATTTAAAAAAATCACTTAACTTCTCTAGGCCTTAGTTCCCATCCATTAAAATAAGAGAGTTAAAATAGAATATACACACCCACACATAAATCTTTTTTTTTTAAGTGAGGCAATTGGGGTTAAGTGACTTGCCCAGGGTCACACAGCTAGTAAGTGTTAAGTGTCTGAGGCCAGATGTGAACTCAGGTACTCCTGACTCCAGGGCTGGTGCTCTATCCACTGCCCCCACACATAAATCTTTAACCCAAATAATATAAATTAAAGGAGTTACACTCGATAATAGCTATCATTCAAGCTTTAAAATTATGATTCTATCTAAAAATCCTATGGATTCCCTAAGTCTTATAACTATACTAATATCCCCTTCCTGACTAAAAAAGTTAAGCAGATATAGCATAGGGTCTAGGATTTTCTCATTCATGTTTATTAACAAAGAGCCTATCACTGAATTTCTGCAAGCCCTTTTAGAACAATAAAAGTGGTCTTCTAAATTATAAAGGCATACTGAGAATACTTAAGTATGATATCAACAATTCTTTCTAGATCTATATAAACTTGATATCTGGTTTTATAAACAAAGAAATTACTTGAGGAAATGCTGTCAGGACAACCATATAAGAACTGTTAGGAAAACTAGAATGGAGTTTGGAAAATCCATGTTTAGACTAACATCTTAAACAACATATTACAAGAAACTCAAAAGGGATACTAGAATCAGATCAGAACATTTCACAACTATTGCTAGGGGGCAAATTCTTAACTAACAAAGGACAAAGGAGATCACAAATATAAAATAGATAATTATTAAGGTTTTACCTTACAATCAATAAACTGACAAAGACGACTATATGTAAGTCAATGTTGTAGGGCTGTAGAAAGAAAGGTATACTAATACAGTGCTGGTGGAGCTGGTCCAACACTCTGGAAAGCAAATCTGGAATTATGCTCAAGTGACTAGAATGTCCATTCCCTTCCCAAAGATCTCACTAGTAGACAAGCCCAGGTTGTTGAAAGACAGAAAGAAAGGTCTGGTTTTTCTGGTGAGGCAATTGGGGTTAAGTTAAGTGACTTGCCCAGGGTCACACAGCTAGTAAGTGTCAAGTTTCTGAGGTTGGATTTGAACTCAGGTCCTCCTGAATCCAGAGCCAGTGCTCAATCCACTGCGACTGATTTGATTTTGATATCCTGCTTTTCTTCTTCCTTTTTCTTTTTAGACTTTGTAACAAAAAATTGACACGGATTTATTAAAAATAAGATCATTAAAAACAAATATTTTAGTCCCTGCCCTCAAAAAGCTAGAAATCAAATATGAGAGATTAGACATGTACACAAAAATCTCTAATAACAAGCTTTTTAACTTTTTGGTTTTGTTTTGGGGGGCAATGAGGATGAAAGTGACTTGCCCAGGGTCACACAGCTAGTGTCAAGTGTCTGAGGCTGGATTTGAACTCAGGTCCTCCTGAATCCAGGGCCAGTGCTCTATCCACTTGGCCATCTAGCTGCCCCCCCCCCATAACGTTTTAAGGTTTGCAAATTACTTTACATAAATTATTTCATCTGATCCCCACAACAACCCTTTGCAGTAGGTGCTAATAGCTATCACTAACTTCATTTCACCATGACAGGTTAAGTGACTTGACCAGGGTCACACAGCTAATAATTATCTAAGGCAAGATTTGAATTCCGGTCTTCCTGACTATATTCACGAAAGAAAAAATACAAAAGGAGAGACTGAAATAAAAGTGCTGGAAGAAATCTGAGAGAAACAAAATGCATTCCAGCTTTAGGGAACAAGAGAAGGAAACCACGGAAGGCTTTGGAAAAGAGATGGCATCTGAATTCATTTTTGAAGAAAGGGATTTTAATAAACTGAAACTGGAGGTGCAATGTGGACTCCATTCCAGATACGCTGGAATATGGCAAGAAAACAGAAGGCAGAATTAGAACAGAGAACAATAGTATGTTTAGAACAGAGTACATGAAAGGAAGAACTATGTAATATGCCACTAGAAAGAAAGATAGATCAAAGACAGTCTAAATGCCAGGATAATTCTGCTTCTGATATTTATCAGTTGTGTGAGAATGAGCAAGACAATTTCTTTAATTTCACAATCTTTCAATTTTTTCCTCTGTAAAATAGAAATAATATTACCTACAGTACTTACTTCACAGGGCTTATGGGAGACCAAGATAAAGTAACATCTGTTAAGAATTTTTCAAACTTTAAGGCATTAAACTATAAACTATATCAGCTACTTTCTTTGCCCAGGGTCACACAGCTGGTAAGTGTTAAGTGCCTGAGGCCGGATTTGAACTCAGGTACTCCTGAATCCAGGGCGGGTGCTATCCACTGCGCCACCTAGCTGCTCCCCCTATTCGACTCTTACTAAGCAATTAGGCAGCATAATGTTGGACTTGCAGTCAGGAAGACCTGAGTTCAAATTCTGCCCCAGCCACTAACTATGTGGCAGTGGACAAGTCACTTAATTTTTCTTCACCTGTAAAATGAGGATAATGATACAGATAGCACCTACTTCATTCACTTGGTTGTTGAAAAAAAAACAAATGAGATAAATGTAAAGATCTGTAAACCTTAAAACCCTAAATAAATGCTAGTTATTTATTATTCCCTACCCTTCCATCATGCATCTATAAAATGAGGATAATGATACTCAGAACACCTAACTCATAGCGCTGTTGTAAAAATGAAATGAGATGATGTGTATTTTGCAAACTTTAAAACACTATATAAATGCTAGTTATTACTGTTTGCTCTTCCACTGTGCCTTCTGTAACTCCTTTTATTAACAAGCTCCTTTTCAAACTAGACCTACGCCCTCTGCACCAAACAGCTTTGTATTTGTTTTGTATTTACTTATAAATATACTATTCTTTCTCACCAAAAGATGTAAGCTCCTAGAGGACAAGGGTCTTGTATCCTAGGTGTCAACCATAGTGCAGACACTTAATAAATGTTTCTTTAATTCAATTGTTTATCATGAATGCTTTTTGAAGAGTTGGGATTTGAACATGGTGATCATCCAACATCACTCTGAAAGAAAAAGGAGAGAAACGGGGTAGAGAAAAAAGAGGAAGAGGAAGAGATGAAATAAAGGAGTTGAAAGAGGAGAGTGAGGGGGAGAGGAAGAAAGAGGAATGAAAGAGAGGAAGGTGGGAGACAGAGAGAGGGGAGAGAAAGGAGGAGAAAAAGGGGGAAATAGTAAGGGAGAAGGGAAGAGAATCCCCTCACAGAACAATGAAAAATGGCTGAAGGGAAAATGACCTTATAGAAAACTTGTCATGAAACCCAAGAATATTATCCCTAGATAATCTATAGATGAAACTGGAAAACAAAAACAGAAACAAAAGGGCACAGATAAGACTAACTTTTCAATTACAATCTAGTCTAATCAATGATAGTGGAACCACATTTGGACTTTTAACACCTCAATACTCAATATGCTATATGAGGAAATAAAATGGCACTTATAGAAGTATAGATTTAGAGCTGAAAGGGTCCTTAATAGACATAGCACCTAAGCTCTTCATTTTATGGATGAAAAAACTTGAGGTCCAGTGAAGTTAAAGTAACTTATCCAAAGTCACACAATAAGTGGCAGAGCCACTTAGATAATGTCAGAAAAAGTAACTGCAGCAGACCAAGTACACACAGAAGGAATTCATGATAGAGACAGCAATTTTCAACACATCTCAAAGAAGTTAAAAATCCATGGGGGTGGGGGGGTGGGGAGGAAAGAAATCACAGATAGTAAGTATTATTACCCCAAAACATGAATGACAATTGATGATGATAGCTAACATTTTATAGTGCCTACTATGCAGTAGGCAGTATGCTAAATGCTTTATGAATTTTATTCTATTTGATTCTTACAACCCTGGAAAATAGGTGCTATTATTATCCTCATTTTATAGTTGAGGAAACTGAGGCCAACAAAAGTTAAGAAACTTTCCCAAGATCACACATCTCAGAAGTATCTGAGGCTGGATTTTAACTCCACTTTTTTTGACTCCATGCTGAGAGAAAAAGAAAAGGTTTCACACCAGAAAAATGCTGTTCAGAAAAACAAGACAGGGAGGGAGTCTGGGTAAGAAAAGAGAATTGCAGAAAGGGGTCTCAAGACTCAAAGAGTCTTGCAGGTGACTAAAAGATATAGAAGAGAGCTTCAAGGCCAGAAGTCTAGCTAGCTAGTCCAAGTGTGCCAAAGTTTAAAGCTAGTTTGTACTGCGCTTATGCATATTAACTGCCAACACCCCAAAGGCAGTGACTACGGTCATTTTCAAACATTTGATATATGTAATGGGAGGGGGGACATGTTAAGGGGAAATATGTAGAGGCATTCCGGGAAGATTGTACACCTCTTACTCCTCAACCAATGAGATGAAGAGTGGAGGGACTTTGCATTAAATTTAGGGATAAAAGAAGTTTGCTGTAGCAAAGCACACCACTTTTCTTTATAGTGCATGCCCATTCTTGCAAGAATGTAATAAAGCCTTCACATATTCACTAAGTCCAGTAATTTTATTTCTGACACTGTGCCACTTAGCCACCATGTCTATGTTCTCATTTCTGGAAAACCTAGATGAAAATGTTCAATGCAAGAAAAGAAAAGAAAACAAAAAAGAAAATGTTCAATGCACCATTTTAAGGTATCCTTCATGAAAATGAGAAGGAACAGATAGTCTTTCACAGGTGATTTTCAATAGCAGAGATTTTCATAACCTTATAACTGGCAAAGTATAAATTATGTTGATTCATTTTTAAAATATACATATGATTTAGTAGCAAAAAAAGCTTTTCTCCAACAAAGTGTCTGCAGTGCATACAGTTAGATCAGCTAAGATTCCTTAATAGATATAACCATAAAGAATTGTTCCACTTGACTATGAAGTGAAACAAAGTAGGGAGACATGTTTACCAAGGTTGTTCACTACTGTTATGATGAATGTCTATCCTATTATTAAAAATAAGGTCCTCCAAATACTTTTTGCCTATTGATTTTAGGTAAATTTTTTACACATCAAGCCCCAGAATATCACAAAACATGCTCAAGTAGATCCAGTTTTTGAAAAGAGAAA
Source organism: Dromiciops gliroides (assembly GCF_019393635.1). NCBI lineage: Eukaryota > Metazoa > Chordata > Mammalia > Microbiotheria > Microbiotheriidae > Dromiciops > Dromiciops gliroides. Next base: position 603,324,897 of record NC_057862.1, on the reverse strand, counting down.
GGTCTTGTAGCTGATACAGGAAAGACCAAGTAGATTAAGAATGATATGCGGGGACAGCTATGTGGCTCAGTGGATAGAGCACCGGCCCTGGAGTCAGGAGGACCTAAGTTCAAATCTGGCCTCAGACACTTGACAACTTACTAGCTGTGTAACCCTGGGCAAGTCAATTAACCCTAATTGCTTCATCAAAAAAAAAAAAAAAAAGAATGCTATGCAACTGGATGGGGAGCTGGTCTATCCATACATGTATCATGATGGCCTACTGCAGCAGAGAGACATCAAGCTGTGCCCAGAACTAAGTAACAATGAATAGAGTAGGTTAGATTGAATTTGAGAAATTACACAGCCCTTTCAACTCTTCCAAGCTATTGCCTGATCTCTAAAATATTAAACTGCAGGTCACTTAGAGCAATGGAGAGGCACACAGTGGTTGGAAGTAGGCTACACTATAATACTAAGATAACCCTCATGCAACAAGTGACATAAACATATTAAAGAAATGTATGGCCAGAAGCATAAAAGGACCAGTCGTATCAAAAGTGAAGGACAACAGAGTGTTGTACCTGAGTGTTGTACTATTTATTATATGAGAAACATTAAAACACCTAAAACACACTGGACAGATTCTCTATGGAGTACTTATGAAACATTCCAGTTTTAGAACACAGGAAGAAGGGTTGTGATAGGTGATAGATGTAATAGATGAAACACTGGAAGAAGTATCTACATGAATAACATTGATTCATCTATCAAAATTTTTCTCAGTCACTGTATAAGGTAAAAATACTAAGCAAAAAAAACCAGATTTTTTTTTTTTAGTTCCACTGGGAAACTACACAAAGAACTGTCAGTTGAAGATCAACAAATTACAAAGAACTCTGGAAAAGAACATCACCACCATAAAATTCTATAGATGATCTAGCCCCTCTCTCCAGAGAGGATTAAGAACATCTAAGAGAAACAGTTGAACTCAGGGAACAAGATCATATAACCTTTCTCACTGGTCTACTACTCCAATTTTTGGGGATCTTTCCATCCAAGAAGTTCTTTATAGCTAACTTAAACCACCCAGGCTACAACTGAGCCCATTTCTTCTGTCTGTTGCAGGTGAAAAAAATAGCTAGCCACACCCCCCCCTTTTTTTAATTTTTTAATTTCAAGCCAGGAGTGATGGATTGGTTGTCCACAGCATTAATATGGTGATTTCCCAGGGGAGCAGAAGTTTACCAACCTGCCAAAGGAGGCATGAACTCATCTGGGTCAGAAAAAGTCAGAAAAAATCATGATTGGGTAAGGCCTGTGAGTGGCTACTGAACTTTAAACCTGACAGGTTGTTTTTTTAAAGAAAGGGGGGGAAAAACAATTCTCTTGAAGCATCATTATCTCTTAGACTCCTCCAGAACTAATGGGTTTTCTTATTATTTTCCACCTTAACTATTAAATATTTTTAAAAAAGATTTCCCAGTTTTTGCAAGTCTTCCTTCTATAAAATAGGGCTTGTACACAAATTTAATATTTAAAACAACTCATTAAATTAATATCCCTAAATCACTTGCTGTTGAACTTAACAATGAGCCATTTCTGAGCCATTTTGGGTAGGATTCCTCTGTATGCTGTCCACAAATATCTGACAACTATTCATTAATTTTTCAAAGTCCTCTTATTTCTATTCCTAAGTATTTCTAAGCCTCAACTAAATTAATATTATCTGCAAATGCAATGTGTTCTCTATTCATCCAAGTTATTGATTGAAATACTAAATCTAGAATCAACTTCTATGGAACATAACTACATAAATGCCTCCTCCCTAACCTTAACAAAAGGTGTATACTCCTAAAGATACACACTTCAGGTGGGGTGAGAAACCCAGTAAGTCAAAGCTACTAATCAGCAGGGGCCTTCGAATGGCTGCTGCGCTTCCAGCCTAGATGAAGAGAGATGTCTTTCTCACGAAACCCCCAAAAACGTAAGATAAAAAATCTTAAGTTTTACTATTTTGCCCTAGCTGCTCCATCTTTTATTCTTTAAGAGAACTGGAGCACTTTTTCGAAGACAATAATCAAACTGGTCTGATATAACAAGCTCTTCGCAAGCCTTGCTGCTTTACTACCCAGTACCTCAGTTTAAAGACTGGTTTCTCAAATATGATTTACCTCAGCCTAAACTGTAGGCCCCTGAATTAAAATGTGAAAAGCTCTCTCTGGAAGCAAGCTTGTTCTTTGTAATCTAAAACATAGCTGATACCTTTACAAGCAGGTTCATCACATTTGATCTTCAAGTTATGGATTATCTGTCTTGGATTTATACTCAGAGAACAAAGAGGCTTAAAAGGAATTTTACCTGAAGTTTTTTATCAATAGTCCCTACACTTTTGCTACTTTTAGTTACTAAATATATTTTTTTTTCCTTTTTTTTCCCCAGGGCAATGAGGGTTAAGTGACTTGCCCAGGGTCACACAGCTATTAAGTGTCAAGTTTCTGAAGCCAGATTTGAACTCAGGTTCTCCTGAATCCAGGGCCAGTGTTTATCCACTGTGCCACCTAGCTACCCCCCAGAATATATTTTCTTTAAAAAAAAAATGCTGGAACGGGGCAGCTAGATGGCGCAGTGGATAGAGCATCGGCCCTGGAGTCAGGAGTACCCTGAGTTCAAATCCAGCCTCAGACACTTAACACTTACTAGCTGTGTGACCCTGGGCAACTCACTTAACCCCAATTGCCTCACTTAAAAAAAAAATGCTGGAAGGAAATAGAAATAACTAGTGGGAGAGGAGGATGCTTAGGAGAAAGTTATAGCCTTGGTAAGGTGAATGGGTTGAGTCATCTAACATCTCTGGACCTCAGCATCCTCATATATAAAATAAAGGGGCTAAACAAGACTACTGCCTAAGGTTCCTTCTGCTTCAAAAATAACAATCAAATTTTGATAGTTAAATATAGTTTTTATAGACCCAACAATTTCTGAAAACTATTTGGTAAGGTAATCTAATTTATTTTAAAATATATTAAGTCCCAAACTTCAAATGAACCATTTCTGTTAAACTCACAGTATTAAAGCACTTGGTACAATGCATGCTTAAAGACCACTGATAATACTGAAAACTATTTCGACTCAGCAATCTGCTCTGGGGTTTCAGAACTTTACCAGCCATAGATTTCCTCCATACAACTTTGTAAGGAAGAAATTATCCAAACTAATGGCAGGGGGAAGGAGGATTTTATCTCTTCTTCCTCAAAATGTTCATAGTTATAAGTCTTCCAACACACCAATGTAGTTCCAGTGAACAGACAGGCCCCTCTAGAGCTGGCCTAAGATGGACAGATTTGCAGTAAAAGCATCGGGGCTCAAAAATCACATTAGATACCTTACTTGCTATGTGGCCATGGGGCAGATCACTTACCCTCTCGAAGCTTTGGTTTCCACTGTAAAATAAGGATAAATACATAAACTACCTATCTCCCAGGCCATGCTACCTGTTCAGAACAGAAGAGCCTGTCCAGATTGGGGGGGTGGGGGGGATGGGATGGTAGTTAGCTTGGAATACTGCATATTGGACATATATTGGCAGACTTAAAATATTACATTTAAATTATCAGATCTATAACCCCTAAGATGGTTCATTAGGCCCAGAACTCTTCTAGTTAAGCTACAGAGATCTCAGTTATGGAGTTCCCAAAACAAATACCTACTGTATCCAGCAGTGTAGGGTCTGGTTGGGTCCCTAGTACTATTTCTCATTTATTTCTGCTACTGAATCTCCTGTTTATTCCTAGGCTGCAGCAATTTTGAAGTGCCTAGCACTTCAAGTAACTGGGCACACAAATGGTGGAACAAATATGAGATACTGGGATCAACACAACCCTGGTTCATGTACTATAACTTTCAGAATTATCAAGCATGTTAAACTACAAAAGGGTCTTATAACATGGATCATAAGAATATTATAGCAGGGCTTTTCCAGTGGATATGTTCACCACTTTTTTGGTTTTTTTTGTTTTTTTGTTTTTTTAGTGAGGCAATTGGGGTTAAGTGACCTGCCCAGGGTCACACAGCTAGTAAGTGTTAAGTGTCTGAGGCCGGATTTGAACTCAGGTACTCCTGACTCCAGGGCCGGTGCTCTATCCACTGCGCCACCTAGCTGCCCCTGTTCACCACTTTTTAATATCTAATTTAATTAACATCCAGAAAATCACGTTTGGTGCAAATTGAAATCTACCTAAACACAAAACTTGCAACTTCAAGGAATAGGGAAAAAATTTATCAATAAGCTCCCTGTAAATTCAACTTCTGCTGATAATTATCTTCCTTTGCTTTTCACAATGAAATTTTAAGCTTCCAAAGAAAAAGAGGCTCTTCTGCTATATTAATTTAATTTTCTCAGAAGTCATTAACATGTAATATATCCTAACTACTGCAGTATAATCAGGGAACAATGGATGGCTGCTCTGAAAAATCTGTTTTCCTTATCTTATGTATATACATTATAATTACAAAATACTTTCATATGTGTTCAACTTATGTTCCATATTTGTCTGTCTACAGCATAAGCCTCCACAGAAGGTAACGAGAGTGGGTTTAACAAATTGCTAAAATCAAAAATAATGCCTATAAAAACACAATGACAATTCAGTAAGTCTAATGATTCCAAGACTCCCCCCATCCTACACTAAATTTTATTCTACTCAGCTTTTACAAAGACTCGGATGAATATCATCAGACCTCAATTTTACTTTGTTCTTCATTGTCTATGTAAGAAAACACATTGGAAACATCTTTCACAGTTTATAGGTGAGTACAGATTCTCCAAAAATTTTCAAACCCTTTTCATCATACCATTAACTTTGATAACATCTATAGAAAAAAATTATTCAAAATAATGGTTCTTCAGCTACAACTAATTCAACCCACTCATTTGCAAACTTTATAATTAATAAATAAGCATTTATTAACCACCTACCATGTGTTATGCACTATAACTGGCACTAGAGATACAAAGACAACAACGAAAAAATCCACATACATCCTGAAGGAGCTTACATTCCATCAAGGGAAACAACACGTACCTATAAAAGTACATTCTGTGTGTGTGTGTGTGCACGCGCATGCATACACATACATATATATAAATAATACACAAAATAAAAACAAAGTTAATATTGACTATTGAACAAATAACATTATAGTAGTCAATGTGCCTATTACCTAGGTGAACAATAATGCTACTTTATGGATTATCTGTTGCATTTACTAATAAAAATGTTTTGTTTAGGAAATGATATCACTAACCCACCAACAAGAGGGTATGCTCTTGGGGATCTTCTTCTACTATTAATGAATTTCCACCAATATTCTCAGAGGATCACAAAATCCCTTTAGAACAAGAACACACACATAACGTTGTCTACAGCTCTGGAGCAAAAAAAGCAAAGTGGCCCACACAATGATCAAATCCATGATCTGGGCCTCATTAGTGCCATGCTCTAACCATCCTAACCAACCACATATGGGCAGCATACAAATACATACATACACACACATACACATAGCACCCACAAAACTGCTTTAATTTTTTTCACTGATCCAACACTTAGAGCATCACTGATCCAATAAAACTGCCTTCTCCCCGCACTGATACAACATTTAAAGCATCACCTAACTTGACAGAACAACCAAAATCAATAAAACAAATGAGTCATCGTCTTCCAGGAAGAGGGACAATCTTCTTGGGAGAGGTAATTTCGAAGGGATACTGGCTTATGAGAACTTATGACACATGAATAAAAGACCTTTTCTTGGGCGAGGCTCCATGTGGGGCTGCTAAAAAAGACACTCATGCACCTTCCTTGAATACGTCAGAAACAAAAGGACCTGACCAAGCTCAAGAAACACAAGAATGGTGCAAAATGTATCCAAATATTTTGTAAACCATATTCCAGCTTTCCAGTATATACCAAGATGACTTTAAGATAATGAATCACCAGCAATGACAAGCAAAATAACCAGGAAAAATAAAAAACAAAACAAAACAAAAAACTAATGGCCTAAAACAGTACTTTACAAATTAGGATTAAATGGAAAAGCAAATAATTGAGTTTCAAAGCTAAGATAAGAGGTATAAAAACTTAAGACAGAATTAGCAGTGACTATATCCTCACTGACGAGAATTTTAAAGCAAGAATGTACCTTAAAGATTTTAGTTTAACTCCCTCATTTTGCAGAGGAAGTAACAGTCTTAGACAGGACAAGCCAAGATTTTGAACCCAGACTTTGAACACTCTACCTATGACTCAGCATAATAGAACAACCAATATCACCTACACCAAAAGTGTATGTGTAATTTTTAAAAATTGTAACCTAAAAATGATAAAAGGTTACAATCATATTCAAGGCATAATTCAGTGCTAAAATATTAACTGCACACAAAAAGACAAGGAAAAAGTTAATAAAATTTCTAAAGCAGTAGCATCTTTCTCCCTTAAGTTCTTTACTTAAATACATAAAAAATAAAACATTTCAGGCAAATTTACTCTATCAGCATAATTAGGAGAGCTCCTGCTCTTATTTACATTGCCAATATAGCCCTTCCACTCCTTTTAAAATAAACTATAACAATCAGTTATTGGAATAATAATAGCTAACATTTATATAGCACTTACTATGTGCCCGGCATTGTGCTAAGTGCCTTACTATTACTATCACATTTGATCCCCACAACAACTTTTCAAAGTAGGTGCTATTATTATCTCCATTTTATAGAAGAAACTTAGGCAAACAGAGGTTAAGTGACTTGCTTAGGGACACACAGCTAATAAGTGTCTGCGGTCAGATTTGAACTGAAATCTCCACTAAAGGGTTAGTTTTCAATGTGGACAAACTCTTTCTGAACCACTAACCCTACTACTCATACCATCTTCACATAAAGCTAGTCCCCAACTTACCACCCAGATAGCTAACGTTTTTCTTCCACACCAACCATACATATATACACACATACACACACACACACACACACACACACACACGAAAGGTAAAAGCCACTGTAAAGGAAAATTTACTTCAAAAGCTTCAATATTCTATGGATTCTATAGTAAAGAAAGGAATATGCTGTGAATAACTAAGGGGAGCTGACTATGGGGACAAACTCCCAGGCACCACACCAAACCTATCTAAAGCTATCTCAAAATACACACACACACACACACACACACACACACACCCCCACTTAAGAGCCCAAATGTTTTTTGATCACTGGGTCATACAGCCTCAATTTCTCCACTTAGAGAATCATTTCAGTCAAAAGTACCCTCTTAAAAAAAAAACAAAACCATCGTTTCTGATATGGTTATGGGACTATGATCAATTCATACATCAGGTATGACCTACTTCAAATAGAGTTTTAGAACTCCAGACTTAGCTGATTTGCATTGAATTTCGATTCAATTCAACAAATATGAAAACCTACTCTGTGGGACATAGTGTAAAGCTCTGGGAAAGATATATTGCTTAGGTAAGATAAGATTCCTACCTAAAAATAAGATATAGGGAAATAGCTGATTTGGGAGCATGGAGTATTTTTAGAGAGTAGAACATCTAATTAGAGTGCTATAGTGTAGGGACTTTGGTTGGTACAAGGGCACTAAGCATCAGAGGAGAGGACTATTGGGGAAGTAGATTGAAGTTAGCAAAGAAACGTAGTTAATTTTGAATTTTTGTCCACAGCTGGCTTTGCATCTAGAAGAAAAAAATATCAAAAGATCTTGGGGGAAAAAGAGATGGAGCCACTCCTTTTTCTCCTTATTTCTCAATAGCATAGTGCTTTATTCCCCACAATGAAGAATTCAGACCAATATTCAATACTTTAGCAAATGGTCAGCTATTGAGTGTTAAATAGGATTTTGTGGACTAGCCTACATATTCAACTATCATCTAATAATAATTTTCTAAGAAAGAATATATTCCAAAAGACAAACAACGAACCTTACATACAACCCAAAGCTGGGGAAATCTTCTGTATGTCCATTGTTCATATTGTTCCAAATTATTATTGAGATAGGAACTTAAGATTCCCATGATGGCAATAGTAGAGTCTTAGCAAATGATTTGGAAGAATTGTAAGTCAGGGAGAAGTAGCTGATACTTATATATTCTTTTTTTTTTTTTTTTTTTGTGAGGCAATTGGAATTAAGTGACTTGCCCAGGGTCACACAGCTAGTGTTAAGTGTCTGAGACCAGATTTGAACTCAGGTCCTCCTGACTCCAGGACCAGTGAGTGCTCTATCCACGGTACTACCTAGCTGCCCCTATATATTCTTTAGTACAAATAGAACCAAGGAAGCTTAAGCAATCTCTGATTATCAAATGCAAAAATAGGGAATTTAAATTCCAAATGAATGTCATTTTATGTTTATTTCAGCTATTCTTCAGAACCCTTAAGCTCTAAAAAGTAGGCACTATTTGTCTTTTTTTGGTCTGTATTCCCATCACCTGGCACAATGCATTGCAATAGATGATTGTTGAATTTAATTAAGTATACACTAGCTGGGGTCAGTTTCAAAAGTTCTACACATTTCTTATGCCAGCAGGATCGCTAAAAGTAAGGTGTTTTTTGATGCTGAGTGGCTCATATTTGTGAAACTTCTCCCTTCTGGCTTTAAATTTATGATACTATGAGCTATGAGAATTGGGGGGGGGGGGGGTAATGAGGGTGAAATGACTTGCCCAGGGTCACACAGCTAGTAAGTGTCAAGTGTCTGAGGCCGAATTTGAACTCAGGTCCTCCTGACTCCAGGGCCAGTGCTCTATCCACTGTGCCACCTAGCTGCCTGAACCAACTTCTTAAAGTCTCCATTTGTCCATCATGTAACCTTGGGTTTTCCCCTTGTCTCCCTTGATAGTTGGGAGGGGGCGGGGGTGGGGGTGGGGCACAGATGGGGGAAGGCTATTTCAGAAGACTGTTTCTCTCCAATCACACAGGATTTACTACCTTCAGTCAGTCAACAAGCATTTATCAGTCAGGTGGTCAACAGGCATTTATTAAGGGCTTACTACGTGACAGGATTTGCACTAAGCACTAGGCAAATTTTAAAAAGAGAGAGAGAGAGAGAGAGGCAAAAAAAGTCTCTGTTCTCATAGAAACTACATTCTAATGGGAAAGACAACAAGCAAAGAACTTTGTACATACAGGAGTAAATGGGAGGTAATCTCAGAGAAAAGGGAGGCATCAGCGGTGAAGGGCACCAGGAAAGAATGCCTGCAGAAGGTAAGATTTGAGGTGAGGTAATAGAAGCAAAGAATTGGATGTGAGGAAGCATTTAAAGAATGAGGGACAGTCACTGCAAATGTACAGAGTAGGGAAGTATGATTGGGAGTATCATGTGGAGGAACAAGTCAACAAGTGTAACAATCATAGAGCAGGTGGAGAGGAATACAATATAAGAATACTGGAAAAATAGGAAGATTGCAGGTTGTGAAGGGGTTTAAATACCAAACAGAACATTTTTAGTATTTTATTCTGGAGGCAATAGGGAGCAGAGCCAGAGATATTGAGTGGGGGATGGAGATAACATTATTAGACAGGTAAGTGAAAGATGGATTGAACTGGGGAGTCTTGAGGGAAGCCGGGAGAACCAACCACTAGGCTACTGCAATGGTTAGGTACTGAGATGCTGAGGGACTGTACCAGTGTGTTAGCTATGTGACTAGGCAGAAGAGGACATAAGAGAAATGTTGTGAAAGAAGAAAAAGACAAAACTTGACATATTGCAGAGTTAGAAGTGAGGATGTGGTGGTTGCCCACCTGGCGGACTGGAAGGCAAAATGAGAAGAGAGGAGAGCAGAGGGGGGAAAAGGGGGTGGGGGAGAAAAGAGATAATGAGTTTAAGTAATATTGAGTTTAAAGGCTCAGGACAGAATCCTTGGGACATACCTATTCTTAATGGGCATACCTTGGATGAAGATCCAGAAAAGGAGACTTAGACTGGTCAGACAGGTAGAAGAACCAGAAAAAGAGTAATATAGTAAAAAACAAGAGAGAAGAGAGTTTCCAGGAGAAGAGAGTGAATGAAGGTAGCAGAGAAGTCAGGAAGGATGAAGAATGAGAAGAGACTATTAGATTTGGCAATAAAGATTTCAATGATAACTATGGAGATAGTAGTTTCATTAATAACCTTTGAATTTCTGTCAAGTACCTTCTTCCACATCACTTGCATTTACCTAAAGTGACTCCCACTTTTCACCTGCTAAATCTTTATTCACACAAAATCTTAACCTCTTCAAAAATACAATACCAATTAAATTGGAAGAAACCATGTTATTTTACCTCCAATGAATAACTCATACCTAGGTATATTTCACATACTTGGCTTTACCAATCTCCAAAATACAACAAGTGAATCAAAGTATTATGAAAGAAGTTACATCTTCTTAAACTCAGTTCTCTCATAGAACAGAGGCTCATATATTCTAATCATACTGTGAATACTGTTGTTATTGTTGTTTAGTCATTTCAATCATGTCTGATTCTTCATCACTCCATTTGGGGTTTTCTTGGCAAAAATACTGGAGTGTTTTGCCATTTTCTTCTCCAGCCCATTTTCCAGGAAGGAAACTAAGGCAAAGAGGGTTAAGTGACTTGCCCAGGATCACACAGCTAATAAGTGTCTGAGGCCAGACTTGAATTCAGGAAGATCAGTCTTCCTGACTACAGATCCAGGGCTCTATCCCCTGTGCTACCTTAGCAATCCCACTGTGAATACTACTTAGAAGCAAAAACAAAGGTTCAGATAACTAACCTTGGGAACTAAGAAGCAAGTCCCTAAACCAGGGAAGCATAATCCATTAATGTAGTGCTAAAAGGAACCTCCAAACATGTAGCCCAATTACTTCATTTTATAGATGAATAAACAAAGGCCTAGAAAAGTTAAATAAATGACTTGCCCAAAAGCACACAGCTAGGTAGCGCTCTTAATTTTTAACTAATCATTTTACACAGAACAGTAAGTGACCAGTATGATTGTCTCCATCTTACATGTGGGAAAGAATCCAAGTGACTTGTCCAAGCTGACAGAACTAGTTAAAAAAAAAAGCCAACGTTCCTGATAATTAGGTGCCCAAGGTTCCCCAAGTCAGGGTATTTGAATCAAGATGCTGCCTTACTCAATTTGTCCTAATGTCAGTTTTACCCAAACAAACAGCTGACCATGTGTTTGTCAAAGAACTTGCCAAAGAACTTCTAAATAGGGGTAAGGAAGAAACTACCCTACCCACTGAAACTACTTTGCATCAAGACCTAGAATCACAAGAATCAATACTTTCTTCTATGGATTGTTACTAGTTGCTTTTAAGACCTCTATTATTAGACACTTTCCACAAGGGAACCCATGTAAATCTTCACTGATTCCATATTCACTTAATAGTAGAATTTGTAATGGAAAAGTGCCAAAGGTGCAAATCATCCTAAAGACCCAAATGTCTGTCAGCAGAACTGACTCCACCTTCATCTCCAGCAGAAGTTTGTTTTCTCTGATGTAGACTTTAGGAGAAAAAAGATCCAACTACTTCACTTGTGACCTGACTTTCCTGCAATGAGGTTCCTTTCACTAGTGCTAAAATTCCAGATAACCTGAAGAAGTTTTATAATGTCCCTAACCATTCAGGGTCAGTAAATAAGATATATGGCTGACAATGGACCAGCCTGGTTAATTCCTAGAAATACTAATACCAAAGGATTCATCGTTATGATCATAACTCACAATGAGAACATCTTATTTTTCAGTCATATACTTCATTCACTATTAACCCCAGCCAAACAAGCCTCAAAATTCATGCTCTCACTCATATAGGGATTGTGTCAAGACCACTGAAAAACAAACTCCTAAATAGGAGAAAGCTCCAAGACCCACAACTGAGTTATCTTCAAAATATAAGCAGAGAAGCGAAGAAGGAAGGGCATCAATCTGTGATTATCTGTGTAGATCAACTCAGTCTACCAATGCACCAGTTCTGAAATGCATGGTCTTCCAGAATAGTCCTGGAGCATTGAGACTTCAATTGACTTGCCCAGAATCAGAAGGCCAATATAGTGTTAGAGGTAAGAATCTACCTGGCTGGAGACTTGCTTCCCATCTACTCAATAACCTATATCTCCTTTCTTTTATAATATAATGGACAGAATCAAATAACAAGAAATCAAAAACAGTAGACAATCATTTCCCTACCCACTTCTCAAATTCCATTTCAAAGGAAACTGAAGCCCCCTACATGTTCCTGGATTCCTCCAATTAGGCTCCACAGAGCAGTTGCTTTTATATTTGAAGCATTTATCTATTTATTTTGCATTATGGTTATATATCTAGTGTGTGTATGAGAGGGTATAACCCCTTTACTTAGTTTGTAAGCTCCCCAAAAGGCAGTGTGGCTTCCCAAACTTTATCTCCAACACCAAGCACAGACTTCCACATATAGTATATGCCTACTATACATTTGTTGAACTGAATTATATTACTATATGAAATATACCTGTCTACTTTGCAACTACAGTCAATCTTTATTAAATGTTTCTAATTAAGAAAATGCAATGAATTGATTTTCGAAGTAAAATTGTTTTCAAATAAACTCTTGCCCTTGACCAAATTATATGTAAGAAAATCAGTCCCTTTCACTTTTCTATTTTTCTTTAGATTAAATATATTAAATTTTAAGTGTAAGAAGCATATTTCTTTAAGCTAAATCCCACAAACTCAACTCAATGATCAATTAGTGAACAAACTGTGCACAGCACTATTAGAGATGAAATTTAGATATGATCCACGACCTTATGAAATTTATAGTGCAATAGGATCTAACTAATAAAAAATTATAATTCAAGTCAACAAACACTTATAAATACCCACTATATGCAAGGCATTGGATCCCTGCCCCCCCCCCAAACCGTTCCCTGTCTTCAATAAGGGCACTGGTTCATAATAAATGAGTGCCAAAATTCTATGTGAGTACAACAGGAAAAAGGAAATTATTACCTGGTGGAAATTAGGAAAGATTACCTAGAAGAAATCTGAGTTAGGCTTTAAGGAATGGACTTTAAAGAAAGGAATGTAGTCTAGAGGATATTTAGTATGAGCAAAGACATAGGAGAAGGAAAGCAGAGGATGTATATGAAAGACCATTTAGTTAAGGGTGGCTGCAGAATAACATACACAGACTAAGCTGGGAAGAGATAGAGCCTAGAATATAGAGGCATTAAATGCCCAGCAAAGTTATTTGAATTTAATCCACAAGATGAACAAGAAGGAGGCACCAATATTTTGAACAAAGGAGTGACATGACAAGATTTATGCATAAGGAAAATTATGTGTTGCAGCCATGTTAAGGATAGATTGAAAGAAGTAGAAAGGACTGTTCCTCTTTATTTTATTTGTTGTTGTTGGGTATTAGGTTGTTGTTGCTGTTTGGTGCATTAGGGTACTGATAAAGTGAGTACCAAGGCTAATGCAGTCTTTCAGGATAATGAGATGGCTGATGGTGTGATGGGAAGAAGTTAAAAGTGGAATCAGGATGACCTATTAAGGCTACTGCAATAGAACAGAAGGTAGTGAAATCTGTACTAAAGTGGTACCAATGCAAATAGTGCAGAAGATAGGCAGGAGATTTCAGAAGTAGAAACAAGAAACCTTGGTAACTTAGAATAATGACAGATGAAGGAAATGGTAGAATCAAAGACAACATTAAGGATTTTTTTTTTTTTAAGGCAGGCAATTGGGGTTAAGTGACTTGCCCAAGGTCACACAGCTAGTAAGTGTCAAGTGTCCGAGGCCGGATTTGAATTCAGGTACTCCTGACTCCAGGGCCAGTGCTTATCCACTGCGCCACCTAGCTGCCCCCAACATTAAGTTTTAAACACACAAAACTGAGTAAATGGTGGTGTCACTCAAAAATAACAAAGACAGAAGGAACTGTAAGTTTTGAGGATAAATATAATTCACTTACTTTCAAACATAGGGAGTTTGAAGTGGCAGTGAAATAGTCAGAGACATGAAGCTCTGGAGCATGGGAGAAAAAGGCCAGAACTTAAAAGATTTAAAAAAAAAAATTAAGACTCAAAAAGGTTAAATGGCTTGCCCAATGGAATCTATATACTAAGAGAGCCAGGACTTGAAACCAAGCGGTCTGTTCTAAAATCTAGCACTTTGCTAAACCATATTGCATTAACTAAAGCCATAGAAGTGGGCGAGATTGCCAAGAACAGGACAAAGTGAGAAGAGCCCAAGTCCTAGTCTTGGCAAATATCATCTTCAACAGTCAATAGGGAAAGGAAAGAAGAGTTGTCCACAACAACAAATAAAATAAAGAGGAACACTCCTTTCTATTTCTTCTCATCACACCATCAGCCATCTCACCATTCTGAAAGACTGCATTACAGGACCCTAATGCCTCTGGGAGCCTTCTGCATGGAAGGTAGAGAGCTCTTCCCAAAGTCTCCATATAAGAATGGTCCCTAAGCCAGCCATCTCTGCATTTCTCACAGCCTCTCCATTATTCCATAAACCCAGGGCTAGTATCTTATCCATCCCATTTCAGTTATCCTTTTTTGTATAGTCTTCCCCCATTAGATTGTAAGCTCCTTAAAGTCGGGGCTGTCTTTTTGGTATTTGTGTCATTCCCCACAGCCTACCCCCCCCCAAAAAAAAAGACATTTCCCAAAGGCAAAAGACAGACAGTCCCTGTCCTCAAGGAACTTATAATCTAACGGAGGAGACAACAAGAAAGCAAAAATGTACAAAATAGCTATGTACAGAATAATTAGGAATATAATCAGTAGAGGGAAAGCACTAAAATTACAAAGGATTGGGGAGAGGCCTCTTATAAAAGTTGGGATTTTAGCTCAGACTTGAAGAAAGCCAGTGTCTGGCTCATAGTAAATATTTATTGTCCCATAAGAGCAAGTGAGGTAGGAGGACAAGACAGGCAGCTATATGACAGTGGATAGAGCCCTGGACCTGCAGTCGGGAAGACCCATCTTCCCGAGTTCAAATCTAGCCTCAGATACTTACTAGCTGTATGAACCTGGGCAAGTCACTTAACCCTCTTTGCCTCAGTTCCTCATCCGTAAAATGAGCTGGAAAAGGAAATGACAAACCACTACAGTATCTTTGCCAAGAAAACCCCAAATGGGGTCACAGAGAGTCAGACACGACTGAAATAAGAGAGTAACAACAGGAGGACAAGAAGAGTGGCGTCTGGGAAAACAAAAGAAGAACTAATGTATAAAAGGAAAAGAATATTAAAAATGCTTCCTAGAGCCAAGCACTGACAAGTTCTAGGATACAAACAAAAGCAAAGGATAGTCCTTGCATTCTAGGAACTTGAGATTCTAATAGAGGAGGTAACACATAGAGGAACAGTTGGCTGGATATAGTAGTATTTTGGTTGGAAAGTTACAAGTATAAAGATAGGAATTTGGACTGACACACCCTTTGGGGTGGCCAGGAAAAAATCCAGGAGAATGGGATGGATGATCAACATGGTCAAAGGCAATGGACAGGTAGGTCAAGGAACATGAAGCCTGAAAAAGACCACTGGATTTTGTGATTAAAATGCTCCATTAATGACCTGGTTGGGGATAGAGGGGAGCTTTTCAATTGGGACTAAAGAGATGGAAGTCAAAAATCAAGGGATGTTGGAAAATACAAGTAGATGGTCAGGAAATAATAACAACAAAGTTTGTCTAGTATACACATTAGTACTATGGGAAATTTGCTCCAGATAACAGCCAGTCAAAAATGATTTTTAAATTAGTACTTTAGTCCAACATTAACTTAACCTACATTTTTCTTCTAAAAACAGTCTCTGCCTGTAGCCATGAACTGGAAAAAAAAACAAAAAAACTTCTGAACTCATGAGTAATTTTGGGAAAATTCACCCATCTCTTTGTACACGGAAAACTCTAGTCATTTGCATCAACAATCTATGGTTTCACCTTGTTAGATATGAACAAACTTGGCTCCAGCACCATCTACATTTGCATATGGCAATGCTCAAAGTCTCAATATCACTCTAAGGGATTATTCTGAATGTTACTCCAGAGAATTAGCCCTAAATTGAACAATATTTTACTGATTTAATCAGTGACCTTTTTTTGGACCTGTGATTTCCTGTGTAGGAAGCTCCAGTGTGGAAAATCCTTCCACCTGTGCAGAGTGGAAACTGGTCAGCTACTTATAGTCTTAGAATTGCTTGGAAGAACTGAGAGGGTATCTTCCTAATAGTCACAAAGCTAAGAGGTATCAGAGATAGGACTTTAATCCAAATAATGCCAACCTCAAGACCAGTTCACTAGTGAAATGGAGAATGCTCACTGAATGTTCAGTTTAGCAAAGTTGCTATATCTTTGGAAGACAGGAAAAGGAGCAAAAATAACAAGAGAAATGGTAGGACAATGACCAAATGACACTTTAAAGAGTCTTTAGAAAGCACAAATACACAGATGAACAAGAGGTACAAGTTGAAGAATAAGAAGAGAGAAAAAGAGAAAGAAAAGGATCTCAACATCGTAATGTTTCACAAATTAAAGTTGTTCTTCTTTGAAATCTTATTATTCTAAAAGTGATACTGCACAGGAACACTGACCCAGCAGCCCTGAACATAAGGATTTCTTAATTCAAGACCTTAAGAGGTAGATGATCTCTAATCTGGCTGCTACTTTTCTTAATCTGCTGAAGTTCCCAAATAGGAAGGGAACACATACTTTTCTTGAAAAATTTCAATGATCTCAAAAGCTAGGGAAAATATAAAGAAAGTGACTCCCTCCTAATAAAGTGGTCCAGGACTCCTGAGCTGATTAAAAAAAAAGAAAAAAAGAAAAAGAAAGCTCTTGATAGTCTTCCCAACTTGTCATGCCAAGTTGGGCCCAAAGAATTTTTCATCTTCATCACCCTTGTTCCCAAGATAAATACCTAAACTCCTGAAACCAGAGTCGAGTTCCCTGACCTGAACTCCTACCACTACAGGAGTTTCAAAAGAAAATATGAGTGTGGTGTGTGTGTGTGTGTGTGTGTACATGTATGTGTATGTCTGTATGTGCGCAATGGAGCCTGAAGGGAGCTGATAAAGTTGGAAGAAGGGGCCAATCAGAACTTAAGACCAGGATCCCCAAAGATTCCCCTGCCCAAGTCTGTGATAGGATATTCCTGAAAGCTCATATTGAATCTTGGTACAGGTTTGTTTGTAAGAAACAGTTTAAAAAAAAAAAAAACTACTACAAAATAGAGAAGCAATTCAAGTTATAGCAGAGACTTTTTCAATTCTTTGGGAGGGAAAAAACAGCCTGATCCCCTTAAAATCAGAAACCAAAAGATCATGAGAACCACAATAAATTTCCTTGAACTTTAACTGCTATTTTATATATACATATACATAATAAACTTTTAACCTTTAAAAGGTGCCTCAAAGTCTTTCAACAGCTAAAATGCAAATTGTAGCTGTCACCCACTTAATTTTTTAAAAAATTCAATATCAAGAATAAAATCTTATTAACTATAACCACCAACATACTTGTTTAGCTACTTATATTCCATTGTGGAGAATAAGCAAATAGCTTTTCCGTTCTCCAAAATTCTTATCAAACAGTATCAGAGTGAAGAACGTAAACTCAGTACCTGAATTTTTAAAAAGTTCAGTGAGTGTCAAATATTTCTAAAGTAAAGAACACACTAACTACCTTCAGTTTCATTTTGAAAGACTATTTTAGATTCTAGACTATAACAGTAGTCTTTATATTAATAAATCCTTGTTTTCTCCTCTATAAAACACCTCCAATTATTTTCTATTAGCTAAACGTGTATGACACTCAAAGTTCAAGAATTTAAATGAACATACCAAAAGTGTGGTAATTAGCATTCTGCCTTTGACAAAGGACCATTTTAGATAATCTATAGATAAATGCAACATTCCATGACATATTTAAGTCAACATTTCCTGAAGTGGTGTCTAAAGAGCCTTATAAATCTTCCAGGAACCAGGGAGAGCCTCTAAAAGACTTCCCTATCATATTCCTAAACCACTCTCCCCCCTCACTGGTCATGAAGAAGACTGTAGTTGAAATAAAGGTAACATGAATTGTAGATGCTAAAATAATGCTTGGAAAGGGGAACAAAGGAAGCTATACCAGTACCACAGTCTTAGTAAACTATTTTTCCCCCAGAAAACAAATTGATGTCTATTTTATCCTTCTAAACATAAGACATATCCACCACATAAAAATTAAGAGCTTTTACATGGATAGTAAACTGACACTGAAATTATCTTAACAATCAGTGAGTCTCAATTTAGCAGTTGCAAGCTGATCTAAGCCCTTATGATATTTCTTATGTACTTATGTAATAACTCAATAAGAAAAAAAATAGCCATTTTCATTACACACCTTGAATTATGGAAGCCAGAAGCATTCTCTTTTAAAACTAGCCCTCCCCCCCACAAAAAAAACTTTTCATATGGAAACTTAAAACCTTTTCCAAAGTATTCAAGTTTTAAAAGGAAAAATGTTTTAATGGTTTCTAGAGTTAGCATACTAATATCATTACCTAAGTTTTTTGCTTATTAACTCGGTAATTTATTCAATTTTAAAACCATCCTCTGAATTTAAGAAGCTCATTAAAGGTTTTTTAGAAAGTCTAACTAATTAATGAGAAGTGTTTTATTCCCCAAAAACCCACCCAAATTCGTTTGTTCTTACTGCAGAGCAAGGATCCTAGACTTATTTTTACTTGTTATGAAGACTTTGCTACTTACTGAAATTCTGATTAATGCATATCATCAGACAGTTTACGAGTATCAAAAACAAAGACAGGAACTCTAACTATTGGCATATAACTTACAATTTTCAAATCCAGATTACCACTTTATTTCAAATGAAAAGCAGCTACTGCATTTGAAAGAAAGAAAAATGTGAAAGATAATCTATTTTAACAAATTGATACTAAAGTTTAGTGTATACCAGGCAGGTTAAATGACAGACTAAAAAGGGGACTCTGGGGAATCAGTCAAAGAAATTTTTTTAAAATAAGTCACATGACTAAATTATGTTTTACTAAATCAAAAGATTTTTGGCAAAGTTACTAACAGATTAACACACCCTGAGCACATTTACTGCTCACAACACCCCAAGACTGAACATTCATAGTGATTAATACAGAATCATGAATTGTTCTTTCAAAAAAAAATGTTTCCCTAACTACTTTTATAAAAGTGTCAACTTAAGAGGGAAACACATGACTATTATTTGAGTGGGACATAGGAAAAGAAACTCTTGTATGTTTGTCACACACAAAAAGGAAATGATGAAAATAAAATTCCAATTCACTAAGCAGTAAATTACTAAGATTTTCTAGAGTTTGCAGAAGACCCTCAACTGGACTTGCAGTCTCACATCCTTTCATATTATACACAATAACCTGCTCCCCAAATGACAGTGTTTACAATGACCAGGGAAGAGATGGGTAAACTTAATTTTCAAACCGGCATTTTCCTCTTTCATCTATTCAATATTTTGACCAAGTAAAAAGACTGAGAGCCATCACTTTAAAAAAAACATACCACGTTTCTGAGACGGTAACTGCATTCAAGATTAGTTCCCTTTATCATTCGAGATGTGACAACCAATGCATAAAAAATTAAAACCTAATCTTCTCAACTATACAATATGCAAAATGCCTCCTAACAATTCTCTTCCTCCTTAAAACAACAAGGCTGCAAATATGGTAAGGGGAACAAGCCCCTCCACTGGTAGCATTTAGTTAAAAAGAGAATAGTTCAGCAGCTTGGTGACCCAGGGGCACACCCCCACCTCACAACCTCCCGAAATAACTGTACCATTTCCCTCAAGCAGGAATCCAATCCCGAGGAGCCTCAGCCCTTTAGACAATGGTGGTTACCATACTGAGAGCTAAACAGTTGGGTCCAATTGACACATTTCACTAGGCCTTGGACAAGACACACACCACACACACTCCCAAGACATTTGGCTCCAAGGTAGGAGTATTAAGTCCATGCCAGGAGATCGGGGCAGACCAGAGAATAGGAGGTGAAGGGAGTGGGGGGTGGGGGTACAGAAGGGCAGTAAACAAGGGGTACGGGAAGACACCGCGCAGGGGTAATTGCACCCGGAGGGAGGAAGGGAGGGAGGGGGCTGGAAATGGCCGATGGTCTGTTTATTTATTTATTTTAAAGATCTAGATTTAACGGGTGCCTTCTCCAACCCCCATTCTCACACACACATTCCCCCCCCCCCTCCCCGGGATTCTGTAACCCAAACCAAACTGCGCAGCAAACACCTTGGGGCTGGAAGCATCACGACTCCCCCCACCCCACCCCCCACCCCGTGACTCCAGAGCCCAGCGGGGCCGGAGGGGTGAAAACAAGTTCCCGGGCCAACCCCTCCAGCCGCTCGGCTGCCCCGATCCCCACGCCTAGGGGAGGCTGGCTCACCCGCTTAGGAGAGGGGGAGGGAGAACAAATTCCTCACCCGACACCGGCAATTCCATGCCCCGTTCCTTCTTCCCCAGTCTCCATCGGAAGGGGAAGAGCCGAAACCCCGGGCCGAGCGAGGAGGGAGGACGCGGCGAGCCCACCCCACCCCCCTACCCCCGGACTCCCCCTGGGGTCCGGAGACGGGGGAGGGGGGGGTGTGCCGAGCCCCCGAAACCAAACAAAGCGCGGCCTGAGCGCGAGCCAAGGAGAGTGGGGAAGCCGGGGCTTTTCCTGGCGACAGGGGCCCGGGCCGGGCACTGCGGCAGCGGGGAGACCCGCCTCGGCCGGGCCGCTTCCCTGATAACCCCCTGCCTCCCCCCACCCCCCGAGACCCCGAGACGGAGAGCCGCGGCCCCCTCCCCCCCGCCCCTCGGCCGCCTCCGCCGGGGCCGGGGACAGGAGAGCGGGGGAGGGGGCGGCGGAGGCCGCAGCCTTACCCCGCTCCCCGGCGTTGTTCCTCTCCTGAGGCGGCGGCGGCGGAGGCGGCGGCGGCGGCGGCGGAGGCTGCTGCTGCTGCTGCTGCGGCTGGGGCTGGGGCTGCTGCGGCGGCGGCGGCGGAGGAGGCGGCTGGGGCTGGGGCTGCTGCTGCAGTTGGGGCTGGGGCTGCTGCTGCTGCTGCTGCTGCTGCTGTTGCTGGGGAGGCGGCGGCGGCGGCTGCGGCTGCTGCTGCTGTTGTTGTTGCACCGGGCGCGGCCTCGACACTCGCCTGGGTCTCCGGTTGGCGGCTCGGACGGAGTTCATTTGCCGGGCTGAGGTGGCGGCGTTGGCGGAGGGACACACACACACACCCCGCACCCGAGGATCTGGGAGAGAGGGGGGGCGGGCGGGGGGAGGAGAGGAGAGGGGGGCGAGGGAGAGGCACGGAGATACAGGGGCGGGGGGGAGGGGGGCCCCGAGGAGACCCAGAGGCCCCGGGGACGAGAGCGGCTCAGGAGGCCGGGGCGGTGGGCCGACGCGCCGCCCGGAGAGAGAGGAGGCCGAGAGGCGAGGGAGGGGCGAGGGCGGCCGGGAGCCGAGGCCGCGGCCGGGCCCGGGGCCGAGGGAGAGACGGAGAAAGGACGGCCGCCCGCCCGCTCGGGGATCCCGAGGAGAATCGCGACCCCGATCCCGGTCCCGCCGTCTCCCGAGCACGGTCTCCGGCGGCGGCGGCGGCAGCGGCTGGGGGGAGTGGGCGGGCGGGTGAGGAGGGGAGAAGGAGGAGAAGAGAGAGAGCGAGCGGGAGGGAGGGAGCAGGGAGGGAGGGAGCAGGGGGCGCCGGGCTCCTTCTTTTTTTCTTCCTCTGCCACCCCCCCACACCCCCTCAAAGAGATTTCTGTGAGGAATCTTTTTTTCCTCTCCTCGGCCTCCTCTCTCTCCTCCCCCCCTCTCTCTCCTCACCGAAGGGGAAACGAGGGTGAAGGGAGGAGACCGGGGGGGAAAAAAAAAGAAAAAAAAAAGAGGCGTAGTCGTTCCTCCTCCTTAAAGGAGCCTTTCCTCGGGGTCCTCCTCCTCCTCCGCCTCCTCCTCCGCCGCCGCCGCCTCCTCCTCCGCCTCTTGCTCAGCCCCGTCGCTGCCGCCGCCGCTGCTGCTGTGGCTGCTGCTGCTGCTGCCGCCGCCGCCGATGATGATGATGGTGCTGCTGCTGCCGCCGACGCTGCTGCTGCTCCGTGGCAGGAGGAGCCATTGACACCGCCGTAGACACCACACGCTCAGTCAGTCACTCACCACAGCAGGGCGGGGGAGGGCCCGACAGCCGCCGCCGCCAGAGCTGAGCAATCGAGGGACGGGGCAGGGGAGGAGAGGGGAGGGGCTTCCAGCCGGATGGCCAATGGGAGAAGCTGGAACGGAGACATCCCGGCTCCGGGGCCAATAAGAGCTCGGCTCTTATCAGGGTGCCGGCCCTCAGTCGGCTCCCCTAGTCCCCGCCTTGATCCCCAGGCTGAGGGGAAGAGAGGGAGCCTGGGGTAATGGTGGGGGGTGGTATCGAGGTATACATAACGCGCGTGCGTGCGTGTGTGCGTGCGTGCGTGTATTGGGTGTGTGGTGGTGTGTGGTGTGTGTTGGGGGGGTTCCAGTGAGGAGTCGGGGTTCTGGGGAAGGAGTGTGTGTGTGTGGGGGGAAGGGCGGGGGCTGCTGATGTAATAGGAAGCGGTGATTAATCCATTCATTTACAGTATCAGTCTCTCTGCCCCATTTTATTTCCTTCCAGTAATGAAAAGGTGGCGCGGGAGCGGACCTTTGGGCAACTTGCGTTCGATGTAGATGCTGAGAGTGATCTGTAGGGTGCGCAAGAGCCTGTGTGCCCTTTAGCAAGCCCGGGGTTGTTTGCAAACCTCTAAGAATTGGTAGGCCTCTAAATGGAAACGGGGGTGGGGGGATGAGAGGGTACAGGGGACTGAGGAGAGGTTGTCACTTTCTAATCATCGACCCCCATTTTCCCCTCCCCTGAAAATGAGCCCTCACATCAATCGATAATGTAATCATAGGTAAGACTTAGTAGAAGACACGGTCCGTGAAGTGTATAAATCTATCCAAAGAAAGAGTAGGTAAGGGTGGAGACAACTGAACTTGATGTTTGCAAGAATTTATGTTTAAGTAGCTTTAGGCCCTCATTCACAGTCCTCTTACTGTGTTTTTTGAGAGAAACCGTGTTTTTGTATTCTCTCCTCCCTCACATACTGTTTTTCCCTTTCCTTTTTTGTTATGGCCATTCTATGTTGCATGTCTTGAGGCTCTACCCAAGTCTTAGGCTTTCAGACCTTTGTGTTTCCCTCATCTCTGTGAGCTTTATAAATCACCGCTTTGCCTTGCTGACTAGGCCAGGGGTAGCTTGGGCAATGCAAAGAACAATTTTTTTTAAAGTATTGTTTTTAAACTGTCCATTTAAGGTTAAAAGTCCCTCATACATTTTAGTCTGAAAATGGAGAGATGAGAAGAGAAACTTTTCCAACTCAGACCTACCCCCCCCCCAAAAAGAGTTGAACAAAAGAAACTAAGTACTGAAACAAAACAGTTACATTTGTTAACTCAGTCACATGGTAGTCAATAACCAGTAAAATAATAGCTAGAGGAAATAGGGAGGAGTAAAAGCTGATCCAATTGAGTTTAAGAAAGAAAATCAAAACCACATTCTTCCATAGTCTCTTCAAATTGCTAATCAGTTCCTGTGATTTTTCTTATTTCACCTTTTCATCAATTCACCCAAAAATTATTGAGTACCTAGGATATGCCCCAAAATCTAAAGGGGTAATATGAAAGAAGCAGAAGATATATGTCTACTTTATCTTTCATTGCTATTAGGTAGTTGTGAACAGGCATTTTTTTTTAATCATTTATTTATTTTTAGAATTTGATTTTCCAAAATCTATGTAAAAACAAATTTTGACATCAATTTTTAAAGTGACTTTTCCAGGGTCACACAGCTAGTAAGTGTCAATTGTCTGAGGCCAGATTTGAACTCAGGTCCTCCTGAATCCAGGGCTGGTACTTTATCCGTTGCACCACCTAGCTGCCCCCTTGACATCAATTTTTTTTAAATTAATAAAGTATTTTTTTCCTGTTACATGTAAAGATAGTTCTCAACTTTTGTTTATACACGCTTTCCAATTTCAGATTTTTCTCCCTCCCTCCCCCCTCCCTTAGACAGCAGGTAATCTGGTATAGGTTTTATATATATATATATATATATATATACACATAATAACATTAAACATACTTCTGCATTATTCATGTTATAAGAGAAAAATCAGAGCAATGACAAAAAACCTCAAAATAGAAAAACATCAGCACCCAAAACAAAAGAAATAGTATGGTTCATTCAGCATCTACTCCACAGTTCTTTTTTTTTTTTTTTCCTGGATTTGGAGATCCTCTTCTTCTGTACCATTGCATTGGTGAGAAGAATATAGTCCATCGCAGTAGATCAACACTCAATGTTGATGATACTGTGTACAATGTTCTAGTTCTGCTCATCTCACTCATCATCAGCCCACGCAAGACCCTCTAGGTTTCTCTGAACTCCTCCTGCTCATCATTTCTTTTTTTTTTGCAGGGCAGTGGGGGTTAAGTGACTTGCCCAAGGTCACACAGCTAGTAAGTGTCAAGTGTCTGAGACCGGATTTGAACTCAGGAACTCCTGAATCCAGGGCTGGTGCTTTATCCACTGCACCACCTAGCCACCCCCCTTTTTTTTTTTCTGCTCATCATTTCTTACACCACAATAGTATTCCATTGTATTTATATACCACAACTTGTCCAGCCATTCCCCAATTGATGGGCATCCCCTCAACTTCCAATTCCTTGCCACCACATAAAGAGCAGCTATAAATATTTTTGTACATGTGGGTCCCTTTCCCCTTTCCATGATTTCTTTGGGCAAAAGACCCAAAAGTGGTATTGCTGGGTCAAAGGGTATGCACAGCTTTATCGCCCTTTGGGCATAATTCCAAATTGCTCTCCAGAATGGAACAGGCATTTATTAATAGTTTACTATATGCCAGAAACTGTGTGATCAAATCTTCATGTCTCTTTTCTTTTCAAATCCACCCCCATTTTAGAATCATAGACAGAGCCAGGAGACCAACGCAATTCATTTTACAGATGAGAAAATTGATATCAAAGAAATTAAGTAAACTGCCCAAAGTCACATCCATAATACTATGAGCTCCTTGAAGACAAGGGTTTGACTTTTGCCTCTTTGTATCCAGAGTGCTTAGCACGGTGACTGGCACATATTAATCCCTTAATAATGTTTCTTGATAGGGCACCCAACCAGAAAGAGGACCCAGGTCTCTTGACTCCCAGTTTACTGCTATCTTAATTTGTATATACGGTGGAGTCTTAATTTCTTCTGTCCTTAAGGGGGGGGGGACATCCTGAAGGCCTGAGAATAATAGACTAATGGTTACTCATTAATAAAAATATGAAATTGTTATTATATAAAAAGTACCATGTTCTTGGTTATGTGAGAAGATAATAATGACACAGTCTTATAGGATCAATGAGAGCCATATACAAAGATCTACAAAATAAGAGATTGTGTGAAAAATGCAATTAGAGAAAAAATGAAATAAGTTTTTGGAGTCCAGAGGTAGAAGAGATAACTTCTTTTTTGGGGGCGGGGGCAATGAGAGTTAAGTCATTTGCCCAGGGTTACACAGCTAGTAAGTGTCAAGTGTCTGAGGTCTTATTTGAACTCAGATCCTCCTGAATCCAAGGCTTCTGTTTTATCCACTGCAACACCTAGCTGCTGCACCCCCCATAACTTCTAATATGGTTCATACACATGAGAAGTTAACTCTGGTTATAGAAGTTTCATTATAATACTTCAAGTTGTATAATGTTCTTTCCCTGTCAGATTAAAGTCTTTTAAGCCATTAGAGCTTAAAACTGCGCTGAGACTTTTGGGACACCCAGTATTTAGGCAAAGAGGGCCCCCAGAATTATGCTTATGTATGTTTAGCATAATTTCAAAGTACAGAATTCCCTTAGAGTTTGTTTTGTCTTTAAGAACAAGTTTGTGCTTGTTTTACTCAAGTACTTACTGATGCTTAATGTGTTCGAGTACATTATTTGTTTCTAGAATCAATCACAATAAGAAGGTACAAAACAAACTCTTTAGTCAAGGTAGGAGCTGAGCAACTGTGATCTTTAAATTATACTCTTCCTATTTTATAAATCTTCCACTAAAAGTTCACTCTCCAAACTCAGTCCCAAACTTTCACAATTCAGATGGACTATTGCATAAATATAATATATAAATATGATCATTCATAGCTGCTTATCATGTCAGATTTCATTTAAGGAGTTCGTTTGGTCTAAGCAATTTTCCTTAAGGAACAACTAGCTCTGTTTAAAAATGTTCTGGTTAGAGTAAAAAAGACATCCAAATAAATGACAAAAATTCACCCTTCAGATCGTACTCAACTTAAATTCTGTAAATTAATAAAACTAAACTTGGAAACAACTTTTATTTAATGTATAGGTGTAGAAAGCTCATTAGCACAGAATTAAAAGATGCCCATACTAGACATAATTTACTATACCCTGATATACTTATGATCTTATCAATATGGTTTTTTTTCTCTTCTAATAGAGATTGCAGTCCATCCAAATTTTCTTAGCCCATGCAATTCTTTTTTTTTTTTTCTTAGTGAGGCAATTGGGGTTAAGTGACTTGCCCAGGGTCACACAGCTGGTAAGTGTTAAGTGTCTGAGGTCGGATTTGAACTCAGGTACTCCTGACTCCAGGGCTGGTGTGCTATGCAGTGCGCCACCTAGCTGCCCCAGCCCATGCAATTCTTGTCCATGTTTTCCCATTAATCTTCAAAGAGGATCTGCCCAATTTGGTAGAAGTCTTCCCCAGGGTCTTTTTACATTTCATGAGTATTGACTATAACACTTGGGATAACTCCTTTTCTAAACATTCATTTCTAGGGTACAGCCATTACTTGACTTCTTATAAGTTGGTAGTCATTGGAAATCACACAACTTAAATGTTGGAAAACACCTCAGCAGCATCAGGTCCAATTCATATACAAAAAGGAATCTCCATCATAGACCTCCATAGAGCTTGGAGTAAGATGTTCATGCTCCCCAGGGAACATTATCCAATAGGTCCCTGGGGCACTAGATTAAAGAACTTCTTTCACTTTGACTTCCTAATGAATATTCTTTGATTCTACCTTTCAGCTAGTTCTGAATCCATCTAAATGAAGCATAGTTTGTCCCACAACACTCCATCTTTTTTCATATTGATGCTCAGTAGTGTTTGACTCATTGTCAATCCATGGACCATATAGTGTGCTAAGCCCTTTTGTCCTCCACCATCTCCTGAAGTCTGGCCAAGCTTCCAGTGTCATATCTTTTGCCAATACTGTCCATGTGATTTTCTAGGCAAGATATGGGAATGGTTTGCCATTTCCTTCTCCATCTTTTTCCATGAGGATAGCATAATTTATCAGACATTTTGCTAAAATCCTTTTAAAGGAATGCTCCCTCACTGTGTGCTGGCAAATAATAATAAACTAACATTTATTTATATGGAACTTACTATGTACTGAGCATTGTGCTAAGTGCTTTACAACTATTATCTCATTTGATCCTCACAGCAAACCAGTGAGGTAGGTGCTATTATTATCCCCATTTTACAGATGAGGAAACTGAGACAAACAGAGATTAATTGATTTGCCCAAGGTTCACCAGCTAGTAAGAATCCGAGACCAGATTAGAACTCAGATCTTTCTGACTCTGGATCCAGATGTAACCACTGGGCCACATAGTTGAATCACCTCTGGCCCACATCCTGTGCTTGACCACAAAACCTAGTATAGCATACTGGACAAGTGATCACCCAATCTTTGCTTGCAGACCTTCACTGTAGGGGAACCTACTACCTCCTGAGGCAACAAATTTCAATACAGGTTGGTTCTAGTACTTAAGAATTTTTCCTAACATCAAATCTAAATTTGGCTCTTTGCTCTTGGTTCTGCCTTCTAAAATCAAATATATGAAGTCTCTGCATGAACTGGTACAAATGAGTAGAACCAGGAGAACATTGTACACAGTAGTATCGATATTATCAGCTGTGAATGATCTAGCTATTCTCAGCAATACAATGATGATCCAAGACAATCCCAAAAGACTCATGATGAAAACTGCTATCTGCCTCCAGAGAAGGACCTGATGTTTGAATATTGATCGAAGCATACTATTTTTCTCTTTCTTTTTCTTTCTTTTGTTTTGTTTTGATCAAGTCTTTTTACATAAAATGACTAATGGAAATATTGTACGTGATTGCACATTATAACTTATGTCAGATTGTTTGCCATCTCAAGGAAGGGAGAGTGGAGGGAAGGAGGGATAGAATTTGGAACTTAAAACTTAAAAATATAAAACAATGTCTTTTTAACATTGCTTTTACATGCAGTTGGGGGAAAATAAAATATTAAAAATAAGAAGCAAAAATAAATCTAATCTTTCTTGCAGGTGATAGTTTTTCAGATACTTGACAATAGGAATTTTGTCACCTTTGACTCTTCTTCAGACTATATATTCACAATAACTTCAATTGATTTGTATGTGATATGGCCTCTAGACCCTTCATTATGCTGGCTGCTTTCCTTTGGATGTTGTCCAGTTTATCAGCGTCCTTTCAAAAATGTGAAACTTAATACCCCAGATGTGGCTTGACCAGGGCAGAGTACAGTGGGATTATTGTCTTCCTATTGTAGGAAGGTATACCTCTTTTAATACAACCCAAAATTGCATCAGCTTTTTAGGGTATCACTTCATATTCCTCACTCATACAGCTTATAGTCTTCTAAAGCAGAGGCGTCAAACAGGAGCCCCATGGGCTCATATGGCCCACCACACTCTCAAATGCAACCCTGCCAGATTAAAATATAATTGAGAAATAATTAACCAAACAAATGTACAATAAAACATAGATAATGCTAATATGTGGTCTTCTAAGTAAATATGCAGCCCCCCAGGACCCTTATGTTCAGTTTAATGGTCCCTATTTCTATTTGAATTTGAGACTATTATAAAGCCCCCAGATGTTTTTTCATATGAACTGCACTCTCATTATACTTTCCCCATATCGTACCTGTAAAATCCATTTCATGCATCCAAATGTAATACTACATTATTCCCTATTAAATTTCACCTTATTAGACTCAGCCCAATTTCTTTTCTTTTCTTTTTTTTTTTTTTTGGTGAGGCAATTGGGGTTAAGTGACTTGCCTAGGGTCACACAGCTAGTAAGTGTTAAGTGTCTGAGACTAGATTTGAACTCAGGTACTCCTGAATCCAGGGCTGGTGCTCTATCCACTGCACCACCTAGCTGCCCCCCAATTTCTTAGTCCATCAAGATCTTTCTGTAACCTGACTCTGTCATTCAGTATATTGGCTATTGCTCCTAGCTTTATGTCATTTTAAAATATGATGAAAATCAGAATATTTACCTTTATTCAAATCATAAATCTAAAATGTTGACTAATACAAACCCTTGATACACTCATTTCTTCCAAGTTATAGTATTGTCTAGCCAACATGACTCCATCTTTTCCACATGGATAGCATGCTAACTCAGCTTTGCTAAAATTGTGGTAAACTATATGTCTTGCATTACCCTGGTTGACCAGTTTACCTGGTCTACCTGTCAAAAAAGGAAATATGATTGGTCTGGCATGACCTGTTCTTGAAGAAGCCATACTGGTTATTTGTGATCAGCACTTCCTTTTCTAGGTGATCACTGGCCATCTCTAATAACACATTCTAGAACCTTGTCAGGAATCCATCTAGCTCACTGGGGTTTGAAGATTCTATTCTTCCTACCCCTGCACCCCTTCCTTAAAAAAATTGGAGACATTTGTCCTTTTCTATTCCTTCTGATACTTCTTGTTCACACTCTTTCTTCTATCGCCAACAGTAGTTTGACCATCACTTGGGTCAGTTCTTTCTGTACCAGATGTTGCAGGTAACTTGAATCCATTGAGCACTGTTGTAAGTATTTTCTTCCTATCCTCTTATCTTGGGTATCAACTCCCAGTGGACCATTTTTTGTTCTTTTCTTTCCAGTCCATAGGTCCTCCCTGACTAAGGAAAAATAATTAGATAGCTCTAATTTTTCCTATTGTCCCATGAAGACCAAGCAATGGTTTTATTGCTTGATACTTATTCCTCCAATGAAGCAAAAAAAAATTTTAACTGCCTTTGTTGCCTTCAGCTTTATCAGCCTCAGCTTGTTCTGAACTTTAGTAGTATTCAATATAATTCTTACAAGACCATACTATGTTTTTCATTCATTCTCAGTTATCCTCCCTTGCTTCCATCTACTGCTGTACATATTCTTTTAAAATTTAAGTTGTTTGGCCAGTCCTTTTGTCATTTACTTCAATATATTCTGGCATCTCTCATTTTTCCTCCTCATCAGAACTGTTTCATTTTATGTCTTCAGCATTTCTTGAGAGTTTCCCATCTCTCCTCAGCAATCTTCCCTTGCAGAACTGTAGTCAATGGGAGCCTACTCATCCTTCCTCTGAATTCCTAGAGTGCATGTCAGACTATACCCAACTCTCCTTGCCTTTCCTGTCACAAACTCTAGGAATTAGTGGTCACCTAGTCAAGAAGTCCTCATCATGTCCACCATAGCCACCATTTCCCTCCTGTTGGTGAGAATCAGGTACAGAATAGAAATCCCTCTTTTTGATTTTTCATCTTTGGAAGGAAGGAATAATCATTTAAGTAAAATAAGAAGATAGCTGATCTGCTTATGACAGAGAAAGAGCTTCAGAAAATGACTGGATTAATTGAAATCCCCCTATGCATATATTATGCCCGAGTCAGGTTTGTGATCTCTTAACCTTCATATATTTCTTCTTTTTTTTTTCTTCAGTTTGTCTGTAGTATACACTAATAACAAAATTATTTCTATTTGTTCCTCCATTTATTATTATCCAAATACTCTCTCATCAAGCTTCTACCTTCTGGTTTCTAAATTTCTTCATATAAGTATATTTTCATAAAATACAAAGCTAGCCTATTATCCTTTTAATATATAATATATTTATGTTACATATTTAAATTTAAATAGATAGCACTCTCCCATCTTCTTTCTTTTGAGTGAGTTATACCCATAGAGTTCCACATTTGTTATGGGTACCAAAGCTTAGTGGGACAGCTAGGTGGCACAGTGAATAGAGTATTGACCCTGAAGTTAGGAGGAACTGAGTTCAAATCTCACTTCAGACACTAGCTGTGCGACCCTGGGCAAGTCACTTAACCCCCACTTGCCTTAAAACATCCAGGGCCATTTCCCAGTCATCCTGATGTATATCTCGTGTGAGGGCCAAATTTAATATATGGAGAGTTAATTGAGTGGTTCACCGTAATATTGGGATCCCAGAAATAATGAGGGACCTCTAGGTCCAAAGCTCCCTTCTCCTCTGAACTGCCTCTTTTGATATTTTCCCGGGCCAATAAGAAAGGAGCCTAACAGCCTCTTTTCCACAAATGAATCAGGTTTTATTAATGGGAATAAAATAAACAGCAAAGGTGAAATTAATAAAATCAAAGACAAGGGAATAGGAAAAAAGAAATATGGATAATCCTCCTAACTCTAACCTAAGTTTATACAATCCCCAAACTTGCTTCTAGTTCAGCTAATTCAAAAGAGCAGGGCTCATATGCTAACTCACCACCTGGGGTCCATAGCTTCAATGGAAAACCAGGTTTGCAGCCAGGGCCCACGGGACTCATCTGCTCCTGCTGCTCGCACCACCGGAAGAGTGAGTCACTCCGGAAGAGCCTGAGCCCCCATCATCGAGCGTTTACTCTCCTTCCCCCCAAAGGGGAGGTCCTTCAAAACTACCTATGGAGAGTGGTTTCTCCTGCTGATAGCAGCAGCACACGTCACTCAGGGCAGGCCAGGTGTGGCTCATCCCAATCAGTCTGCCAAATTCCAATAATCTTACCACACTTGCCACTGGACATTGATGGCTCTGGAGGAGAGAATGAGGTTGGTGACCTTGCATAGCCCTCCCTCACTTAAATCCAATTCATTGCAAGTCATGACATCACCTAGATGTCATGGTCTTCTTTGAGAATGAAAGACCAACAACACCAACAACCAAATCTTAGTAATATCTGTGATGTCAGATTTCCTTTTTCTGAGTTAGGGTCTCTAGTTCATCTTGCTTATTGCATACACTTTGGGCATTTGCATATAGATATTTGAGCCCAAGGGTTTTACTACTAGCTCCTTTCTTGAATAAACTGTAGCCGACCTACACTTGCCATATACTTTATCCACAAAATAGAGGTTTCAGGAGAAATTCATCAATAGGAGAAGGGGGTTACAAGAGTAGAGAAATGTTCTGAGGTGAAAAACTCTCTTGTATATCGTTCTTTAATGAGGTAGCATTGCTTGTAACTGGCTATCCTCTTCCATTTCAGTTTACAATTGAATTTGTGCTCTATACTAGTATTGCCATTTGTCTATCATGTCTCTGTGCAAGGAGATTATATGACAGTTAGCTAAGGCAATTTCTGGTCTCTTCTGGCCTCTTTGTTATGACAACTGCTTCACATCACTTTGACTTCTGGTTATAATCTGAATCAATGTTTTTTATTCTTTTACTCTCCTTTTTTTTATAGTTAACTGCTTAACTTAAATTGAGTTGGAACTATTGAATTTCATTTAAGGTTGCCCTTTCATCCTTATCTTTTCTTTTCTCTCTCTCTCTCTCTCTCTCTCTCCCTCCTTCCCTCCCTCCCTCTCTCCCTCTCACCTTTTCTGTAAGTGGATGATCTAATTGCCTGCAAACAGATTATTCAAAAATTACTCCTACCAAGAAATTTGGAACTGTGCCCAGAGGGCAAGCAAGCTGTGCATACCCTTTGATCCAGCAATACCACTACTAGATCTATATTCCAAAGAGATCATAAAAAAGGGGAAAGGACATGTACACAAATATATATATATATATATATATATATATCAGCCCTTTTTGTGGTGGTAAAATGTAGGAAATTTAGGGGATGCTTATCAATTAGGGAATGGCTGAATGATCGGCATATGAATGTAATGGAATACCATTATGCAATAAGAAATGAATAAGAAGATTTCAAAAAACCCTGGAAAGACTTGCATGAGCTGATGCAAAGTGAAATGAGTAGAAGCAAGAAAACATTGCATACCATATCAGCAATATTGTATGATGATCAACTATGAATGACTTAGCTCTTCTCAGCAACACAATTGTCCTAGACAAGTACAAAGGACTAATGAAGGAAAATGTTATCCATATCCAGATAAAGAACTGATGCACTCCGAATGCAGATCAAAGCATTTTTTAATTTACTTTATTCTTTTTTTGTTTTTTCCCTTTCTGATCTATTTCTTCTTTCATAACTATGACTCATATGAAAATTGTTTTACATGATAGCACATGTATAACCTATATCAAATTGCCTACCATTTTCAGAAGGGGGGGAGGGATGGAGAGAGAAAAATTCAGAAACTCAAAATTTTATAAAAATGAATGTTAAAAATTATCTTGACATGTAATTGGGAAAAATACAGTTCTTTATATAATATTTTTATTTAAAGTTTTGAGTTCCAAATTCTATCTCTGTTTCTCTCCTTTCCCTTCCCCCTCCCTGAGACAGCAAGAATTCAGATATAGGTTATACATATTAAATAATTTAAAACAGCATATTATTCTAGAAAAATTGAATAAAAAATGAAAGAAATAAAGTGAAAAAAGCATGCTTTAGTCTGTGTTCAAACAATATCAATTCTTTCTTTGGAGATGGATAGTATGCTTCATGAGTCTTTTGGAATTGTCTTGGATCACTGTATTGCTGAAAACAAATAAGTCATTCACAGTTCTTCATAAAACAGTGTTGTTGTCACTATGTACAACATTCTCCTGGTACTTCTCACTTCACTATACAATCAGTTCATATAAGTCTTTCCAGACCTTTCTGAAATCATCCTGCTCTTCATTTCTTATAACCCAATAATATTCCATCACAATCCTTTACCACAACTTGTTTAGCCATTCCCCAATTGATAGACATTCCTTTGTTTTCCAATTCTTAGCCCCTACAAAAAGAGCTGCTATAAATATTTTTGTACAAATAGCTTGGTTTTTTTTTCTCTTTTGGATGTCTTTGGGATATAAATCTAGCATTGGTATTGCTGGATCAAAGGGTATACACAGTTTTATAACCATTCGGGCTTATCTCCAAATTGCTCTCTAGAATTGTTGGATCTTTTCACAACTCCATCAACAATGGATTAGTGTCCCAGTTTCCCCACATCCCTTCCAAGATGCACCATTTTCCTTTTTTTATTATGTTTGCCACTTTGAGAGGTACAAGGTAGTACCTCAGATTGGTTTTAATTTGCATTTCTCTGATAAATAGTGGTTTAGAACATTTTTTCATATGATTGTAGATAGCTTTGATTTCTTTGTCTGAAATCTCTCTGTTCATATCCTTTGACCATTTATCAATTGGGGAATGACTTTTATTTTTATAAACTTGATTCAGCTCTCTATATATTTGAAAAATGAGGCCTTTATCAGTGATACTTGTAAAAATTCTTTCCCAGTTTTCTGTTTTCCTTATAATTTTGGTTACATTGTTTGTGCAAAAGCTTTTTAATTTTATTTGGAAACTAATAATACTACTCTGGTTGGCCCCCTGCTAATGAAGAAAAAAAACTTAGGGTTGCTGTAAAAATCAAGCAATCAATTCCAAAGCAGCACTCTGTCTGGAAAACTACATTGGTCCCTGGATTCTGAGACTAACTATAGGGTTGAGTTGTTCTACTCTCTAGTGAGAGAGGGCAATACTTTATGCCTAGATGATTGTCTTTGTGCCTGGGTAGAACATGACTACAAGGAGATAGAACTCAGGGTTACTCAAGTCAGCCCCTGTTTTGGAAAACCATCCCCGAAATGGGATGACTGGTAGTTTAGGTTCAGTATCTCAATGAAATGAAACATTTGTAGAAGACGTGATAGTTAACAAAAGGAGATTTATTAGCCATAGAAGGGGAAGGATATTCACAAGAATACTTTGTAAATTTAATAGAGATCAACTTCCCTACTGTTCTCCATTGTCCCTGGCAGTCCACCAGTGAAACACTGGGTGGATTTTGTTATTCAGATCAATAACCTGAACCTCAGTTTACTCAGCCAATGAAGTTTCAAGGACAACTTCAATACTTTTGAGGAAAAAAACTAACTCGGGCCATATGATGAGGGACCCTGGTAGATAGTCCTCTTACCTGGTAGATATTCCTCTTACCACAACCCCCTTTCCTGGACCAGCTCACATAACACATAACAAACAGTACCAGTGAACCACAGCGTTCAGATATATTGTCCTTTGTTGGTATTGAATTCTGGTTCTTTCGGTAAAGCCTTTGTTGTTCTGCTCAGTGCTATAATGCTTAATGTTTTGTTTTGTTTTTTTAAATACAAAGTTATTTTTTAATTTTTTTTTTTTGCAGGGCAATGAGGGTTAAAGTGACTTGCCCGGGGTCACACAGCTAGTTAAGTGTCAAGTGTCTGAGGCCAGATTTGAACTCAGGTACTCCTGACCGCAGGGCCAGTGCTCTATCCACTGCGCCACCTAGCTGCCCCTCATTTTTTTTTTTAATTAAAATTAAAATTTTTTTTGGTGAGGTATTTCAGGTTAAGTGACTTGCCCAGGGTCACACAGCTAGTAAGTGTCAAGTGTCTGAGGTCAGATTTGAACTCAGGTCCTCCTGAATCCA
Source organism: Dromiciops gliroides (assembly GCF_019393635.1). NCBI lineage: Eukaryota > Metazoa > Chordata > Mammalia > Microbiotheria > Microbiotheriidae > Dromiciops > Dromiciops gliroides. The sequence continues at coordinate 603,289,103 of NC_057862.1, read as the reverse complement.
GGGCCAGTGCTTTATCCACTGCACCACCTAGCTGCCCCAATGCTTAATGTTTTTGTCAGCAACTTAAATGAAGATGGGGATGGAAGCTTATTCACTCTGCAGGTGACACAAAGTTGGGAAAGGGAGTTAACACACTGCATGACAGGCAGGGGCCAAAGGGCTCTTGACAGATTAAGCCTTGTGCTGAATAGAATGAGAGGACATTCAATAAGGATAAATGGAAAGTTTTGTACTTGGGCTTAAAAAATCAACTTGACAAACAAACTGAGAAGGCATAATTAGACAGCCACTCATCTGATGATGATCTTGGAAGTTTTAGCAGAGTAAAAGTTCAATATTAGTCAACAGTGTGGTACAGCAGCCAAAAAAGCTAATGCAATCTTAGACTGTATAAGGAGAGGCATGGTGTCCAGAATAAAGAAGGTGAACAATCCACTATACTTTGCTCTAATCATACCAGAATATTGTGTTCCATTTCTGTGATTGGACTATTTTCTACCAGTGTTTCTCCACAACATGAGTTGGGCCTAGACCCTCCCCTTGCCTTCTCATCCACTCCCTACCCCTAAGGAGGAATTAGTTTTCACCATACTCTACCCTGCTGAGCAGATTAGTTTCCATGAGTCTATGGAGGACCTATCTACAAAAGCTGAAGCTAAATAATATTGTATCTACAGGATGATTTCAGAAAGGCCTGGAGAGACTTGTATGAACTGATGTATAGTGAAGTGAGCAGAGCCAAGAGAACATTGTACACAGTGACAGCTATATTGTTTGATGAAGAACTGTGAATGACAACTATTCTCAGCAATACAATGATCCAAGAAAATCCCAAAGGACTAATGATGAAGCATACTATCCACCTCCAAAGAAAGAACTGATATTGATGGAACACAGAATGAAGCATGCTGTTTTTCATTTTCTTTCATTTTTTTCTTTTATTCAGGTTTCCTTATGCTAAATGACTAATGTGGTAATATTTTACATAATTGCACATGTATAACCTATATCTGATTGCTTACTGCCTCAGGGAGGGGGAGGGGAAGAAGGGAAGGAGGGATAAAATTTGGAACGCAAAAATTTAAAAATGTTTATTATTTTGAATAAATAAGTACAATTATATCCTTACTCATATCTTTTCTTTGCTATAGCTAAACAAACCCCTCTTATTCTCATGCGTGTCATTTGAAATTATGTGGGGGTGGCTATCTCTGTCCCAAGTTTTAGGGAATTTAGCTGGGGTTTCTAATATATTGTTACTTAGAAATTAGAGGCTACTGCACTAGTTTGGGGCATTAAGCATTTATTAAAGCATACTAAATGTTAGAGAAAGTGAGAGCACATGGTTAGAAGCCCCACATACCTAGGATAGAGAGCAAGAGCCAGAGAGCAGCGTGGGAGAGGGAAGAGCAAGAGACCCCTCTCAAGGGTTTTTAACCTGTCTCAGGTAGAGGTGGGTCACTGCACCTTGATCCAAGCTAATTGGCCAGTAACATTCAAATTTATTGATTGGCATGACTTGAGGATGGTCTTAGGTGAGTTAACTTACAGTTAGTCAGGAAGGTCGATCTACATTTCTTTTGAAATTCTCCTGACTCTGGGCTGGCCCTGAAAAACCAGCCAGAGTTCCTCTGTGTGTGTGTGTGTGTGTGTGTGTGTGTGTGTGTGTGTGTGTGTGTGTGTGTGTGTGTGTGTATGTGTGTGTCGGGGGCGGGGGTTGTCTCTGAGTCCCTCAAACACACCATTATTAACAAATTTCTCACACATGTGTGTCTCGTTTCATCCCAGTATCAAATCTGAACTAACAGTGGGCTGGTATCAGGCCCAACCCTAACAAGTTCTGACCCACTACAATTTAAAAAGAACATTAATAAACTCAGAGACTATGAGTAATAAGTAGCATTTATTCTAATAACTAACATTTAAGCTTTATGTTTTGCAAGGCACTTTACAAATACTATCTCTTTTGGGCATTTTTTGGGGGGGCAATGTGGGTTAAGTGACTTGTCCAGGGTCACACAGCTAGTAAGTGTCAAGTGTCTGAGGCCGGATTTGAACTCAGGTCATCCTGAATCCAGGGTCAGTGCTTTATCCACTGCACCACCTAACTGTCCCTACAAATACTATCTCAATTGATTCTCAGGACGACTCTGGGAAGTAGATTCTATTGTTATCTCCATTTTACAGATGAAGAATCTAAGGCAGAGGTTAATCGAGATGCCCAGGGTCACACTAGTAAGCTTCTGAGATAGAATTTGAACTCAGTTCCTATTGGAACTACCCTTGTCATATATAAAATTCAAGAAATTAAAAGGCTTTTCCTTAGAATAGTGGTTTAAGTATACCCTAAGCAAATTCACTCTACCCAAGATTCAGGATAAAATGGGATAGACTTTTTTTTATTATTGTTTTAGTTTATGATCACAAGGTTTTCTTGTTTTTGTTTTTTTTTTTTTGAGGGGCAATTGGGGTTAAGTGACTTGCCCAGGGTCACACAGCTAGTAAGTGTTAAGTGTCTGAGGCCGGATTTGAACTCAGGTACTTCTGAATCCAGGGCCGGTGCTCTATCCACTGCGCCATCTAGCTGCCCCACAAGGTTTTCTTAAGCAGAACCAAATTACAAAATATAAGGTATTTACAAGCATTCGAGGGAAGGCAGTTCAAAACAGCTATTTTTCATATTAAATTATTATTATTAAAAGGTAAAAATGTAAAAGTAATAGGTAGGTGACTTAAATGACTGAACAACAAAAGTGACATAAGAGTAACGATTGCCCAAGCAGCCCCAACAATTATTTCAATAACTGCTAGAAGGAAGAGAAGGGGCAACAAAGGAGGAGACTGGAAGTAGATTCTTTTGTGAGTTTCCTTACTTGCTCAGAATTCAAACTTTAGCTTTTGTTGTTGTTCAGTTGTTTCATCGGTATCCAACTCTTTATGACCCCATTTGGGGTTTTTTGGGCAAAGATACTGCAGTGCTTTGCCATTTCCTTCTCCAACTCATCTTAAAGCTGAGGAAACTGGGTAAACAGAGTTAAGTGACTTACCCAGGTAGTAAGTGACACCAGATCTTCCTGACTTCAGGTCTGGGGCTCTATCCACTCTTCAACCTAACTGCCAGGACTTTAGCTACCTTTGGGGGTGTATTCCTTGGATCTTGGAAAGGCAATGGTGCCATGAATAGAGCACTGTACTTGTCGGTAAGACTGGGTTTTAAGCTTTATTTCAGAAGTTTATTTAACTACATCACTTTGGGCTTCAGTTTCCTCTGCTGTAAAAGGAGAGGGCTGGACTCAAAGACTTCAAAGGTCTTTTGCAGAGCTACATTCAGTATCTTGTATTCTATGAGAAATACTAAAGAGTTCTAAGTTGTGTGAACAATGTTTCAGTGTTTGTCTTCTTATGTAGCTTCTTCCTGACATTTTGGTCAAGCACCATGACATTCCTTAGATGTGCCTCTTTATTCAACAGAAGAAAAAAATACTGCCACTCAATCTTTAAGAAAATTTTTGTATGTTTTGTTCTTTCCCTTTTTTAGTTTCTATGTCTGTCATCTCAGACATCTCTGTTCTACAATTGTTTTTCTCTCCTCAGCCTTCATACAGTTCTCTCCTCCTTCCTCTTCCTTTGGAAGAAGAGCCCTTGAAAAGAGGACATTTAATTTTGTCCGGAAAATAAAGGGGATGGGGAAAACTTGGTACAACCCCAGTGTTCTTTGAAAACACTTTAAAATCCAGGTGATTATTTTTGATGATTATATGAGTCATAAACCATCAATGAAATTTCCCTGGCATGAGGGTCATGGGTGGATCCCCAAGATCCACTGTGTGTTAAATTATATCATCTATGCTGGATCTCATAGACATGTATGGATCTATAATTTGTATATGATGTATCACATAAAGTTGTAATGGTGTGCAGGAACCAGCTTATATTGATTGGGGACAGTCACTTGTTAAATTTTCAGTGTGAGCATTTTCACACTGAAATCAGCACAAACACTATAAATCAAGACTTGATTTATTGTTTTGTTGATTTTTAGACTTAGAAAGTGATGGAGAAAACGTTAATAATACAGATTAAACTGAAAAGTGTATCCTGCGTTAATTTCCCCCCCAGAGAGCCAGTTGTTAATCATTTATCAACACACCCCTGCATAATGTATTGGTTTAAACCTCATATGAAATGACTACTAGATACATTTTAGTTCTGTATTCAATATGATATTGGATAACTAGAAGGGAAAGAAACTTTAGAATATCATTCCAAAGTAAGGAGTTAGATGGGGAATATGAGGGGAAGCATAGGAAGTCACTCCCAAACCATTCTAATACCATTCTTTTCCCATTTCAGACCAGCCTCTGACACTGTGGACATATATACTTATGAAAATTAAAAATTATAAAACTGATCTTTTTAGATAACTAAATATCTTCCCCCTTCCCCTCTTTTACTATTCACCAAGGAACACAAATGAACAAAATTAATTAAGCATTTTCAAACAAACAGCAACAGATCAAATACCCTTTAAAGTACTAATGGCCCTAGTTAAAAACCCTTAGTTAAAAACCAATTAAGTGATACTCATCAAGGGTGGATACCTTTTAGCATCTGCTTAAATATTTTTTTTTTAAGAGAACACCATAGATCTCATCTTATCCTGAAGGGAGGAAACAGTCACTTTGTTTCTATAAAGTATATCTTAGTGGATAGAGTGCTGGACCTGGAGTTAGGACAATTCATCTTGCTGAGTTCAAATATGACCTCACACACTTACTAACTGACCCTGGGCAAGTCACTTCACCCTGTTTGTTTCAGTTTCCTCACCTATAAAATGAGTTGGAGAAGGAAATGGCAAACCACTCCACTATCTCTGTCAAGAAAATCCCAAATGGGGTCACAAAGAGTCTGACATGACTGGAAAATGACTCAACAACAACACAACAAAAGCTGATTATTATGGGTGTGTTCATTGTTCGACTAGTATTTTGTGGGAAAGGATTCAAGCCTTGGATATAACGCTTGGGGTCCAGTAATGAAACAGTGCTCAAAAATTAGACCGAACCTGAAAATCACATCCCATAACATTTAAGGAAGCAGATAATTGTAATTCTAACCTGGTACTCCCTCTCTCTGAGGAGAAGAGTGGCTACCTCTTGCCCTAACTTCCTGCTTTCTGATTCTTGGGAATTAAAGTCTCCCTTGGAGAAGGATTGGCAGGGTGGAGGTGGAGGAGTAGAAGCTAGAGATGTCTATTAGGCCTTCCTTCGAACCACACAAGGACACCGCCATACTACATGTAGGGGAAAGCACTGGCAACACTAATAAGATGAAATTCATAAGTGAAAATTCTTATACGGGTTCAAAAAATCAACTTTTACAAGTATGAAATAAGTTAGACCAGTGTTGTCACACTCAGAAACTCAATTGGGGGACACTAATCTGTACACAAGGATCCCTGCAGGCTGCATATTTATTTAGTTTTAAAATGTGATATCTGTTTTATTGTTCTTTTATTTACTTTGTTAAATATTACATTTTTATCTGGCTCAAGGCTACACTAGGAAGTGTTACAGGCCATGTCCCACCAAGGCCACCTTTGTTTGACACTTCTAGCCTTTGTCTGATGAAGATCTGAGGGTGTGGCCTAGAGCAGTTTGTTGTGGGGCTACTCTAGTTGTACTGACCATCAAGTGAAACTCAAAGCTATAGCTACACTGTTACCTTCAAAATTTACATTCACAATAGGCACTTAGCCATTGTAGCCTTCCCTAATGTCCCATGGTCTTTAATGTGTAAGGCTAGGGAAATGGATTAATTCTTAAAAATAACATAATACTCTTGGCTATGCCCCTCCCCCACTAGAATCCACAGTCTGCTCTGTTATCAGGGATTAATAATAATAATAACAATAATAATAATAATAGGGGCAGCTAGGTGGAGCAGTGGATAGAGCACTGGCCCTGGATTCAGGAGGACCTGAGTTCAAATCCAGCCTCAGACACTTGACACTTACTAGCTGTGTGACCCTGGGCAAGTCACTTAACCCTCATTGCCCACCCCCCCCCACAAAATAATAGCATATATATAGCACTTAAAAGTTTACAAAGCTCTTTACAAATGTAAGCTGATTTTAACCTCACAACAACTATGGGAGGTAGGTGCTTTGTTACCCCCATTTTACAGGTAAGGAAACTGAGGCAGGAAAGTTAAGTGATTTACCCAGGGTCATACAGCTTTTAAGTGTCTGAGGCTGTATTTGCAATCTTCCTGACTCCAGGTTGAGAGCTCCATCCGCTGCACCACCTATCCACCAAAGAATTCATTGACTTGACATGAAGTCTAAACGGAATTTACTGCCAAAAAAAAATTATCAGAATTGAAATGTACTTTCACATCTCAAGCCCCTTGAACAAGTTGCTAACGTTATCCCTGGAGGAATCTAAATGTCTAGTTCCCCCCACCTTCTCTTCTGTGTCCTGTCCCTCTGTTTTCAGGGTTGGAATGGTGAGGATAAAAAAGAGAGATAGATAAATGTTCCCAAGCAATCTCAATCTCAGAGTCACAAGGGGCAAAGAAAACCACCTGCCCACATTTCATATCAACTCATATCGCTGTAGGGGATGGCAGTCATCCATTCCTGTTTGTGTCTGCTATGCAAAGAAAACCTGCTCTCTGATACCTTAGCCATCAAACTGTGGGAAATCCAACAAAAAAAGCTTCTTTCACTGCCTAGCTTCTCAATATGCTGGAACATGGCTCTGGTAATCTACAAGAGACAGAGACATCAAGAGAGACAGACAGAGACAATCAGCCAAAAAGGATTTTTTTTTTTCATTTTTAAAATCCCATCAGAGAATATAACCAGTGAGATCTCTAGAAGCTGGCATTTACAGCAAGCTTCCTAGGACTATTCTGCTCCACACTTCTCTTTGGTGCCTAAAGTTCTGGAAAATTTAGAATTAAAATTTGGAAGAAGCTAAAGTAGAATGCTACTTAAGACAGTGGTTATATATGGCTTCACAGTATTTGTAGAAAATTAATAATATTAAAAGTTTCCTATATATACTTTAAAGAAATATTTCCTACAAAAGTATAACTGACATTTATATAGCACTTTAAATTTTTTAATTTCTCTGAATCTCTTTTGTTTTTATATCACCTTTATGAAACTATTCTTTCCCTTCCTTCTCTCAAAGAACTATTCATTATAACAAAGAATATTTTTTTTAAAGTTTAAGAAAATTAACTAACACATCAACTAAGTCTGACATTATATGTAGTGTTCTATACTCACAGGCCCTCATCTCTTTAAAGAAGAGAGGGGGGCAGCTAGGTGGTGTAGTGGATAGAGCACTGGCCCTGGAGTCAGGAGTACCTGAGTTCAAATCCGGCCTCAGACACTTAACACTTACTAGCTGTGTGACCATGGGCAAGTCACTTAACCCCAATTGCCTCACTAAAAAATAAAAAAAATTTTAAAAAGAGAGAGGAAAGCATGTTCTTATGTTGCTTTTTTGAGGCCAACCTTGGTCATTATAATTTCATGGCACTGAGTTTAATTTTTGTTGTCGTTTCCATTTACATTATTGCAATCTTTGTAGATATCATTTCAATGATTCTGGTTACTTTAGTTTATATCAGTTCCTATGTCTTCCCCTCCTACATATTTTTCATATTTGTCATTTTGTACAGGACAGTATCCTGTTCCATTATATGCCACAATATCTTTAGTCATTTCCCATTTGATTGGAATTTGCTTTGTTTCAAATTCTTTGCTATTACAAAATTACTGCTATAAATATTTTGGCATATATGGGAGCTTTCTTTATGTCTTTGACCCCTCCCTGATATGTATGTATGTATGTGTATGTTTATATACATACATACATATATGTATATGTATGTCAGCAATGGGATCTCTGGGTTTAAAGAGTAAGAGCTTTTTAGTCACTTTCTTAACATGGTTCCAAATTATTTTCCAAAATAATTGGGCCAATTTACAGATCTATTTTGAGTTTTACAAAGCACTTCCCACACAACAGTGTAGTAGGTAATAGAGGTATTATTAATCTCCATTTTATAGTTGAGTAAATTAAGCCTCCAAGAGATCAAATTACTTGCCTGGGCTGAGAGGATAGATATTAGAACTGGAATTCAAGCCCATGTCTTCTGATTATAACACTCTATTTACTACATGTGTATAGTAAACTAAAATCCCCATCCTCAAGTTAATTTTTACTATCTAACTGGTAGGATTTAAACTGAGAATGACCAGAGGAATGGATGTTTCCAATTTACTAAGACAAGTTCAGGCTCACAGGGTGCTTCCCTTTTTTCGCCTACTTCTGACTTCTAGTGAATCTGACCCTGGCTCAATAGCCTAATTTTGATATCCTGCATTCCTGACCCTGCTTCCTATTCCTTGCATCTGCTTCTCCTTAGGTCTTGATCTCCACATTTCTGGTCCCAGTCTGGTAGGTAACCTGACCCAGACTCCTAATTGCTCCCTTTGCTTAATGATTAAGTTTCTGGGTCTTGACTCTTGACTATACACTGACTCTGATTAACTGCATCATTGTGGCTAAGCAGGAAGGGTTTTTCCTGATATTTGGAACAAAAATTATTATAGGAACACCTTTCCAATTTTATAATGTAAGTCAATAGTAATCTGGAACTAGGCAGTAAGATCAGAAGTTCAATTTAAGTGAATATTAATAGGAAGATATCAAAAAGAAGACGGACAAAATATATGGGACTCTTGATGTAGTTATAATAAAGCTAATGTAATATAACCTACCACCATCCTCACAAAAAAAATTTTTTTTTAAATGAGAACTTGCCCTGCACTTGGGTCTTAATTGTTGCTTAGATTAAGGTTGTACCCCTTTAAGACATCCGCAAAGTTGAAAGTCACATGGAGCAAAACAGAGATAATGAAATGTAAGAGTGAGGCTCCTTCAGGTGTGACTGAAGCATTTCACACCTTGTATCAGATGTAAGACTTTTAATTCAGTTATATATGAAGGTCAGCAGAGGCAATGAACTTGCCCCCAGGGCATAGACTGCTTCAACATCTTTTCCTTAGCCACTTATTTACATAGGAAGGAAGAAGATTTAGGAAAGGAACCAATGGTCCTTCACCAAGGAACCCACCTATGAACTAGAAAAAGTAGGTGAATAGGAGAGCCTAAACCTTTTAATACTCCATACTTGGGAGGTGACAAAGTTCAAAGCCAAGGAAATAGAACCAAAGAGGCTCTGGGGGGAGCCAGGCTACCTTAGCAATGGAGCAACTTATCTAGCATTTATATCACTGCCCTACAATGAACTTCGTGAAGATTCTCTACAGAGAGGAAGGATATCAGGGCCCTGAAGCTCCATAACTGTGAATTGTTTTGATCATATGCAAGGTGTAAATTCCCCTTCTATCACCTTGGTCATTGGGGGAAATTGGGCTTATAACTTAACTCAGTTCCTACATTACATTGGTTCCACTAAGTTCATGTCCAAAAGTGGCATCATTGCCAGGTGAGTCTTTCTACTAACTAGGCTGGGATCCTACAGGTCCCTCCCGAAGATCTCTCCTTGCTCCCTGCTCCTCTGGGCATCAATATTGCGCTGGTTGTTTAAAATCTGGCCTGGATTTTGATTCCTGGATTCCCATGACTTGCTTTCCTAGCTTTTGAAATTCCTAAAGTTGAAGTTTCTACTCCCTGCACCTAGATTGGAAAAGAATGGACAAAAAAGCCACTTAAGTCCCATTTCTCAGAAGTCAGTTGGCCTCAGAGGAGGAATGTCTTGTGGCTCTTCCTCTTAAAGCATGATCTCTCACCAGATTCCATCATACCACTAGAGCACTATTGAAGACAACAAGGTAGAAAGCAGCTGGCCACAGCTGACTCAGGCCCTTTTGAAGAAACCAACATTTCTGGCTATAGGGCCAGAAAGTTTCTCTTAATGGCATGGTAGACCAATGGGAACCAGTTCCAGAAGGTCCATGCATGTTCCAGACTCTTCAAGGGACTTCCCTTTGGTCATTATTATTCCCCCAGAGACAGCTCCTTAGCATACTCCAAGTGGAGATGCCATCTTAGTAAGCTAATGGGGTCTGCACATGTGCCAGACCTCCATCACTAGGGTAAAAAAAAAAAAAAGATGCCTTTTATAAGTGCTAATAAAGTCTACTAGACAATAGGCCTTAGGAAGTACACCATTAGAGGCAAAACATGCACATAAAGAAGTTAACCTATGTTAACTGTCAAATGAGTGGTAACCTTCTTAGTAGTTTAAAGGGAAGAAATATCCCTGTGGGTTGAAATAGTTAGAGAATGCTCTGTGGAGGAATTGGAACTTGAGCTTGGCCTTGAAGAATAATAGAATTTAGATAAGTATAGAAAATGGAAAATACAATGGCATGAACAAAGGCTTGGAGGTGGGGTTTGGGAAATAGATTTATTTGGAATAGAGGGGTTCATACTGGGACATAGTGAGAAGTAACATTTTAATTTTTTTTTTAATTTTTCTTTTTTTTTTTTTGCGGGGCAATGGGGGTTAAGTGACTTGCCCAGGGTCACACAGCTAGTAAGTGTCAAGTGTCTGAGGCCGGATTTGAACTCAGGTACTCCTGAATCCAGGGCCAGTGCTCTATCCACTGCGCCATCTAGCTGCCCCCGAGAAGTAACATTTTAAAAGCAATTAGGGGTCAGATGGCAGTGGTGGACAAAATCAAATGCTTTATATTATGTTCCCTCCTCTCTCACTGCCATGGGCATGGCATGGCTTCATTCATTAATAATAGCTGACATTTACATTGTTCTTTAAGGTTTGCAAAGAACTCACATACCATTATTATCTCATTTGAACTTCACAAGAATCCTGTGGGGCAGGCACTACAGATTATTTCTACTATTTTACAGAAAAGGAAACAGTCCAATAACTACTACTTGGTAGAGGCAAGATTCAAATTCAGGTTTTTCTGACTCCAAATCTAGCATTCTTTCCACCATTCCACTGCTTCTCCTCTTCCTCCTCCTACTTCTTCTCCTCCTCTTCCTCCTTCTTATCCTTCTTTTCCTCCTCTTCCTCCTCCTCCTTCTTTCTTCTCTTCTTATTTTTCTTCTTCCTCTTCCTCCTTATTATCATCACCATCGTCACCATCACCATCTCCTCCTATTTTTCTTCTTTCTCTTCTTCCTCTTGCTCTTCTTCCTTATTATCATCACCATCATCACCATCTCCTCCTCCTTCTCCTTCTTCTATAAAACCATATGAAGACATGCTTCCCATAAGGAGCTTATTATTTTTTCAGTGAGACTAATTCACCATCCATGCAGAGAAATGCAAGCTAATGTGAGAACAGATACAAGATGATACAATATCAACTACATACATAAAGGCCAAGGGGTCCAGAAATAGAAGAAATCAGAGTAGGATAAAGTTATTCGAGAAAAAGTTCTTGGGAGAACTAAATTTTTAGTTAGTATTTAAAGAATCCATATGGCTATAGATTAGTAGAGTGGATACAAAAATACACCTGTGCAATAGATAATAAGGAAATTGGCTTGAGTTTATTTTAATTCCACCTAATAAACTTTGTTAAGCATCTACTCTACTATGTTCAAAAAACTGTACTGAGGATATAACATCAACAAATGACACAATTCCTGCACTTAAGGAGCCCATAATCTAATAGAAAAGATAAAACTTATAAGGATATCTCTGCGTGTGTGTGTGTGTGTGTTTTCTGGCAAGATGGTAGAAGAGAATTAGGGCAGAGCTTGAGAACTCCTTTGGCTCCACTAGCTCTTTCTGTCTTACGTCAAGGTGATTTGCATGGCAACCAGGGCATGAAGGGAGTTGAAAGGAGCATTATCATCCAAGGACCACACCATTTCTTTGTACTTTTGCTAAGTAGAGTGTCCAGGGAATTTTGAAAGGATATAGAAAATATCCAGAAAAAAAGGAGTTTTCTGATTCCAGCTCATATAGGAAATAGGGGTCAGGAGCCTGAGACCAACAAAAGGAAATATAACTTAAAGGATAGACTTCAAAATGCCTAAGGGCTTCCTTAACTGGCTATGTGTAGCTGACTGGGGTCTCTCTCACAAAAGAGCTAAGAGCTAAAGTTGTGATGTAAAAAACTGGCAGACCCCTCTCTCTATTGGGAAGAAATTGCAGGTTATCTGTAGGGTATCCAGAAAATAATAGCAGCTGAAGTGATAAAACAATATCTAGAAGAGGGAAATATAGTAGAGAAAACGGAACAGTGAAACTCAGCTAGGTGTAAAAGTTAGCTTTTCTGATGATATCAGTAGAAGGTGTTGGTGATTTTGTGGCATTGTAGGTATGAGTTATACACATGTGCCCTAGCCAAATATGTTCCCTCTCTAATGTTTCCCTGTGTATGTTCTCTGATCATAAATGTTCACTGCATATATCCCCATTGGTTGTGTAATAACCAGTGGGAGAATGTAACACATGTGTATGGGAGGTAATAATCTTATAATTTATTTTTCTGTGTCATTTGGAAGGTGGAGAGGATAGAGACACTTTACCAATGGCTTTTGTTTTTATATTACTGTCATTTACAAATATACTCCCCTAACCACTACATAGTGAGGCTTCCCTTTTTTTTTTTTTTTGCGGGGCAATGAGGGTTAAGTGACTTGCCCAGGGTCACACAGCTAGTAAGTGTGTCAGGTGTCTGAGGCTGGATTTGAACTCAGGTCCTCCTGAATCCAGGGCCAGTGCTTTATCCACTGTGCTACCTAGCTGCCCTGCTTCCTTTGTAATAAAGAAAAAGAGTTAAGAAAATTGAGATGGTGACCACATTTGACAGTGTATTCCATCCTGTATGATTATGTGTCTTTTGCTTTGAACTAATGCATACACTGTTTGGCTTAGTGAGGGAAAAACACTTTCATAGGAGCTCATGAGCTTTCTACATTCTGACCTACATCTATAACATGTCTCAATTTATAGTACTTTCCAGAGATCCAGTTGTGAGACTGACCCAATGGATCTACGGAATACACAAACAAGAAATAATATAAAACAATGTGAAAAGTATATAGTAGAGGTCTAGAAAAAGTGCTACGAACCTCACCAAAATGGATATGGAGTTGGTTGTTGCCCTTTGTTCTTAAAGAGGAACAAAATGACATCAGTATTGTGAGAAAAAAATGGGTTTTAGCGGAGGAACTTCCTCTTTTTGGCCAGAGATGCCAAGGTGTTGGCTAAATAGGCTTCTTAACTTTCTGAGCCAGGTATTCTCTTTTTTGGTATGCTTTAATAAATACTTAATGTCCAAAACTGGTGCTAAAGCTTCTAATTTGTAATTAACAAATATATATTAGAATATATTAGAAACCCCAGCTAATTTTCCCCAAACTTGGGACAGAAATAAGATGACCACACATATAGTTTTACTCATCACAGTTTTGGCAACCACGAAAGGGGGTGCTGAACCCCTCAGTCTTCTGATCTTCTTTACAAGGAAGCTGGATAAGAAATTCCATGTTTGTGCATTTTTTTTTCTTCTATGTCTCACCTCTTCTGGCTGATTTTATGTACCTGTTCCCTTTAAATTTTCAAAGTACCGAAGTACCTGCTTTTCTCTAACTTTAGTCTGGTTAATCAGACAAATGAAGGATAAGAGGAAAAGTTTTGTTTTTTTTTTTAATTTTTGAGACAATTGTAGACTGTAATTTCATAAGATCATGGTAACACTTTGTTTTTGTGAATTTTCTATTCTTATTGTTATTTTTACTTTTTTTGTGTTATAGTAAGGAAAAATTTGAATTACAGGAAGGGGATTAGAAATAGTATACCCAGCAATATTCCCCAGGACTCTCCATTAGGAAAGCTACTCGTGGATTGGAATGAGGGGAAATCAGACATGACCAAGGGAAAGCTTATTGGACTGTGTTTTATGTGGCATAGCTTATTAAAGGAACAATGGCCACAATATGGGTCATTTGATCCCCAAACATTGAGGAATTTGCAAACAATCCTGTGCCATGTACCCCCCAAAATATTTACTTTATTGGGAACTCTGGAGTAGGAAATTAATCACTTTATATTTGTGGGGGTTTTTTGTGGGGCAATGGGGGTTAAATGACTTGCCCAGGGTCACACAGCTAGTAAGTGTCAAGTGTCTGAGGCCAGATTTGAACTCAGGTCCTCCTGAATCCAGGGCCAGTGATTTATCCACTGCACCACCTAGCTGCCCTTTTATGAATCACTTTAAAGTGTTGTATACTCCTTAACCCAGCAACACTGCTTCCTGACTTGCCATTCTCAGGAAAGCCTTTGCATGACTGTACCTCCTTAGTTGACATAGCTGAGAAACCTTGTGATGATCTTTTTGACACACCTTTAGAGAACGCCGATTTTATCTTCTATACTGATGGATCCTCTTTTATACGTGAGGGAATCCATTATACAGGTGCTACTGTAGTTTCTGATTGTGATACTCTCTGGGCAGCTTTTCTGTCCTCCCATCTTAGTGCACAGGCTGCCAAACTCATGGCTCTCACACAAGCCTGTCACCTAGCTAGAGGAAAAAGTGCTACCATTTACACTGATTCAGATACATATTTAGTGTCTACCATGCTGTAGGAATGTTATCACTGCAGAGAGGATTTTTAACCTCTGCTGGAAAAGTCATTGCTAATGGAGAATTTATTAAGGATCTTCTATCTGCCTTGAAGCTTCCCTCTGCTCTAGTTGTTTTCCATTGCCCTGACCATAAGGGAAGAATGACCCTGTCTCAAAAGGGAATGCCTGGGCTGATACTGCTGCTAAACTTGCTGCCTTGGAAGCCCCTGAACATGTATTTAACCTCTCGTCTTCTGATGATGTTTCCATTTCTCTTACTTATGATAAGTCTGAAGTAGAGAAATGGAAAAAGAAATTCAAGGCTAAACAGGTCAATGGAGTCTGGGTGACTTCAGAGGGAAAGCCGCTTCTCCCCTAGAGTTTCTACCACTAGGTATGCCTATCTATTCATAGGCATGGCCACTTTGGCACACAAGGAATTGTGGACTCAGTAAAAAGGGCTTGGATTGCCCCTGCAGTTACCAATGTAGCCTCTTGAGTGTGTGCCTCTTGCTCAGCCTGTCCCTTGCCTTCTGGGCTAAAGCTTATGGAGGATGTCCTTTAGCCTATACACCTTTTTTGTGTGTGTGTGTGAGGCAATTGGGGTTAAGTGACTTGCCCAGGGTCACACAGCTAGTAAGTGTTAAGTGTCTGAGGCTGGATTTGAACTCAGGTCCTCCTGACTCCAGGGCCAGTGCTCTATCCACTGTGCCACCTAGCTGCCCCAAGCCTATACACCTTTTGAACATCTACAAATTGATTATATTACAATGCCTCAGGCGGGATATTATAAGTTTTGTCTTATTATTGTTGATCAACTTACTCTGTGGGTGGAGGCTTTCCCAAGCCCCCAAGCCACTGCTGCATTTGTTGCCAAAGTTCTCATTAAAGAGATTGTCCTTTACTTTGGTCAGCCAGCCCACATTGATTCTGACAAAGGCACACATTTCACTGATTCTGTTCTATCCCAAATCTACTCTTTCCTGGGATTAACTCCACAGTTCCATACACCTGACCACCCACAAAGCTCAGGCCAGGTGGAGCATATGAATAAAGAGCTTAAGACCAAGACTGGCAAATTGTGCACTGAAATTCATCTGAAGTGGCCTGATTTTCTACTCTTGGCACTGTTCTATCTATGTAGCAGGCCAAGAGGAGAACTACATATATTACCTTTTTTTTTTTTTTTTTTTTGCAGGGCAATGAGGGTTAAGTGACTTGCCCAGGGTCACACAGCTAGTAAGTGTCAAGTGTCTGAGGCTGGAATTGAACTCAGGTACTCCTGAATCCAGGGCCGGTGCTTTACCACTGCGCCATCTAGCTGCCCCTATATTGCCTTTTTTTTTTTTTTTTTTTTTTTTTAGTGAGGCAATTGGGGTCAAGTGACTTGCCCAGGGTCACACAGCTAGTAAGTGTTAAGTGTCTGAGGCCGGATTTGAACCCAGGTACTCCTGAATCCAGGGCCGGTGCTCTATCCACTGCGCCACCTAGCTGCCCCTATATTGCCTTTTGAGATGCTTTTTGGCCACCCAAAACTCAAGCAAAAATTCAAGCAAAATATTTTCCCCCAATATATATATATATCATTAGTGTGGGGGGTGTGGGGTAGGATACCTCTGTTGCTTCCTAAATCTAGGAGTTACAATCCAGGCTACAAGAACTCCGAAAGGCAGGAGCAGCAGTACAGGTTGGCCCTTTGGACTTCTCCTTACATGATTTGAACCCAGGAGACAGTGTATATATCAAAAATTTTCAGTGGACTAGTGGGACCCAGCCAGCTTGGGAAGGTCCTTTCCAGGTATTGCTGACAACTCCAACTGCCATCAAAATAGGAGAGAAGGACTCTTGGATCCATTGCTCCCACGTAAAACTAGTACCAACACTTGATGAGTAATGCATTCATGGAAATTATATAATAATGTTGTCAGTCATTTACATTTGTCATCTACTATCTATGTGATTGTAATTATATTTGTCAATTAATTCACATTTTTTGCTGTCATCATTTTCCTCAGTTGTTAAATCCTTATGAGACTTGTATTATGGGAACTTACCATGTGAGACATTAATTGCCTTTATTCTGAGTTATCAGATGAGAGCAGCCAAGATGCCAGTCATTCATGAGGGGAATACATAAAAGAGTAGGTATTGAACTATCACAGGACGAGTGACACACACTAAGTCCAGGTACTACACAGCCTTGGGAAAGGCCAAGAGAACAGCCATTGGCAAGAGCTGAGGTTGGGTTCTCTTGGTTTAATTCCCCCCTTCTGCCCTCCCCCCACAAAGCACTGGATGGCCAGGCTATGCCATCTCACTCTATGCCTGGCTTTGATTCTCCCTCCTATATTCCTGACACCATGGACATCTCAATCCCATGCATATGATTAAGCCTGACTCAGTTTCTCCTCCACATATTGCACTGGCTGTCTGCAGAGCCATGAAGCTTGGCAACATTTGTTTCCTTTACTTCTCTATTCTTTTATGGTAACCCCATAATTATCTCAGGTGTCATGATAAACATGATGTTGAATTTGACCTTGGCATCTGTTACCAGTTATATTAAATTCTTTAATTTCTCATAATGGCATGAGGATAATTAGGCAGATGATGCAAAAAGTGATGAAACCAGGATATAAATCCTTTTCTTAATTAATATCACAATTGTCTTAGTCCTGTATTAAAGAAGGGTATACCAGCATAACTTATGGACTCTCTTGAAAATAACTTAAGGAGACATCCACTTTTGTTAGAAGTAATTATAACTGAAATTAATCTGACAACTTTTATATTACATCTTCTCAATTTATTCTTCATGGGGGGGGTTACAGTAATATTGAGTTTTTTAAAAGTTTCAATTTTTGTCTTTATTATATTTGTTTCATATATAACAACTGGACAATACATAATTGTAAAATCTCTAAAAGATTCTGAATTTCCTTAGATATATGTTTTTGAGAACTCTTTATTTGATTTGGTTTTTGGCAAAGCTATTTAAAGTTTTGTTAAGATCAATTTTGTAGGAAACTTTCCAGCCTAGACTTCCTAACTGATCATCAGTATCTGAAACAACTGAGATTTTTCTATAACCACACCTGAGACCATGCCTAGAATCCAGAGCCAGAATCCAGAGCTACACCCAGATGACATCCCAAGAATCATCTGAGAAAAGACTTCTAAAGACTGAAATGGACATTTTCCTGTTTTCCTTTTCCTATTGCATATACTGTTAGTAACATCACCTCCTAAAGGGGACTGCCCCCTTTAGTTTTATTA
Source organism: Dromiciops gliroides (assembly GCF_019393635.1). NCBI lineage: Eukaryota > Metazoa > Chordata > Mammalia > Microbiotheria > Microbiotheriidae > Dromiciops > Dromiciops gliroides. Next base: position 603,271,226 of record NC_057862.1, on the reverse strand, counting down.
TTTTTTTTGTCAATGTGTGATTCAAATTCTCTTCTCTCTTTTCATTCCCCTTTACACTGTTAGTCATCATAGAACCCTTTATAAGTATCTGTAATGGTACTGCTTCATTTAAGGAAATGATGTTTCTTAATGGAGCACAGTGGGGGTTGTGAGAAAATAATGGGTTTTGGAATGCCCAGAGGCCCCTCCCTGTTCAAGGGGATTATATTAAGATTGATTGGATTCATTTTGCTGATTGACTCACTTGAAGTTGACTTGATTGAAACCACACCTACCTGAGAGCCTGGCTCAGGGGATGGGTTCTCTGACCTCCATACATTCTGCTTATGGACAACCCTCAAGTCTAGTGAACCAATGGATTTGGGTGATCTTAGCCAATTAGCTTGGAGCAGTGTGTAGGGGCCACCTCTCATCTGGACCCAGAGGTAGCTTCCACTTTCACAGGCAGAGGAACTTCCTCTTTTTGGCCTGAGACTCCAAGGTGGTGGCTAGATAGGCTTCTTAACTTTCTGAGTCAGGTGTTCTCTTTTTACTAATACTTGGTATGCTTTAATAAATGTTTAATGCCCAAAACTGGTGCTAAAGCTTCTAATTTATAAGTAACAAATATATTAGAAACCCCAGCTAATTTTCCCCAAACTTGGGACAGAAATAAGGCAACCACATATAGTTTTACTTGTCACAGTATGTTGGAGTCAATGTACAGTGAATCCAACTGTGCCTGATCAGACCAATATGAGTTTGGGAGGCTTTACCAAAGGTTGGGCACAAATAATCCACACAAACATTTGGAGTGGAGCTGTCTCTAAAGCTGCACGTCTCCCATTTCTGTTGAACTACTGAAATTCTGCTTTGCTCATAGAGCACAGTGCCTTCTTTGAGGCAGGCACACTATGCTGGGTGGTCCTTTGCCAGTGTCTCTCATGTCATGAAATTGATTTCAGAATTCTTCAGACAGACTTTGAGAATATCTTTTGTATTGCTTCTTCTGACCTCCATTTGATTGCTTGCCTCATGCATTTTCTGTAAAATAGTCTTTTAGGCGAACATACATTTGGCATTCAAACACAGTGGCCAGTACATGGGAGTTGTGCTCTCTGAAGTACAGTTTGAATGCTTGGCAGTTTAGTTCAAGAAAGGACTTCAGTGTCTGGTACCTTATGAGGCTCAGAGGATGCCTCGAGAGCACAGTCATCTGCAAATGAAAAGTCACACACAAACTCTCTCTCTACTTTAGTCTTAGCTTGTAGCCTTTTCAAGTTAAATAATTTACCATCAGTGTTGTAGTTGACCTTGATGCCATTTTCATTCTTACTGAGGGCATCCAACAACTTCTCTGAAAACATTATGCTACAAAGCATGGTAGCAAGTGCACAGCCTTGCTTCACTTCAGTGGTGACTGGGAAAGTGCCAGACCATTGTTCATTATCCAGAATCCATGCAAGTATGCCGTCATGAAACTAGTATACAATACTTATAAACTGCTCTGGGCAACCAAATTTTGACATAATTTTCCACAAGGGCTTGTGACTAACAGTATGAAAGGACTTGGTCATATTGACTAATGTTGTTACAGACCTCTGTTCTGCTCCTGGCTTTTCTCCTGGAGTTTTCAGGCAGCAAACACTGAATTGACTGCTCTTCAGCCCTTTCTGAAGCTACACTGGCTCTCGGGTAGATGGCCATGTTCCAGGTGAAAGATCAGCCTGTTAGGGATGACTCTGGCAAGAACCTTGCCAGCAACGACTAAGATAGGGACCCCACTGTGATTGTCACAGGAAAACCTATTTCCTTTTCCTTTATAGAGATGGACAATGGAGGCATCCTTGAACTCCATAAAAACATGTATCTTGCTCTGATTTGGGTAAGCTGGCTAGCCATGTTTCACTCAGGGCTGTTATCTGAATGCAATAGCTGCTGAGTTCTCCTACAACTGCTATTCATTTTACAGTTCTACTGGATTTTGTGTGCACATAAACATGCACATACTCCATGTACCAATGGTGAGTGTAATTACCTTTGCAAAAGTTCTCGTACATTTTTTAGTGTGTGTTTCAACTGTAGAGTGGGATCCTCACTTGCTGTGGTAGATAGGCCAGGGCTGGGTGAAACATACAATTTTTTTTTTTTTAGTGAGGCAATTGGGGTTAAGTGACTTGCCCAGGGTCACACAGCTAGTAAGTGTTAAGTGTCTGAGGCCGGATTTGAACTCAGGTCCTCCTGACTCCAGGGCCAGTGCTCTAGCCACTGCGCCATCTAGCTGCCCCCGAAACATACAATTTTTAAGGCACAATTTCTAGCCCCTTCCTCATGCCAGGAGGTGAACAGGGCAGTCCTTTAAACAAGGCTGCTCAGACACCCAGGGTGCTGCCACATCCCAGTGCTGCTTCACTTCAGTGAGCTGATGATCCTATGCTGCCTGTGATCAGGGTTGTGACTACAACTCCCGGTGTATCTCCACCTGCTGCTTTATCACTGGCCTGTCACCACAGAACTTTGAGGTAGGTAAAAAGGGTAAAATGGTACAGATATATCTTTTGATTCATGCATAAATGGATTTAAGTGAAGAAGAGTTGCCCAAAGTTGTCAACCTCACGCTCTCTTCCAGAGTCTTTGGAGTCCAGTGGCCAGACAAAGTCAGGACGACGAGACGCTCGATGGTTTGGCATGTAATGGATGACCTTGGTATCTTCCGTGTCTGAGCAAACTTTATGTGCTCCACGGCATCTGCTTTAGCCATCTTCATGGCCATTAAAACAAATTGTTCTCATTCACCCATTATGTGGGGGGACCTTGTCACATGCTTGGGTAGATACCTTCTAACTTACCAAAGTTACCCTCAACCTGGTTCAGCCAGTCTGCCAATTTTTTTTTAATAATGATAATAATAAATATTTTTATTTAAAGTTTGGAGTTTCAAATTCTATCCCTCCTTCCCTCTCTAAGGCAATAAGCAATCAGATAGAGGTTGTACATATGCAATTATGTAAAACATTACCATATTAGTCATTTTGTATAAGAAAACTTGAATATAAGAAAAAAATGAAAGGTGAAAAATAGCATGCTTCAGTCTGTGTTCAATCAACATTAGTTCTTTTTTTTCTTTCTTTTTTTGGCAGGGCAATGAGGGTTAAGTGACTTGCCCAGAGTCACACAGCTAGTAAGTGACCAATGCACATTCTACAGCTTCTTGGAGTCACAGGTAAGAATCTGGTAAATCCAGTGGATACCAAAGATGGAAAGCAGCCCTAAAAAAGGCTCAGTGGCCCTCAAACCGGAGATACTAGTCTTCCCTGCACACACCCTACACTCCAGACATGGAGTGGGAAGTGGGAAGTGGGAGTGGGAAGAAATAACAGTATCAAAGAAGCTGAGACATTTTCAAAAGGCGGGGGGGGGGTGTCATTGTTTTCAGATGATACAGAGAATACAAGAAAGATATAAAAATTGAGGAAAGGCTATTAGAGTTAGCAATTAACACTTAGTAGCTATGTAACCATGGGGAAGTCACTTAACCCTGTTCGCCTTAGCTCCTCATCTGTAAAATGAGCTGGAGAAGGAAATGGCAAACTACTCCAGTATCTTTGCCAAGAAAACCCCAAATGGGGGTTACAAAGAGTTAAACATGATTGAAACAACTGAACAGCAGCAATTAAAAGGTCGTCAGTGACTTAGCTTTTCTCAGCAATACTATGATCTAAGATACTTTCAAAGGACTTATGAAAAATGCTATCTATTTCCAGAGAAAGAACTGCTGGCATCTGAATGCAGATCAAATTGTATGCTTTTTTTTCCTTTATTTTTCTTGGTTTGGGGAGGGTCAGGGAGGAGTCCGTGTTTCTTTTGCAACACAGCAATATGTCGTACATGACTGCACATGCATAATCTATATCAGAGTGCTTGCCTTATCAAAGTGAGAGCAGTGAGGGAGGTAGATTAAAACTCAAAAATTATAAAAATGAATGTTAAAATTGTTCTGACATGTAATTGAGAAACAATAAAATAAAAACATTCTTTTTTTTTTAAAGGATCACTAGTGACCTTTGAAAAAGTAGTTTATTTATAGTGGTCAGCTCAGAAGCTCGATTGAGAGAAGTTGAGGCTTTCATTTGGAGGAGAGACTCAGTTTCCTCAGTTGTGAAATGAGAACAAAACTTCCTTTACCTACTTTACAAGATTGTTGTGAAGATAAAAGGGTAGTATAAGCAAAGAGCTGGGATTTAGAAATCACAGGGCATATGTATAAATCTGGGCTCTATCATTGACCAACTTTTTAACCTTGAGCACATCACTCTAGCTCTAAAATCCTGTGAAATTCAATAAATGAAATTATATATATATATACCTAATTTTTTTTTTGGTGAGGCAATTGGGGTTAAGTGACTTGCCTAGGGTCACACAGCTAGTAAGTGTTAAGTGTCTGAGGCCAGATTTGAACTCAGGTCCTCCTGACTTCAGGGCCGGTGATCTATCCACTGTGCCACCTAGTTGCCCCTACCGAAAATTTTTATATCCCGTGTATATATGTGTTTGTGCTTTGAAAGTTGTAGCTAGCACACTACAAATTTTAGGTAAAAACACCTCCCAATTGTAGGGAGTTATTATTATTGTCTAAGTATACTGTCATTCTGAATGTATTTATTGTTTTGAACAAAAAAATCTTTGGAAGTGCCATCAATTTGATACACCATGTTTAGTTGTGTCCACCTCATTGTCTTTTGGGGTTTTCTTGGCAAAGATACTGGAGTGGTTTGCCATTTCCTTCTCTGGCTCATTTTACAGATAAGGAACTGAAGCAAACAGGGTTAAATGACTTGCCCAGCATCACATAGCTAGTCTGAGGCTGGTTTTGAATGACATGCTAAGCATGACATTCTAATCTACTGTGCCACCTAGCTGCCCCTGATACAGTATGACTCTACTTAACAGAATCCTCTTCCTTCACTACAATCAATCAATCAATTAAATAATGAATGAATAAAGAGAGTAACAATAATGTTTAACAAATCAATGCTATTGCTTCGGATTCATTGCTGACTCAGGCCTGTCTAAATATTGTACTAGGAACGGGAACCATATATGAATTGCTATTGATGGGAGACCTACTCTCTGACAAAGAATGAAGAAAACTGCCAGGGTCTCTTTTGCATGACTGGATGGGGTCAAATTACAGTCCTTTTCAGGGAAGACCCAGGGGGTGCTTTGGGGGTAATTGGTCATCTACATAGTTAGCCAGCTTCTGTGAATGATAGCCTGGGGGTCATCCTTGACTCCTCACTCTCACCTGACATATCTAATCTTTTCCGAAATCTTTTTTCTCTCTGCCCTCACAAACATCTGACCTGTATCTATCCCCTTAGACAGCTACCACCTTCATTTCCTCCTGCTTAGACTGCTTCCATATACCTCCTAAGCTTTGCGGGTCTCTCCACTCACATCCATCTCCCACTTAGCTGCCAAAGTGATTTCCCTAAAGTGTAGATCTGCCCATGTCATCTCCCTACTCAGTAACCTCCATTAGCTTCCTTTTCCCTCCAGGATCAAACCTGAAGTCCTTTGTTTGGCATTTAAAGCTCTTCATTAATCTGTCTCCTTTCTACCTTTCCAGTGTCCTTACATTCACTCTCCTCCATCCTCTCTACAATGCAGTTTTTCTGATCTCCTTGCACATACTACGCCATCTCCATACTCTGTACCTTTGTACTGGCTCTTCCCAGGTCCTGCATGTCCTTTCTCCTCACCTCTGCCCATTTATTTCATTGCTCTCCTTCAAGGAAGAAAACAAATATTTATTGAGTGCCTCCTGTGTGCACAGTGCTTTACAAATATTATCTCACTTGATCCTCACAAATATTATCTCACTTGATCCTTTACCCTGGGAGGTAAAGTGTTATTATGATTCCCATTTTACAGTTGAGGAAACTGAGAAACATAGCTGTTAAGTGACTTGTCTACGGTCACACAGCTAAGAAGTGCCTGAATCCATATTTGAATGCATCTTCCTGGTTCCAGGCCTAGTACTCTTTCCATTATACAGCCTAGAAGAATCTTTCAAGGCTCAGCTTAAATCTAATGTTCTCCTGGGGGCCCTTTTTTTTTTTTTTGGTAAGGCAATGAGGGTTAAGTGACTTGCCTAGGGTCACACAGCTAGTGAGTCTCAAGTGTCTGAGGCTGGATTTGAACTCAGGTCCTTCTGAATCCAAGGCCAGTGTGCCACCTAGCTGCCCCCCAAGGGGTCTTTTTGATTTCACCCAGCTACTAGTATCTACCCCTCTAATATTACCTTCTATCCACTTGCTGTATATTTCATAATTGCCTAGTTATTTACATATTTCCCTCCATGAGAAATTGAATAGGGACTATTTTTGCTTTATCTTTGTAAACCAGGTGCTTTAGTCTAGTTCAGGTACATAAATACTCAAAAAATCAAATGTATCTGTGCTCTTACTGACTTGGAAATGTCCTCCAATGATTTGGATTGCAATCCATCTATGCCTGCCCATGCTATACTCACTGTTTTCCCAAAAGTCCACCACAAAGGGTCCACCCAATGTAATGAAGGACTCCTTCCCTTTCTCTTGATGCTCAGAAGATGTTAGAGAATTCTGGCCATCCACCTGTCACCATCAGCTCTCTCCATGTAGCTGTAGGGGCCAAATTTAATATGGGGAGACTTAATTGGGTGGCTTGCCATCATATTGGGGTTCAGAAAATAATAAGGGACCTCTAGGTCCAAAGTTTCCTCCCTTCTGAACTGCCTTTTTAGTTACTTCTCCCAGGCCAATAAGAAAGGAGTTTAACAGCCTCTTTTCCACAAACAAATCAGGTTTTATTAATGAGAATAAAATACACAGCAAAGGTGAAATTAATTAAGCCAATGACAAGGGAATAAGGAAAGAGAAAAATGGATAAGCTCCTTGGCTCTAGCAAAGACTGACACAATCCCTAAACTTGCTTCCAGCTCAGCTAATTTAAAGAGCTGGACTCGTTTTTATTAACTCACCACCTGGGATCTGTAGTTTAAATAGGAAACAGCTGTGCAGCCTGTCAGCCATCTGCTCCCAGAAGCTCACCAACAGGAAAAGACGAGCTCCCCTCAGTGAGTGTTCCCTTTTCCATTTTTACTCTCTCTCTCTCCCAAAAGGGAGGTCCTTCAAGCTGGATGTTGGAGAATAGTTCCCCTGCTGACATCAGCAGCATATGTCACTCAGGGCAGGCCAGGTGTGGCCCTTATCCAATCATTCCAAGTAGGTACCTAGCCAGTTTCTGAAACAGTACTAGATCATTCAGGTGGGACCCCTGGGCATCTGCCAAATTCCATTATTTTATCACATAGCCAACTAACTCATCTTTTATTTCTGTCATCCTGAAGCTTGATAATTTCCATTACATATGTTTTTCAGAGTTCCTTCTTGGTTTGGTACTGCAGTTTGTTCCTACCCTCCATGTGGGCTTCCATTGCACTCTGTATGTTGCCCATCTTTAGTTCTGCAGAGGCAGTGATATTCTAGATCTTCCTGTCATTCAGCAACACTGTTAAAATGTTTATATTGTAAAAATTCCCTTTGCTGTTATTGGAAGCTTTGGATCAGTAAAGGTGCTTCACAATTTCCTGAAAGCAATCCAGTCAATTTGCCTTCTTTTCAGTTCTGATCCCATCTTGTTGTCTATTTGTACCGTCTCAGATATACTGTTGTATTAGCTCTTTAGAGTGTCCACAGATCAATACACCATTCAGATGAATGTTGAAATCTCATCAGAAGTTAATTTTCATTCATTTTGTCTTTCCTGTGTAAATGGAGAGTCCATACTCCATTTAGTGCATATAGATCCCTTCCAGAAGTCTCTAAAATGTCTTGGTGTTATATGTAATCAATACCATGTCATCCTCCAACAGGAGCATATGGAGGACCTCATCATCCACAGAGAATCCCTCTTTGACCTGAACTCTGTAGGATCTCCTCCATCACAACAGTAAATATTTTTGGTGAGTATATATCTCTGTTTTATGACTTGTCTAATGGTTATCATTAGAGAATCATTGAATAGAGTTATTTCTGTTGTATCTTCCAAAGAATCCTAAATGAGCTTGATATATGTATGGAAGAAATCTTGTTGTAAAAGAGTCTGTAAAGTGGCATTTTGTTCTACTGAGTTGAATGTTTTTAAGTCAACCAATAGTAAGTACGACAGGATAATAAGTACATACTGTACATCTTTCAGTCAATTAGTGAAGATGTGGTACATCAATGAATATTTTTTGGAAAAGCCTGCCTTTTCCATAATAATACCCTTATGGAAGATGCCTTCAATTCATGTATGGACCAGCCTCTTAAAAATTTGTATAGATGGGAGAATAGGTATATACGTTGATAGTTGATGATGTTCTCTCAGTCACTTTGGGGGCAGGGGTTTCAAGAAGGTTGGCAATTTTTTTCATGCATTTGATATCTTCTCCTTCAGATGCCTTGTAAATCAGTTCCTCGATATTCTCACAATTGTATTTCCTTCAGGACAGAATTCCTCAATATAGACTTCATTCAATCTATTTTTCCCATCTTTATTCTCTTCAATGCCATTTACATCTTTGGTTTTACCCTCCATGAATTATCTCTTCTTTATGAGACCATACTACTCATAATTGTCCATCACTCTTCTTCATAAGATTTTATAAAGACCAGTTCATACTCTAACCTAGTGTTACTTTTTGTAACCTTTCTCCATCTGGCAAGTAATTTTTTGCTAAGGCTCTTTTGATTTTTGAGGGGTAGTAATTAATTACAGTGGTTTAACATCTGGATGAAATTATTATAGTTGGTGTTGATGGCATTTCTCTTGTTCATTTTTAATAGCTTTTCATTCATTTTTTTTTTTTTGGTGAGGAAATTGGGGTTAAGTGACTTGCCCAGGATCACACAGCTAGTAAGTATTAAGTGTCTGAGGCCGGATTTGAACTCAGGTACTCCTGAATCCAGGGCTGGTGCTTTATCCACCGCACCACCTAGCTGCCCCTCTCATTCATTTTCAATAGCTTGTTTAAAAAAATCAGGTGTGAATCATCATAATTGTACATTAAATCTTTTTCTCATTTCTAATCTTTCTTCTTAAAAAAAAATAAGTTCTTATCTTAGTTCCTGCAAGTCAATGGTCTGACTGTGTATGGATAATTGACTCCAAGACAACTCTAACATTCCCAGTAAGTCTTTTCATATATGTTAAAGTATAGTCAATTTCATTCTTTTGTGTGCTATGTTGTGCTCAGCATGTATAAACACCTACCAATTTTTTTAGAAGAAAGTGTTCATGATATAATCAGTTTAATCTACAAGGCTTTGACTTTCCTCATTTCTTTCTCTTGAACAATATTTTTCCATTTATTTCTCCCCATCCTAGCCTTTTCCTGTTTTACATTGAACTTGCCTACTATCAAAGTACATAATTTCATTTGGAGGGTCTTGTTAAGGTCTTCACTGAATTTTTCTACTAGCTCATCTTCAAGAAACAATGTTGGTGTGGAAAGCTGCAGTTATTTTCATAGCCATCTCTTTGCATATACTTACCTTTAGTACTATAATACATAATGACAAAATGCCCCATGAAATGATATTCCTTGCAGCCTTTGGACATACAATAAAGTCTACTCCAACAACTTCTTTCTTTGCCTCTCTAAGGAATACCTGTGAGACATTTTTCTATTTAGCTGCACCTTCCTTCTTTCTGCTGGTTTCATTTATAGTAAGAATATCAAGATTAATATGATTCAGCTTCTCCAGCAATATATCCACTTACTATTCATTGAACAAGAACCTTTCTTTTAGAGTGGTTAATTTAGTCAAATTAAAGTTTCTTGATGGAATAAAAATTTTGTGATTCTTATCATCCTCTGCTCCCTTTTCTTTCCCTTTGTCACCATCACTGTTAAAGCAGAACAGGGTCATACAGGACTAGAGACCATTTAAAATTTTTGTCCTCATGAGTTGCCAGGGCCAAAAAAGCTTCATTACTTAATGACACACAATAGACATTTAATAAATGTTTGTGTACTGACTGGCTGGCTGATACTATACAAGATGAATATTAGGCCCTTAGGGAGATAATGTGGAGAAATATCTTGAATGTTTGTGTCTTCAATAAGACAATGAAATTTAGCTCTTCACATTTCCTTTGCCTTTAATGCTAATTAAGATCATAGAAAGTAAAGTACAGATTTAACTTCTGCTTAAAATATACAGTTATTCTAAAATGTCTTCTTTCTTTAAATCATCTAGATAATGGTTTCAGTTGTAAGGAATTAGTTGTGATTTGGGGTTTCCAACATCCCATCTTTGCTTCATTATGGTCAGACTGAAAAGATGCAACTTTTAAAAGCCTAAGAGAAGATGGGTGTGTACTTGAAGAGATTGTAGAACAAATAACACAAAAAACATTTATTGAGTCAAAGTATCCAACTAAAGTACCTAAGCCCCACTTAGGAATTCCCCCATGCCCACACAGGCCTGGCAGAATTATAATGGCAACAGCCCAGGGGGTATGTTGAACCAATGGAGACTCAGCATGGCTAAGAACCACCCTGCCTGTGGGAGAGGCAGGAGGAGAGAAGACTCGGAGAGGGAGAGGGAGAGGGAGAGGGAGAGGGAGAGGGAGAGGGAGAGGGAGAGGGAGAGGGAGAGGGAGAGGGAGAGGGAGAGGGAGAGGGAGAGGGAGAGGGAGAGGGAGAGGGAGAGGGAGAGGGAGAGGGAGAGGGAGAGGGAGAGGGAGAGGGAGAGGGAGAGGGAGAGGGAGAGGGAGAGGGAGAGGCTGGTGTTTTTTTGACCTTCAGACCAAACCAGGAGAGAGACTGCATAGCTGATTCTCCCTGGAACTACAGATTCCAGGTGGTGGTGAGTTTGTGTTATTGAAGCAAGGCTAGCCTTTTGAGCTAGCTGAGCTGGAAGCAAGTTTAGGGTTTGAGTCAGTTTTTGTTTGAGATAAGCTGTTTTGAGTAGCTGAGGAAGCTGAGGAAGCTGAGCTTACTCTGAGGTACCTGGGGCCATTTTACCCTAGAGATTTGGATTCTAACCATCTGGTGAGTGGGTCATATTTTTCCCTTTCTCTATCCCCTTTCTCATTGTCTTTGGCTTTATTAATTTCACTTGTGTTGTAAATTTTGTTCCCATTAATAAAACCTGATTTGTTTGTGGAAAAGAGGCTGTTAATCTCCTTATCAGTCTGAGAGAAATAACTGAGAGGCAGTTTGGAAGGGAGGAAACTCTGGACCTAGAGGCCCCCCATTATTTTATGAACCCCATTATTACAGCGAGCCACCCAATTAACTCTCACCATACTAAATTTGGCCTTTACACAGTTCTTTGTATATATAGAAAACTGCCTAAATGTATAATTTATAAATTAATTTGGTACCTGGTTGGGGAGAAGGGTGGAATAGGAAAAAGTGAAATGATAGAGGTTTCATTTGAATAAGACAGAGATGATGCTTTCACTGGATACTAGTGGATTGAGATGAAGGCTAAGAACTTGCCTGTTACCATTGAGGTTCTGAAGCTTTTGAAGATATAGATTTATAATAGTTCCTGGAGCCCCAGGAGACTGCTATGATATAGTGCCTTTTTTATATCTTATAGCACACTATTGATTTGAAAAGCAATATACACACTCGTAAGCATGTCTCCTACCGGCCTACAAAATGCCTGAAATGTAACCTTTAGAGATTCCTTCCTTTTGTTTAAGGCATCATCTGTATCAACATGCAGCTACCACTAAGGAATAATTTAATTACTGGAAATTATAAATATAAAATCTTTGTCAAGTCACCTATGAGTTGGAGTAATTGAACCACATCACTATTGATATTCTCATTATAAATTAAACTAGATGACAGAATAAAGTTGTAGGTAATGGAAGAATTACAAGTTCTCCTCTCTGAAACAAATAAAGGAATTGATGGAATTTCCTTTGTGTTTGTCCCAAGTCGACAAGAAACAACATTTCCTGGAACACTTGTTCATCTCACCATGCAGGGTGCATGATGAACATAAACAAAAACCCCACCATGAAGATAATTTCTGTTTATATGACGATATCTGCTGAAGAAGATAAAGAAATAGAGACATTTTTGGAGTACTTGACAAGATTCTCTAAATCAAGTCATTATGTACTTCAGTAGATGCTTGGTGACTTCACTATGAAGGAGGGCACAGGGAAGAAAGGTGAAAAAATATATTAGAAAACATGGTTTGTAGTTGTTATACACAAAGAGGCAAATGCTTGCAGATTACTTAGAATCTCATGTCTCTCATGAATACTTTCTTCTAGGAAAAAAGTTAGAAGGTTCTTTATATGATGAGAAATGAACATCTTAAAAATGAAATTATTTATATTTTAATGAACAAAAAATAATGGATTACTGATGCGGAAGTCATTTCCCAGTCAACTCTGTGGTTATGAGTAGATCACAGGAAAAAGTTATAGACCTAGGTCAAAATCAATATTAAATAAAAAGAGGATAATGATGACAAGACAGTGTATAATCACAGTGATTCCAACATGATCCATTTAAACAAAATGTTGACAGTAAAAAAATCAGAAATGGATAAAAGTAAAAAATAAAAAACACTGATCCAGATTATGCTCATTTTAAAAAGAAGTTTAACTGGCATAAAACAATGACCATAACAAGGAGATTAAAAAGAGCTCAGAAACTGCCTGAGCCTATAGATATACTTGATTTCTGTGCAGAAGGCAAAGACAACACTAGAATATGACCTCATTTGCAACAGTATTGCCCCATAAAGCAGTAAAAAGCAGTGGAGCACAAAACAAACCACTGGAAAGCTTGGCATGAGATCCCAGATAGATCATCCCAAGAGCATTTATAGATGAAACCAGAAATAGCACAATAAATAAAAGCAAAATGGAGCAGATTTGCCAGCATTTCTGTAGTGATCCATTTTCATCATGGATGACAGTGGAACCATTACATTTGGACTCTTAATAGCTCAGCGCTACACAAGAAAATAGAAATTATATTTAATGAAATGAAGTTGGAGGGCAAAAAAACCCAGCTGTACTTGACTGAGGAAATGGGGAGGGAAAATCCATGCTGCTAGTGGAGGGATGGGAGGGGAACAGAGAATTCAATGTTAAAGACACGTATCAATTTTCAAGTTATCTTCAAGAAGGAATGATTCCTAAGGAATAGGGGTGGGTGGGTAAACCACAATGGTAGTATTATGTTCCCTTCTAAAACAATGTGAACAAGAAGATTTCAACAACTACCAATCCCATGTGCCTGCCTGCTTTTTCATTTCTCTAACAAATTTTTAGAATGATCTAGACATATAAATGATCATGAGAAAACACAGGTTTTCATATATGATTTTCTTTTTTTCTTTCTTTCTCTCTTTCCTCCTTCTTCTTCTTCTTCTTTTTTTTTGGCAGGGCAATTGGGGTTAAGTGACTTGCCCAGGGTCACACAGCTAGTATCAAGTGTCTGAGGCTGGATTTGAACTCAGGTTCTCCTGAATCCAGGGCCAGTGTGTCACCTAGCTGCCCCCTCAAAGATAATTTTCTAGAGCTGACCACATCCTCACAAACTACTGACTGAGAAGTCAAATGATAATTATTCTTTGAGATAATCTGATTTAGAGCTTTAAAAAGAGCCTTAGAGATTGTTTTGAGGAAGGCTGCCGGTCTCCTTCCTTGCCCCAATATTGCGGTGAGCTGCTTAGCTAATACTCCCCAATTAAAAATTGGTCCCCACAAGATCATCCTCAAATCCAACCTTTTCCTTCACCCTCTACCCCAACGTCCAATTAACTCATAGCAAACACATTTGCTAAAATGGCATAATAAGAAAAATAATAGCACAACTAAATATTTTCCTCATAAATTTAAGCCACACCCTCCCACAAATACAGTATTGACTAGAAAAGTAACATACACACTCCTAAGCATATCTCCTACTGGCCTACAAAATGCCTGAAATGAAATGTTCAGAGATTCATTCCTTTTGGTTAAGGCATCATCTGTATTAGTATGCAGCCATCACTAAGGGATAGTTTAATTATCAGTGGGCAGAGTGTATACACTTTGAGATCATACGCAGATACACAGGTAAGTAGTATGTGTGACCAGGGATCAAACCAAGGAGGTCACTTTGTGAAAGGAAGGAAAACATATCTTGGATGCTATTTAATGTCAATTCATTTCTTCCTTATTCATCAAATGGGAACAATAATTCTTGTCCTATCTCTCACAAAGAGGTGTGGGGAGAGTGTTCTGTGAATCTGAAAGTGCTATGTAAATATCAGTCATTTTCTTTTTTTTTTTTAAGTTTATTTTTTTCTAGCAACAAGTATTTCTTTGATTCGTCTATCCCTCCCATTACACCCCAGTTGAGTAATTTAAAAAAATTTCTTAGTATAGATCTACATAGACCAGGAAAACAAACTCCCACATTAGCCATATCTGAAAATGTCTCTTTCTGCAGTTTATCACCTCTATGTCAGGAGGTGAGTGACATGTTTCACCTTCGTTCTTTTGGGTGTGAGGTTTATCATTGTGTTAATCAGAGTTCTGAATGGACTTTCCAATTTGTGGGGCTTTTTTCTATGATGTTGATATGATTTTGTAAATTGTTCTCTTAATTCTGCTCATTTCTATCTCTACCACTTCACAGAGATCTTTCCAGTTTCTTCTGAAATTGCCCATTTCATCATTTTTATGACACTATGATATTTCATTACATTCATCTATCATAATTGTTTTAGCCATTCCCCAACAGAAGGACAACTTCTTAACCCCCTTCTTTAACAGATGAGGAAACTGAGGCCCAAGGTCACACAAGGACAGCTGGACAGCTGGTTTTTGAAGCATGTATTTTGACTCCAAATCTAGTATTCTTGACAAGTAAGACTGCACAAGGAAACAGAGTGCGTGTTCTGCTGCTTTGAAGAGTTTAAATTATAGCTTATATCATTTAACAATAGTCTTAATCTTACATTGCAAAAAATGCTAGTATGTTCTCAGACTAAAAGAAGAAGGCCTGGTCATATCAGTAAGTCATTCAACAAACATTTAGTAAGCACCTACTATATACCAGATAGTGGGCTAAACACTGGGGATATAAAG